>NW_027203060.1:1200000-1588904 GCF_024711535.1 Dipodomys merriami | reverse complement strand
GTTTTGTTGATTCTTTCTAAAGTTTTTTTGGATTCAAAGTCATTTGATTCTGATTTAATTTTAATTATTTTTTTCTGTCTACTGGATTAGAGTTTATTTTGGTGGTGTTCTTCAAGGAGATTCAGATGTCTCATTGAATTGTTGGTTTCAGATCTCTCCAATTTGTTAATATAGGAACTCAGAGCTATAAACTTGCCTCGGAGTAGTGCATTTGCTGTGTCCCACAGGAGGTGGTAATTTGTGTGCTCATTTTTGTTGAATAGCATGAACATTTGAATTTCCTTTCTAATCTATTCCATGACCCACTCATGATTCAGAAGTGTGTTGTTCAGCCTCCATGTGTTACAGGACATTCTTTGGTGGTTTTTTGTATTGAGTGCTAATTTTATTCCCTTGTAATGAGAGTGAATGCAAGGTATACTAAAATGTTTCTGAATTTGGACAAGTTTGTTTAGTGGCCTAAAATGTGGTCTATTTTAGAAAATGTTGCATGTGCTGCTGAGAAAAACATGTATTCTAATGCTGTGGGTTGAACGATTCGGTAGATGTCTGTTAAATCTAGTTGATCTATGCAGCTGTTTAGATCTGTGGTTTCTCTGTTGAGTTTTTGCCGAGTTGATCTATCTAGTGGGGAGAGTGGTGTGTTAAAATCCCCAACAATTAATGTCTTTGGATCTATGTGGGATTTGAGGGAAAGTAGTGTTTCTTGGATAAATTTGGGTGCTCAGTCGTTGGGCGAATAGATATTTAGAATTGTAATATCCTCCTGAAGGAGAGATCCCTTCATTAGTATGTAACGATCTTCTTTATCTCTTCTCACGAATTTTAATTTGAAGTCTATTTTACCTGACATTAAGATTGCATCTCCTGCCTGTTTATGGGGGCCATTTGCTTGGTTCCAGCCGTTAACATTGAAAATGTGTTTGTTTTTACAGGCAAGATATGACTCCTGAAGGCAGCAGAGATAAGGATCTTGTTTTTTAATTCACCTAGAAAGTCTATGTCGCTTAATTGGAGAGTTAAGTCCGTTCATGTTAAGAGATCGGACTGAGAGTTATTTGGGAATTCCTGCCATGTTATCCACCTTCTTTGGGGCTGCGAAAACTGGGTTTTCCTATGGTTCTTGTATTCTCAGTTTGGATGCAGTTTCTTGACATTTAGTGTGGTCTTGTTGGTTTTCTATGTGTAGGACATCTTTAAGAATCTTTGTAGGGCTGTTTTGGTGAAGATATATTGTTTCAAGTTTTCTTTGCTATGGAAGGTTTTTATTTGGCCTTAGGTTATGAAGGAGAGTTTAGCTGGGTACAGTATTCTTGGTTGATAGTTGTTTGTTTTGAGGGCTTGGCATACATCATTCTAGGCTCTTCTTGCTTTGATTGCCTCTGCTGAGGAATCTGAGGTGATTCTAATTGTTTTCCCTTTATAGGTGATTAATCTTTTCTCCTTGACAGCTTTAAGGATCTTTTCCTTGGTCTGAATTGATGCTGTGTGGATTATAATGTGATGGTGGGGTGTCCTATTCTGGTCTGGTCTATTTTGAGTTCTAAAAGATTCTTGTATCTGAAGAGGCCTATCTTTTTGCATGTTTGGGAAGTTCTCTGCTAGGATCCTGTTAAACAAATTTCCTAGACCATTAACTTCTGTTTCTAGGTGCTCCTCTACACCAATTATCCTGAGATTAGGCCTTCTGATGGTGTCTTCCAAGTGCTGGATACATCTATCATATTTCTTGGACCTGTCTTGGATGGTTGTATGTTCTTTCTCTATATTATCTAGGCTGTCTTCAATCCCTAACATTCAATCTTCTGCATGGTGTAACCTGTTGTCAAGACTTTCTACTTTGTGTTTTCTTTTCCCTGTAGTTGGTCAGCTTTGATGGCTTCAAATTCTTTGTTGAAACTTTTTTTAGATCTTGCATGAACTTCTTTACTTCCTTAATTTGGTGTTCAGTGTTCATTCTCAAATCACTTAGTTGATTGGTTATGGTTTTCTTCTGTTGCGTTCCATTCACCATTCCCTTTGTGGTCTCCCTGACTTCCTTCAGCTCTTTGTTAATGGATTCCATGAATGCCTGTAGTGATCTTTGTGTATTCTCCTCCTGCTTTCTCAATTCCTGTATTACTGTTTGCTTAGCTTCCTCACGTTCATGCCATTCCTGTAGTTCTCTTTGAGTGTTCTCAGCCTGCTCACGCCATTCCTGACTTTCTCTTTGAGTATTCTCTAGCTGCTCACGCAAATCCTGTATCCGTTTTTGAGTAGCTTCCTCACGCTGATGATATTCCTGTATAAACCTTTGGATTACCTCCTCTCTCTCCCTATCATGCTCATACAGACTCCTTTTGTATGTTTTCAATGTTTTCGTTTATCATGTTTGCCAGCAGTGTTTGTAGAGCTATTTGGGATCGCTCCTCTGGATTATTCTTTATCTGTTTTGTGCCCTGATTATCATGAGTTGGAGTTGAGATACACAGACTTGCCATTTTTCTTGTGTTTTTCCGGCTTATACTGCCCATTTGGGATGAAAATAACACCAGTTTTGTGCTAGAACACTAACTTAAGGCAAGCATCAACCAAAGTCTGTATTTGCCCAGTCAATAGTCTACAGATACAATCTAGTTCAACAGATACATCTATTCAACATCAAAGAACTATGTGTTAATGGGCTACGAACCACAAAGAAGAATTTGGTAAACCAGAAATTATTAGGTTTAGGAAGAGATGTGTGTAAAAAATAGGAATAGAGTGATGTGGGAAGGCACAGGAAGAATTAATTTACCTAAGTACTAATCTCAAAGCAGGAAATTGGTTCGATAGGATGAAAGTAGACAGAGAGAAAAAAAGAAAAATGAGAAAGGGGAAAAAAGAGACCAGAAAAAAATAGAAAGGTAAAAATTAAATATATAATGCAGAAACGATAATAAAATATTCAGAGAAGAACGTGAATATAATGAGAGAAGGGGAGGGATATAAAGTAGATGTGCAAAACTCAAAAATAAAAATACTTAAAATAATATATAGGTATAAATATGTAGTACTGCTACTCAGGAATTGAAGTCTAAGAGGTTTTGTATTGAGCAATAAATTTGTGGATTAAGTGTATACACAATGGGGGATAAGGTCTAATAATCGATTAAGGGTTTATTTCAGGATGTTCAGTACAATTAAGTCACATAAAGAAGAACTAAAGATAAGAAAAGCTGAAAAGAATAAGAAAGAAAGAAAAAAAGATCAGAAGTTCAGTAGAACTAAACAAAAAACAAAAAAAAAATTAAAAAAGAAAAAGAAAAAAAACTCACACACACATATATTCTTAAAAGAAAATTTTTAAGAGGTATCTATACACAATGGATTATGATGCAGCCATTAGAATTGACAAAATAATGGCATTTGCAGGGATATAGATGGAGCTAGAAGGGATCATGTAGACAAACGGTCCATAGTCTTCCTGATAAGTGGATGCTAAATCCAATATGTTAGGTATAAGACAAAAAAAAATTAACAAGACTTAAGATACAAGAACTCCCACTCATCTCTCGAAGCACTACTAAATATCCCCATGCTGCTGATCACATGTATGGTGTATATGTATACCTTTATATGTTATAGACTGTGATAACAATTTGCTCCAGGAAAGTTAGAATGAACTTGTGAGTTTAAATGAGAATAATTATTCCACAATACTGTGAAATTAGGGAAATTATGTAATCACTTAATAACAATTAAAAAAGAAAAGAAAAGAACCTCGGGAAGGTAGGGAGGGAAGGGTTGGTAGTGGGAAAACAAAGAGAGGGTAACAATGCTCAATAGGAAGTGTATTCATTACCTTGCTCATGTAAAAGTAACCCTCTGCATAGAATCTTTACAATAAAAATATCTTTGTCCTTATGTGAGAATTGAGTGAAGGTCATGTTTCTTGGATAAACTTGGGTGCTCCATTGTTTGGTGAATAGATATTTAGAATTGTCTGGTGAATATTCAGAATTCATTTTTCTCTCCCTCCACTCCTACCTTCTCTCCTTATTCCCCACAGTTTTTTGTTTGTTTGTTTAACGGTTTTCCCACTAACGGTTTTCCAACTAACGGTTTTCCAACTGTCATTCATGCTACTCTCCAAAGCTGAGTAATATCCAATCAGGTCCTGGAATCTCGATTGTAGGTCTTGAAGCCCCACCGCTCCTGTGGCATGTCATGCCCCTTTCAGCATCATGCCCTGTTCCGTGGCATTGTCTGTGGAGCAGTTAGGCTTGCCGCTTGATGCCCCGCACACTTCATCGGACTGGGACAAAGTGCCATTCTATTGGGCCCTGCTGATTATCAAAATCCCATGGGTCGGGGCTGGGAAGGTGGCTCAGTGGTAGAGCGCTTGCTTTGCATAACTGACGCCCTGGGTTCGAGCCCTCAGCACCACATAAGCAAAAAGAAAAATCCGGAAGTGGCGCTATGGCTCAAGTGGTAGAGCGCTAGCTTTGAGCTGAAGAGCTGAGGGACAGCGCCCAGGCCCAGAGTTCAGGCCCCACAACCGCCCCCCCCAAAAAAAATCCCATGGGTTTGCACCTTCCTCACTGTTACCCAGCTGAAATGAGATCACTCATTCCTTCTGCACCAAATTCTGAACTTTCCCTTCTGACTTGATGTTAAACAGGATTAAAATGCAAGTCTAACAAATAGCAAGGTTCAAACCATAGAAACACATTGGCTAACAATAATTAACACTTAGCAAGCCTTTATCCATGATATTTTTAACAGACATTTTTATTGGTGAAAATACCATACAGAGCGGTTACAGTGTGTTGAACAAGGTAATGAGTACATTTCTCATTAATCGTTTGTGCCTCCTCCTATGTTTTTCCCCTTCCATCCTTTCCCTCCCATCTCCACAACTACACTCCATCACCCCACCTAAATTATAAAGTCCGGTCTTGGACATAGCATTTTGTACATCTCAGTGTTGCAATGGGTCAACCTGTATCCCTATTTAAACAATTTGTTTATTCCCTTCCACCCCGAAATTATACCAACATCAAATAATAGTGAATACATAAGTTACATTCTCCATGGTGGAGGGACATACAAATCAACCAAATAATCACGTGGTACCTTATAAATATGCTTGAAAGAATAGCAAGAAAGAAGAAACCATGTAAACACACTAGTTAACAATAATCAACAATTGGTAAATCATAACATTAAGAGATATTCCGGGTGTCTCTGAACAGTCCATCTTGTAGCCTACTGCGGATATTGTTCCACAGCGGGTTTCACTTGAGTATGATGGCTCCAATGCTGATTTCCTGCCATTTTAATAGCTGATGATGTAGTTAGCACCACTGAGGTTGGTCCATTTCTCATGGGTTCTAATTCAGGAGCGTGATGCCTTTGATTCACACCAACTGTCCTGGCAATAAAGAAGAGGTGCAGTTTTACTGAGGAGGCCGGAGGGCCTTGGTTACCAAAGGCCAAGCACCCAGAAGAACATGATGCAAAGCCTACAGGGACTGTACAAGATTGTGGTTAGACATTTCTGGTAATATAGCTTTCCCAGGTCTAGGACCCAAAGGAGGTGGTCTACCATAAATTATATCAAAGGGAGTAAATCCTCTAACATAAGGGGTGCATCTTGCTCGAAGGAGATCAAAAGAGAGGAGGCTTACCCACTGATGGCCAGTGTCTGTAATTCAGTGAATTAAACTTTGCTTTAAGGTCCTCTTCACTCTTTTTACCTGCCCTGAAATCTGTGGTCTATAAATACAATTTAACTTCCAATTAATTCCTTGGGCCTTAGCTAACAATTGAGTGTCTTGGGCTGTGAAGCCGGGCCATTGTCTTTCCCCACTGCTAAGCATAAGCCAAATTGATGAATTCTTCCATGGAGTCACGTTTGAAACGTTACTTCAGCAAATTGCGCTTTTGTCAGGAATGCCTCAGCTCAGCCTGAAATGTGTCCACTATTACTAACAGCTACAAATTCCCATACATGCCAGGCTTTACCTCTGTGAAGTCCACTTCCCAAAATCCTCCAAGTGAGGTTCCTCGCACATGCACTCTCTTCACAATTACCATCTTTCCAGCATTTACAAGCTGGTCAATTTCTACATGCTATGGATAATCTTTTCAGGCTGACAGCCCCCTAGTTTCATTACAGTTTTTGGCAGAGGCCCAGGGCAATTTACAAGGGTGACAAGAACCATATATAAAAAGACATTTGACTTGAGACCGAAACCATTTTTCACAAGTACATTCTCCCCCTTTGCACACTTGTTATCATTGTTTGTGCTTCTTCCTTGAATCTTAACTCTAGTGGACCCACTGGTTTTAGAGTGGCCTTCTCAGCTATGTGATCATCTTGGTTGTTTTACAGAACATCAGTGCTCAGCTCCTTTTTCTCATCTTTCAGCCACTGAACTGTGGGCCCTAGTTTGCTTAATACTGACCCAGACTTGTGGACTTGGATTCTAATTGATTCTGAGTGTTTTCCAGGTACATTTTGAGGACTTTGTTCTCATCTTTGATTCTTACAAGTTCCTGAATTGTGTCTGCAAATCTTTTCTTCACGTAGGCAATTGTCTCTTATTTTTCTCGTTTGCTACTGAATTCATTTTTTAAATATGGTTTTTATTGTGAACATACTATACAGAAGGCTTACAGTTGCATAAGCACAGTCATGAATATATGTCTTATTAATCATTCTTCTCCCCTCCTTTGTTTTTTCCTACCATCCTTTCCTTCCCATTTACTCACTTCCCCCTCCTATGCTTACATTGTATAATTTGTTGTTCAAAAGTGTCTTGTAAATCTCATGTTTACAATGGGTAAACCTGTATCCCTATTCAAAGACTTTGTTTTTTTCCCATCCTCTCCCGTAATTATTCCGACGTCAAGTACAGAGAAAACACAGGTTATAACTAGGGGGAGGAACATAAAAGGCAACAAAAAATCACGTGTTACCCTATAAATAAGTTAGAAACAATAGCAAGAAAGAAAAAAACCCACTTTTTAAAAAAAATTATTTTATTTCATTTGTGAACATACTGTACAGAGGGGTTACAATTACATGGGCAGGATAATGCGTACATCTCTTACCAAGCATTGCAGCCTCCTCCTTTGTTTATCCTTCACATCCCTTCCCATTTTCCCCCCTCCCCCCCCAGTCCCAATCCTTCTCCCTCCTCTCCCCACCCCCCCCCCTGCACAGACATTGTAAAGCTCGTTATGTACATGACAACTTGTATTTCTCACATTGTTGGAACAGGTCCACCTCTATCCTTAAACGACTTGTTTTTCCCCATCTCATCCACAAGTTATACTGACATCAAATATAGTGAAAGCAGGGGTTATCCTGTGTGGGAGGGACATACAAAGCAACAAGGAAATAATCTTATAAATGCATGAGAGACACATGCATGAAAGAAAAAAAAACATTAAAATACATATCTAAGGGATCATTTTCCTAATATCACATTATCTGTCCTTTTCTGCTTGACTCATACATATACTACATATTGCAAATAAGGGAAACTATGGGGCCTATGTTTCTTTGGGCCTGGCTTACTTCGCTTAATATAATTTTTTCCAAGTCTTTCCATTTCCTAACAAATGGGGCAATGTCATTCTTTCTGATGGAGGCATAGAATTCCATTGTGTATATATACCATATTTTCTTGATCCATTCATCTACCGAGGGGCATCTGGGTTGGTTCCAGATCTTAGCTATGGTGAATAATGCTGCACTATTTGGGTAAATGCCCAAAAGTGGGATGGCTGGGTCTTAGTGGAGTTCTATGTGGAGTCTTTTGAGGAACCTCCATACTGCTTTCCAAAGTGGTTGAACAAGTTTACATTCCCACCAACAATTAAGTAAGGTTCCCTTCTGTCCACAACCCCTCCAGCATCTGTTGTTGTTAGCGTTCCTGATTTTTGCCATTCTAACTGTGGTGAGATGGTATCTCAATGTTTTTTTTTTTTGATTTGCATTTCTTTTATGGCTAGGGAGGTTGAGCATTTCTTCAAGTGTCTATTGGCCATCCTTAGAGGCTGTCTTTCTTCCTTTCTACACACAAATTACCAGCTCCTCTGGGACACAGCAAAGGCAGTACTCAGAGGCAAGTTTATAGCTCTGAGCTCCTACATCAACAAATTTGAGAGATCTGAAACTGACAATTTAATGACACATCTAAACCTCCTTGAAAAAGAGCAGCAAGATAAACCCCAATCCAGTAGATGGAAAGAAATATTTAAAATTAAATCAGAATTAAATGAATTAGAATCCAAAACACTATAGAAAGAATCAACAAAACAAAAAGTTGGTTCTTCAAAAAAATTAACAAAATTGACAGACCCTTAGCAAATCTTATCAGAAAAGGAAGAGAACACACCCCAATAAATAAACTCAGAAATTAGAATGGAAACCTCACCACGGGAACAACCAAGATTCAAAACATTATAAGGGAAAAAATCCACTTGTAAACCTATCTTGGGGTTCATTTCCCTTTACATCATCTTATCTGCTCATATCTACAGAGGTTTTGACCTTTTCTGCTTGTTCCAGGTATATTACTTGATATTGCACCTAAGTGAAAGCTATGTTCTTATCCATGCAGAAGGTCTGCAGTTTCATGCAATCCCAATTGTCCAAACTTTTATTGATTTATTGTGTTTCTGCGACTTCATTAAGAAAATTTCAGCCGGTGTCAAGGAGCCTGAGAGTTGTTCGTATGCCTTCTTGTAATGTTTTCTGTATGTCTGTTTGTCTTAGAAGTTTTTAATCCGTTTCGAATTGATTTGGTGCATGGTGACATATAAGATCTAACTTTAGTTTCCTACTGGTGATCAAACAATTTTGCCAGCACCAGATAGTGAAGAGATTGTCTTTCTTCCATTCTATGTTTGTAGTTTCCTTATGAAAGATTAGTTGGTTATAGGCATGTGGTTTCACTTCTGGGTTTTCAATTCGAATCCTTTGGTCCTGAGGTCTCTTCTTGTACCAGTACCTAGGTATTTTGTTTACTCTTGTTTGTAAGAGAGTTTGAAATTTGGTATAGTTATTCCTTGAGTATTTTTCTTTCTGTTAAGTATCTTTTGTGCTATTCCAGTTCTTTGATTTGTCCATGTGAATTTTTGGGTTGCCTCTTCTATTTCTTAGAAGAATGAGGCTGGAATATTGATAGGTATAACATTGAATTTGTAGATAGCCTTTGGAAGCATTGCCATTGTCACCATGTTGATCCTTGTAAACAAAGAGCATGGGAGGTTTGGCACTTTCTAAGTTCTGCTTTGATTTCCTTTTTCAGGCTTTAAAGTTTTCATCATAGAGGTCCTTCACTTCTTTACTGAAGTGAATTCCTAGGTATCTTATTTATTTTGGGGCTACTACGAAAGCAGTTGCTTTCCTGATTTCAGCTGTGCTCTTCTCATTGTTGGCAAACAGTAAAGACACTGAGTATTGAGCTTTGATTTAATACCCTGTGACTATGCCAAAATTTTGAATCCGCTCGAATAATTGGGGAGTAGCCGCGTGTGACTCTGTAAACACAGGTTCATGTCATCTGCAAAGAGGGAGAGTTTTACTTCATTTTTCTCTATTTGTGTCTCCTTTATGTTTGCCTCTTGTCGTATTGCTGTAGCTAGGCATTCTAATATTACATTGAATTAAATTGGAGAGTGTGGTCATCCTTTTCTGGTTCCTCAGGTTAGATGAAATGGTTGTAGATTTTCAGAATTAAGGATAATGCTGGGTGGAGGTTTGTTATATTGAGGAATATTCCCTGGATTTCTAATTTTTCCAGAGCCTGCATCATAAAGGGGTATTGGAGCTTTACACATGATTTTTCTGCATCGACTGAACTACCCATGATGTCCTTATTCTTGTTCTTGTTGTTGTGATGAATTATAATAATTGCTTTGTGTATATTGAAACAGCTTTTCAACCCTGAAATGAATCTTGCTTGATTGTGGTGTATGAATGTTTGCATGAGTTGTTGAAGTCGATTGGCCAACATTTTGTTCCTAACGAAATGGTTCTATAATCCTCTTTTTTGATGAGTCCTTGCCTGGGTTTGGAATAAGGGTTATGATGGCTTCATAGTAAGAGGTCAGTAGGGAACTTTCTCTTTCAATTTCATTGAAGGGTTCTGATTCATTGTGAGTTCTGATTTGATTGCCTTCTAGAATTCTGCGGTAAATCCATCTGGTCATGGGCTTTCCCTGGGTGGAAAATCTCTTATTGCTGTTTCTATTTCCATGCTTGATATTGGTCTAAGAAAGTGGTTTAAATCATCCTGGTTTAGTTTCTTGTTTGCTAGAAAAGCATCCATTTCTTCCGATTCTGAAACTTATTAGCATCACAGTCTACTGGATTGGGATTTATTTTGTTGCTCTTCTTCTATAAGGTTCAGATGTCTGATTAAATTGTTGGTTTCAGATCTCTCCAATTATTTGATGTAGGAACTCAGAGCTATAAACTTGCCTTTGAGTACTGCCTTTGCTGGGTGCCAGACGCGCTGGTAATTTGTGTGTTCACTTTTGTTGAATATCATGATCATGTGAATTTCCTTTCTAATCTCTTCCATGATGCATTAGGATTCAAAAATGTGTTGTTCAGCCTCCATGTGTTACAGGACTTTCTTTGGTGGCTTTTGGTGTTGACTTCTCATTTTATTCCCTTGTGGTCTGAGAGAATGCAGGGCATAACTTCAATGTTTCTGATTGGGACAAGTTTGCTTTGTGCCCTAAAACGTGGTGTATTTTGGAAACTGTGCCATGTGCTGCTGAGAATAATGTGTATTCTGATGCTGCTGGGTGAAATATTCAGTAGATGTCTGTTAATACTTTTTGATCTATGCAATTGTTTAGATCTGAGTTTTCTCTATGAGTTTTTGCCTGGTTGACCCATCAAGCAGGGATAGCGTTGTGTAAGAGTCCCCAACAATTAATGTCTTTGTCTCTATTTCAGATTTGAGTGAAGTTGGTGTTTCTTGGATAAACTTGGGTGCGCCATTTTTTGGTGAATAGATATTTAGAATTGTCTGCTGAATATTTAGAATTCATTTTTCTCTCCCTGAACTCCTACCTTCTCTCCTTATTCACCACTGTTTTTGTGGTTTGATTGTTTTTTAACGGTTTTCCAACTGCCATTCATGCTCCTCTCCAAAACTGCGTAATATCCAATCAGTTCCTGGAAGCTCGCCTGTAAGGCTTGAAGCCCCACCCCTCCTTTGGCATGACACGCCCCTTACAGCAGCATGCACTCCTCCTTGGTCATCATGCCACGTCTCTTTTTAGGGGCATGGCATACCCCTCTAGCAGTATGCCTTGCGGGGCTGTGACATCAGCTCCTTAAAAACTTGCTTTGGTCAGTGGCTTTGTCTGTGGAGCAGATAAGTTTGCCTCTTAATACCCTGAACCTATCCTCGGGCCGGGACACGGTGCCATTCTATTGGGCCCTGCTGATTATCAAGGGCCCTGGGTTTTCATCTTCCTAATCTTTATCCAACTGTAATCACATCACTCATTCCTTCTGCAC
The DNA here is from genome assembly GCF_024711535.1 of Dipodomys merriami. NCBI lineage: Eukaryota > Metazoa > Chordata > Mammalia > Rodentia > Heteromyidae > Dipodomys > Dipodomys merriami. The sequence continues at coordinate 1,577,386 of NW_027203060.1, read as the reverse complement.
CAAATCCTGAACTTTCCCTTCTGAACTGATGTTGACAAGGATTAAAATGCAAGTCTAACAAATAGCAACGTTAAACGCATAGAAACGCATTGGCTAAAAATAATGAACTCTTAGCAAGTGTTTATTTATGCTATTTTTACAGAAAATTTTATTCGTGAAAATACCGTACAGAGGGGTTACAGTTTGATGAACAATGTAATGAGTACATTTCTCATCAAGCCTTTGTGCCTCCTCCTTTATTTTTCCCCTTCCATCCTTTCCCTTCCATCTCCACAACTACACCCCACCACCACACCTAAATTGTAAAGTCCATTTTCGACATAGCAACTTGTATATCTCAGTGTTGTAATGGGTCAACCTGTATCCCTATTAAAACTATGAGTTTATTCCCTTTCCCCCACCAAATATACCAACATCAAATAATAGTGAACACATGGGTTACATTCTCCATGGTGAATGTATGTACAAATCAACCAAATAATCACGTGGTACCTTATAAATACCTTTGAAACAATAGCAAGAAAGAAGAAACCATGTAAACAAACTAACAATAATTAACGCTTGGAAAATCATCACATTAAGAGATATTCAGTTTGTGTCTCAACTGTCCATCTTGTAGCCTTCTGTTGATATTGTTCCATTGCTTGTTTCGCTTGAGTATGATGGTTCCAGTGCTGATTTACTGCCATTTTAATAGCCAAGAGTGTAGTTAGCAACACTAAGGATGGTCCTTGTCTCATGGGTTCTAATTCATGAGCGAAATGACCCACACCAACTGTCCAGGCAGGAAAGAATAGGTGCAGTTTTTCCCAAGAGGCTGGTGAGCCCAGATTACCAAAGGCTGGACACACAGAAGAACATGATACAAAGCATACAGGGACTGTACAAGATTGTGGTTAGACATTCTTGGTACTATAGCTTTCCCAGGTTTAGGACCCAAAGGAGGTGGTTTACAAAAATTATTTCAAAGGGAGTGAATCCTCTAACATAATGGGTGCATCTTGGTCGAAGGAGAGCAATGAGAGGAGGCTTAACCACTGATGGCCTGTCTCTGTAATTCAGTTAGTTAAACGTTGCTTTAAGGTCCTCTTCACTCTTTTTACCTGCCCGAAATCTGAGGTCTATAAATACAATGTAACTTCCAGTTTATTCCTAGGTCCTTAGTTAACAATTGAGTGTCTTGGGCTGTGAAGGCCATCCCATTGTCATTCCAGACTGTTAAGCATAAGCCAAATTGAGGAATTCTTTCATGGAGTCATGTTTTAATTGTTAGCTCAGCGCTTTGGCGTTTTGTCAGGAATGCCTCAGCTCAGCCTGAAAAGTGTCTACTAGTACTAACAGATACAAATACCCATACTTTCCAGGCTTTAGCTCTGTAAAGTCCACTTCCCAAAATCCTCCAGGTGAGTTTCCTCGAATACGCACCCTCTCCACAATTACCATCTTTCCAGCATTTACCTACTGGCCAATTTCTACATGCTATAGATAGACTTTTCAGGCTGATGCGCCACTGGCTTTCCTAACACTTTTAGGCAGAGACCCGGGGCAATTTACCAGGGTGACAGTAAGCATATATAAACAGACAGAAGGCTTGAGACTGAAACCATTTTCCACAAGTACATTCTCCACCTTTGCACTCTTGTTATCAGTGTTTGTGCTTCTCCTTTGAATCTTAACAATTGGTAGCTCTAGATCCCCCACTGGTTTTAGGGTGGCCTACTGAGCTATGTATTGCTGTAACTAGGCATTCCAATACTAATTTGAAGAGAAATGCAGAGACTAGTCATCCTTGTCTCATTCCTCATTTTAGAGGAAATGGCTTTAGATTTTCAGAATTAAGTATAATGTTGGCTGGAGGTTTGTTGTACTGAGGAATATTCCCTGGATTCCTAATTTTTTCCAAAGCCTTCATCATAAAAGTGTATTGGACCATTTGAAATCATGTTTCTGCATCAACTGAAATTACCATGATGTTCTTATCATAGTTCTTGTTGATGTGATGAATTATAGTAATTGCTTTGTGTATATTGAACCAGCTTTGCATCCCTGAAATGAATCTTGTTTGATCGTGAGGTATGAATTATTGCCTGAGTTGCTGAAGTCATTTGGCCAACATTTTGTTGAGAAGTTTGCATTGATGTTCATCAACGAAATGGGCCTATAATCCTGTTTTTGGTTGAGTCCTTGCCTGAGTTTGGGATAAGGGTTATGATGGCTTCATAGAAAGAGTTTAGTAGGGAACTTTCCCTTTCAATTTCATTGAAGAGTTTAGGAGTATTGCTGTGAGTTATGATTTGAATGCCTTCTAGAATTCTGCGGTAAACCCATCTGGTCATGGGCTTTCACTGGGTGGGAAATCTCTAATTGCTCTTTCTATTTCGATGCTTGATATTGGTCTACGAAGGTGGTTTAAATCATCCTGGTTTAGTTTCTAGTTTGCTAGAAATGTGACCATTTCTTCCAGATTCTGAAACTTATTAGCATAACAGTTTCAGAATTATTCCCTTATAATGCTCAAAAACTTGGTTGCATCTGTGGTGATGTTCCCATTCTCACATCCTTCAGTTTGTTTAATTGGGAGTGTTTTCTTCTTTTTCTGATAAGATTTGCTTAGCGTCAGTCAATTTTATTAATTTTTTGGAAGAACCAACTCTTTGTTTTAGTGATTTTTTCCATGTTTTTTATTTGAATTCTACTTCCTTTAATTCGGATGTAATTTTAATTTTTTCTTCCTTTATTTCATTTATTTTTTTATTGTGAAAACACTGTACAGAGGGGTTACAATTACATAGGTAAAATAATGAGTACATTTCTTTTTTATTTTAATTTTTTATTGGGAATATACTGTACAAAGGGGTTATAATTACATGGGCAAGATAATGAGTACATTTCTACTTGTTTTTAAATTTTTTATTGTGAACATATTGTACAGAGGGGATACAATTACATGTGCAAGATAGTGAGTATATTTCTTATCAAGCATTGTAGCCTCCTCCTTTGTTTACCCTTCCCATCCCTTCCCAGGTTCCCCCCACCCAATCATCCTACCCCTCACTAAAGTTGGAAAGTTCGGTTTCTACCTGAAAACGTGTACTTATTGTTGCAATGGGTCCACCTGTATCCTTATTTAAACAACTTATTTTTCCCCTTCCTCTCCACAAATTATACCGACATCAAATACTGTGAAAGCAGGGGTTATACTGTCGGGGGGGGGGACATACAAAGCAACAAAGAAATAAGCATAAATGTGTTAGAAACAAATGCATGAAAGAAAAAATACATTTAAATATATATCTTAGGGTTCGTTTTCCTAAAATCAGCTTATCTGAGCTTTGCTGCTTGACTCATACATATACTAGATATTGCAAATAAGGGAAACCATGGAACCTATGTTTGTTTGGGCTTGGCTTACTTCACTTAATATAATTTTTTCCAAGTCTTTCCATTTCCTAACAAATGGGGCAATGTCATTCATTTTGATGGTGGCATAGAATTCCATTGTGTATATACACCACATTTTCATGATCCATTCATCTACTGAGAGGCATCTGGGTTGGTTCCATTTCTTAGCTATAGTAAATAATGCTGCAATAAACATAGTTGTGCTGGTAGCTTTAGTGTGGTCTTGTTTGTAAACATTTGGGTAAATGCCCAAAAGTGGGATTGCTGGGTCATAGGGGAGCTCTATGTGAAGTCTTTTGAGGAACCTCCATACTGCTTTCCAAAGTGGTTGAATAAGTTTACACTCCCACCAACAAGAAAGTAAGGTTCCCTTCTGTCCACATCCCCTCAAGCATGTGTTGTTAGAGTTCTTGCTTTTTGCCATTCTAACTGGTGTGAGGTGGTATCTCAATGTTGTTTTGATTTGCATTTCTTTTATGGCTAGGGAGGTTGAGCATTTCTTCAAGTGTCTATTGGCCTTCTTCAAGTGTCTATCCTTAGAGGCTGTCTTTCTTCCTTTCTATTTTTTTTAGCTCCCTTATTGAAGATTAGATGGCTATAGGTCTGTAGATTCATTTCTGGGTTTTCAGTTTTATTCCATTGGTCCTGAGGTCTGCTCTTGTGCCAGTATCAAGTTGTTTTGATTGATATGACTTAATAGTAGGGTTTGAAATTTGGTATTGATATTCTTCCACCAGTGTTCTTTCCGTTGAGGAGCGTTTTTGCTATTCGGGGTCTTTTATTGTTCCATATGAATTTTTGGATTGCCTCTTCTATTTCCTTGAAGAATGAGGTTGGAATTTTGATAGGTATCACATGAAATTTGTAGATTTCCTTTGGAAGTATGGCCATTGTCACGATGTTAATCTTTCCAATCCAGGAGCATGGGAGTTTGGGCCACTCTCTAACTTCTGTTTTGATTTCCTTTTTCAAGTTATTCATGTTTTAATCATAGAGGTCCTTCACTTCTTTGGTTAAGTTAATTCCTAGGTATTTTATTTATTTTTTGTGGGGCTATTACAAATGGAGTTGCTTTCCTAATTTCAGCCACACTTTTCTCATTGTTGGCATACAGCAAAGCCATTGATTTTGAGGGGGTTAATTTTATACCCTGCTACTTTGCCCAAGTTTTGAATCAGCTTGAGTAATTTGGGTGTGGATTCTATGGGATTCTATAAATACAGGATCATGTCATCTGCAAAGAGGGAGAGTTTTATTTCTTCTTTCCCTAATTGGATCCCCGTTTTTGTTTCCATCTTGTCTTATTGCTGTAGCGAGGCACACTTATATTAGATTGAAGAGAAGTGGAGAGAGTGGACATCCTTGTCTTGTTCCTGAGTTAAGAGGAAATGGCTTTAGTTTTTCACCATTAAGTATAATGCTGGCTGTAGGTTTGTCATACACAACCTTTATTGTATTGAGGAATGTTCCATGGATTCCTAATTTTTCCAGAACCTTCATCAAAAAGGGGTGTTGGATCTTGTCAAATGCTTTTTCTGCATCTATTGAGATAACCATGTGGTTCCTATCCTTGCTCTTGTTGATGATGAATAACATTCATTGATTTGCTTATATTGAACCAGCTTTGCATCCCTGAAATGAATCCTGTTTGATCGTGGTGTATGATTTTTTTGGATGAATTGTTGAAGCCGATTGGCCAAAATTCTGTTGAGAAGTTTTGCATCAATATTCATCAAGTAAATGGCTCTATAGTTCTGTTTCTTTGATGAGTTGCTGCCTGGTTTGGAATGAGTGTTACGAGGGCATCATAGAATTTTTCGGTAGTGAAATTTCTCTTTCAATTTCATTGAAGAGTTGGAGGAGTATTGGTGTGAGCTCTGCTTTGAAGGCCTTGTAAATTCCGCTGTAAAACAATCTGGTCCTGGACTTTCTTAGCTGGAAGGTCTCTCATTGCTGTTTCTATTTTAATGCTTGATATGGGCCTGTTAAGATCGTTTAACTCATCTTGGTTTAGTTTTGGCATGTCAATACTTGCTAGGAAAAGGTCCATTTCTGCCAAGTTCTCAAACTTACTAGCATAAAGTTTTGAGAATTATTCCCTTATAATGTTCTGAAGCTTGGTTGTATTCCCTTATAATGTTCTGAAGCTTGGTTGTTTTTGTGGTGATGTTTCCATTCTCAACTCTGAGTTTATTTATTTGGGTGTGTTCTCTTCTTTTTCTGATAAGATTTGCTAAGGGTCTGTCAATTTTGTTAATTTTTTCGAAGAACCAACTCTTTGTTTTGTTGATTCTTTCTAAAGTTTTTTTGGATTCAAAGTCATTTGATTCTGATTTAATTTTAATTATTTTTTTCTGTCTACTGGATTAGAGTTTATTTTGGTGGTGTTCTTCAAGGAGATTCAGATGTCTCATTGAATTGTTGGTTTCAGATCTCTCCAATTTGTTAATATAGGAACTCAGAGCTATAAACTTGCCTCGGAGTAGTGCATTTGCTGTGTCCCACAGGAGGTGGTAATTTGTGTGCTCATTTTTGTTGAATAGCATGAACATTTGAATTTCCTTTCTAATCTATTCCATGACCCACTCATGATTCAGCAGTGTGTTGTTCAGCCTCCATGTGTTACAGGACATTCTTTGGTGGTTTTTTGTATTGAGTGCTAATTTTATTCCCTTGTAATGAGAGTGAATGCAAGGTATACTAAAATGTTTCTGAATTTGGACAAGTTTGTTTAGTGGCCTAAAATGTGGTCTATTTTAGAAAATGTTGCATGTGCTGCTGAGAAAAACATGTATTCTAATGCTGTGGGTTGAACGATTCGGTAGATGTCTGTTAAATCTAGTTGATCTATGCAGCTGTTTAGATCTGTGGTTTCTCTGTTGAGTTTTTGCCGAGTTGATCTATCTAGTGGGGAGAGTGGTGTGTTAAAATCCCCAACAATTAATGTCTTTGGATCTATGTGGGATTTGAGGGAAAGTAGTGTTTCTTGGATAAATTTGGGTGCTCAGTCGTTGGGCGAATAGATATTTAGAATTGTAATATCCTCCTGAAGGAGAGATCCCTTCATTAGTATGTAACGATCTTCTTTATCTCTTCTCACGAATTTTAATTTGAAGTCTAATTTACCTGACATTAAGATTGCATCTCCTGCCTGTTTATGGGGGCCATTTGCTTGGTTCCAGCCGTTAACATTGAAAATGTGTTTGTTTTTACAGGCAAGATATGACTCCTGAAGGCAGCAGAGATAAGGATCTTGTTTTTTAATTCACCTAGAAAGTCTATGTCGCTTAATTGGAGAGTTAAGTCCGTTCATGTTAAGAGATCGGACTGAGAGTTATTTGGGAATTCCTGCCATGTTATCCACCTTCTTTGGGGCTGCGAAAACTGGGTTTTCCTATGGTTCTTGTATTCTCAGTTTGGATGCAGTTTCTTGACATTTAGTGTGGTCTTGTTGGTTTTCTATGTGTAGGACATCTTTAAGAATCTTTGTAGGGCTGTTTTGGTGAAGATATATTGTTTCAAGTTTTCTTTGCTATGGAAGGTTTTTATTTGGCCTTAGGTTATGAAGGAGAGTTTAGCTGGGTACAGTATTCTTGGTTGATAGTTGTTTGTTTTGAGGGCTTGGCATACATCATTCTAGGCTCTTCTTGCTTTGATTGCCTCTGCTGAGGAATCTGAGGTGATTCTAATTGTTTTCCCTTTATAGGTGATTAATCTTTTCTCCTTGACAGCTTTAAGGATCTTTTCCTTGGTCTGAATTGATGCTGTGTGGATTATAATGTGATGGTGGGGTGTCCTATTCTGGTCTGGTCTATTTTGAGTTCTAAAAGATTCTTGTATCTGAAGAGGCCTATCTTTTTGCATGTTTGGGAAGTTCTCTGCTAGGATCCTGTTAAACAAATTTCCTAGACCATTAACTTCTGTTTCTAGGTGCTCCTCTACACCAATTATCCTGAGATTAGGCCTTCTGATGGTGTCTTCCAAGTGCTGGATACATCTATCATATTTCTTGGACCTGTCTTGGATGGTTGTATGTTCTTTCTCTATATTATCTAGGCTGTCTTCAATCCCTAACATTCAATCTTCTGCATGGTGTAACCTGTTGTCAAGACTTTCTACTTTGTGTTTTCTTTTCCCTGTAGTTGGTCAGCTTTGATGGCTTTGTTGAAACTTTTTTTAGATCTTGCATGAACTTCTTTACTTCCTTAATTTGGTGTTCAGTGTTCATTCTCAAATCACTTAGTTGATTGGTTATGGTTTTCTTCTGTTGCGTTCCATTCACCATTCCCTTTGTGGTCTCCCTGACTTCCTTCAGCTCTTTGTTAATGGATTCCATGAATGCCTGTAGTGATCTTTGTGTATTCTCCTCCTGCTTTCTCAATTCCTGTATTACTGTTTGCTTAGCTTCCTCACGTTCATGCCATTCCTGTAGTTCTCTTTGAGTGTTCTCAGCCTGCTCACGCCATTCCTGACTTTCTCTTTGAGTATTCTCTATCTGCTCACGCAAATCCTGTATCCGTTTTTGAGTAGCTTCCTCACGCTGATGATATTCCTGTATAAACCTTTGGATTACCTCCTCTCTCTCCCTATCATGCTCATACAGACTCCTTTTGTATGTTTTCAATGTTTTCGTTTATCATGTTTGCCAGCAGTGTTTGTAGAGCTATTTGGGATCTCTCCTCTGGATTATTCTTTATCTGTTTTGTGCCCTGATTATCATGAGTTGGAGTTGAGATACACAGACTTGCCATTTTTCTTGTGTTTTTCCGGCTTATACTGCCCATTTGGGATGAAAATAACACCAGTTTTGTGCTAGAACACTAACTTAAGGCAAGCATCAACCAAAGTCTGTATTTGCCCAGTCAATAGTCTACAGATACAATCTAGTTCAACAGATACATCTATTCAACATCAAAGAACTATGTGTTAATGGGCTACGAACCACAAAGAAGAATTTGGTAAACCAGAAATTATTAGGTTTAGGAAGAGATGTGTGTAAAAAATAGGAATAGAGTGATGTGGGAAGGCACAGGAAGAATTAATTTACCTAAGTACTAATCTCAAAGCAGGAAATTGGTTCGATAGGATGAAAGTAGACAGAGAGAAAAAAAGAAAAATGAGAAAGGGGAAAAAAGAGACCAGAAAAAAATAGAAAGGTAAAAATTAAATATATAATGCAGAAACGATAATAAAATATTCAGAGAAGAACGTGAATATAATGAGAGAAGGGGAGGGATATAAAGTAGATGTGCAAAACTCAAAAATAAAAATACTTAAAATAATATATAGGTATAAATATGTAGTACTGCTACTCAGGAATTGAAGTCTAAGAGGTTTTGTATTGAGCAATAAATTTGTGGATTAAGTGTGTACACAATGGGGGATAAGGTCTAATAATCGATTAAGGGTTTATTTCAGGATGTTCAGTACAATTAAGTCACATAAAGAAGAACTAAAGATAAGAAAAGCTGAAAAGAATAAGAAAGAAAGAAAAAAAGATCAGAAGTTCAGTAGAACTAAACAAAAAACAAAAAAATTAAAAAAGAAAAAGAAAAAAAACACACACACATATATTCTTAAAAGAAAATTTTTAAGAGGTATCTATACACAATGGATTATGATGCAGCCATTAGAATTGACAAAATAATGGCATTTGCAGGGATATAGATGGAGCTAGAAGGGATCATGTAGACAAACGGTCCATAGTCTTCCTGATAAGTGGATGCTAAATCCAATATGTTAGGTATAAGACAAAAAAAAATTAACAAGACTTAAGATACAAGAACTCCCACTCATCTCTCGAAGCACTACTAAATATCCCCATGCTGCTGATCACATGTATGGTGTATATGTATACCTTTATATGTTATAGACTGTGATAACAATTTGCTCCAGGAAAGTTAGAATGAACTTGTGAGTTTAAATGAGAATAATTATTCCACAATACTGTGAAATTAGGGAAATTATGTAATCACTTAATAACAATTAAAAAAGAAAAGAAAAGAACCTCGGGAAGGTAGGGAGGGAAGGGTTGGTAGTGGGAAAACAAAGAGAGGGTAACAATGCTCAATAGGAAGTGTATTCATTACCTTGCTCATGTAAAAGTAACCCTCTGCATAGAATCTTTACAATAAAAATATCTTTGTCCTTATGTGAGAATTGAGTGAAGGTCATGTTTCTTGGATAAACTTGGGTGCTCCATTGTTTGGTGAATAGATATTTAGAATTGTCTGGTGAATATTCAGAATTCATTTTTCTCTCCCTCCACTCCTACCTTCTCTCCTTATTCCCCACAGTTTTTTGTTTGTTTGTTTAACGGTTTTCCCACTAACGGTTTTCCAACTAACGGTTTTCCAACTGTCATTCATGCTACTCTCCAAAGCTGAGTAATATCCAATCAGGTCCTGGAATCTCGATTGTAGGTCTTGAAGCCCCACCGCTCCTGTGGCATGTCATGCCCCTTTCAGCATCATGCCCTGTTCCGTGGCATTGTCTGTGGAGCAGTTAGGCTTGCCGCTTGATGCCCCGCACACTTCATCGGACTGGGACAAAGTGCCATTCTATTGGGCCCTGCTGATTATCAAAATCCCATGGGTCGGGGCTGGGAAGGTGGCTCAGTGGTAGAGCGCTTGCTTTGCATAACTGACGCCCTGGGTTCGAGCCCTCAGCACCACATAAGCAAAAAGAAAAATCCGGAAGTGGCGCTATGGCTCAAGTGGTAGAGCGATAGCTTTGAGCTGAAGAGCTGAGGGACAGCGCCCAGGCCCAGAGTTCAGGCCCCACAACCGCCCCCCCCAAAAAAAATCCCATGGGTTTGCACCTTCCTCACTGTTACCCAGCTGAAATGAGATCACTCATTCCTTCTGCACCAAATTCTGAACTTTCCCTTCTGACTTGATGTTAAACAGGATTAAAATGCAAGTCTAACAAATAGCAAGGTTCAAACCATAGAAACACATTGGCTAACAATAATTAACACTTAGCAAGCCTTTATCCATGATATTTTTAACAGACATTTTTATTGGTGAAAATACCATACAGAGCGGTTACAGTGTGTTGAACAAGGTAATGAGTACATTTCTCATTAATCGTTTGTGCCTCCTCCTATGTTTTTCCCCTTCCATCCTTTCCCTCCCATCTCCACAACTACACTCCATCACCCCACCTAAATTATAAAGTCCGGTCTTGGACATAGCATTTTGTACATCTCAGTGTTGCAATGGGTCAACCTGTATCCCTATTTAAACAATTTGTTTATTCCCTTCCACCCCGAAATTATACCAACATCAAATAATAGTGAATACATAAGTTACATTCTCCATGGTGGAGGGACATACAAATCAACCAAATAATCACGTGGTACCTTATAAATATGCTTGAAAGAATAGCAAGAAAGAAGAAACCATGTAAACACACTAGTTAACAATAATCAACAATTGGTAAATCATAACATTAAGAGATATTCCGGGTGTCTCTGAACAGTCCATCTTGTAGCCTACTGCGGATATTGTTCCACAGCGGGTTTCACTTGAGTATGATGGCTCCAATGCTGATTTCCTGCCATTTTAATAGCTGATGATGTAGTTAGCACCACTGAGGTTGGTCCATTTCTCATGGGTTCTAATTCAGGAGCGTGATGCCTTTGATTCACACCAACTGTCCTGGCAATAAAGAAGAGGTGCAGTTTTACTGAGGAGGCCGGAGGGCCTTGGTTACCAAAGGCCAAGCACCCAGAAGAACATGATGCAAAGCCTACAGGGACTGTACAAGATTGTGGTTAGACATTTCTGGTAATATAGCTTTCCCAGGTCTAGGACCCAAAGGAGGTGGTCTACCATAAATTATATCAAAGGGAGTAAATCCTCTAACATAAGGGGTGCATCTTGCTCGAAGGAGATCAAAAGAGAGGAGGCTTACCCACTGATGGCCAGTGTCTGTAATTCAGTGAATTAAACTTTGCTTTAAGGTCCTCTTCACTCTTTTTACCTGCCCTGAAATCTGTGGTCTATAAATACAATTTAACTTCCAATTAATTCCTTGGGCCTTAGCTAACAATTGAGTGTCTTGGGCTGTGAAGCCGGGCCATTGTCTTTCCCCACTGCTAAGCATAAGCCAAATTGATGAATTCTTCCATGGAGTCACGTTTGAAACGTTACTTCAGCAAATTGCGCTTTTGTCAGGAATGCCTCAGCTCAGCCTGAAATGTGTCCACTATTACTAACAGCTACAAATTCCCATACATGCCAGGCTTTACCTCTGTGAAGTCCACTTCCCAAAATCCTCCAAGTGAGGTTCCTCGCACATGCACTCTCTTCACAATTACCATCTTTCCAGCATTTACAAGCTGGTCAATTTCTACATGCTATGGATAATCTTTTCAGGCTGACAGCCCCCTAGTTTCATTACAGTTTTTGGCAGAGGCCCAGGGCAATTTACAAGGGTGACAAGAACCATATATAAAAAGACATTTGACTTGAGACCGAAACCATTTTTCACAAGTACATTCTCCCCCTTTGCACACTTGTTATCATTGTTTGTGCTTCTTCCTTGAATCTTAACTCTAGTGGACCCACTGGTTTTAGAGTGGCCTTCTCAGCTATGTGATCATCTTGGTTGTTTTACAGAACATCAGTGCTCAGCTCCTTTTTCTCATCTTTCAGCCACTGAACTGTGGGCCCTAGTTTGCTTAATACTGACCCAGACTTGTGGACTTGGATTCTAATTGATTCTGAGTGTTTTCCAGGTACATTTTGAGGACTTTGTTCTCATCTTTGATTCTTACAAGTTCCTGAATTGTGTCTGCAAATCTTTTCTTCATGTAGGCAATTGTCTCTTATTTTTCTCGTTTGCTACTGAATTCATTTTTTAAATATGGTTTTTATTGTGAACATACTATACAGAAGGCTTACAGTTGCATAAGCACAGTCATGAATATATGTCTTATTAATCATTCTTCTCCCCTCCTTTGTTTTTTCCTACCATCCTTTCCTTCCCATTTACTCACTTCCCCCTCCTATGCTTACATTGTATAATTTGTTGTTCAAAAGTGTCTTGTAAATCTCATGTTTACAATGGGTAAACCTGTATCCCTATTCAAAGACTTTGTTTTTTTCCCATCCTCTCCCGTAATTATTCCGACGTCAAGTACAGAGAAAACACAGGTTATAACTAGGGGGAGGAACATAAAAGGCAACAAAAAATCACGTGGTACCCTATAAATAAGTTAGAAACAATAGCAAGCAAGAAAAAAAAACACTTTTTAAAAAAATTATTTTATTTCATTTGTGAACATACTGTACAGAGGGGTTACAATTACATGGGCAGGATAATGCGTACATCTCTTACCAAGCATTGCAGCCTCCTCCTTTGTTTATCCTTCACATCCCTTCCCATTTTCCCCCCTCCCCCCCCAGTCCCAATCCTTCTCCCTCCTCTCCCCACCCCCCCCCCTGCACAGACATTGTAAAGCTCGTTATGTACATGACAACTTGTATTTCTCACATTGTTGGAACAGGTCCACCTCTATCCTTAAACGACTTGTTTTTCCCCATCTCATCCACAAGTTATACTGACATCAAATATAGTGAAAGCAGGGGTTATCCTGTGTGGGAGGGACATACAAAGCAACAAGGAAATAATCTTATAAATGCATGAGAGACACATGCATGAAAGAAAAAAAACATTAAAATACATATCTAAGGGATCATTTTCCTAATATCACATTATCTGTCCTTTTCTGCTTGACTCATACATATACTACATATTGCAAATAAGGGAAACTATGGGGCCTATGTTTCTTTGGGCCTGGCTTACTTCGCTTAATATAATTTTTTCCAAGTCTTTCCATTTCCTAACAAATGGGGCAATGTCATTCTTTCTGATGGAGGCATAGAATTCCATTGTGTATATATACCATATTTTCTTGATCCATTCATCTACCGAGGGGCATCTGGGTTGGTTCCAGATCTTAGCTATGGTGAATAATGCTGCACTAAACATAATTGTGCTGGTAGCTTTAGTTTGGTCTTGTTTTTAAACATTTGGGTAAATGCCCAAAAGTGGGATGGCTGGGTCTTAGTGGAGTTCTATGTGGAGTCTTTTGAGGAACCTCCATACTGCTTTCCAAAGTGGTTGAACAAGTTTACATTCCCACCAACAATTAAGTAAGGTTCCCTTCTGTCCACAACCCCTCCAGCATCTGTTGTTGTTAGCGTTCCTGATTTTTGCCATTCTAACTGTGGTGAGATGGTATCTCAATGTTTTTTTTTTTGATTTGCATTTCTTTTATGGCTAGGGAGGTTGAGCATTTCTTTAAGTGTCTATTGGCCATCCTTAGAGGCTGTCTTTCTTCCTTTCTACACACAAATTACCAGCTCCTCTGGGACACAGCAAAGGCAGTACTCAGAGGCAAGTTTATAGCTCTGAGCTCCTACATCAACAAATTTGAGAGATCTGAAACTGACAATTTAATGACACATCTAAACCTCCTTGAAAAAGAGCAGCAAGATAAACCCCAATCCAGTAGATGGAAAGAAATATTTAAAATTAAATCAGAATTAAATGAATTAGAATCCAAAACACTATAGAAAGAATCAACAAAACAAAAAGTTGGTTCTTCAAAAAAATTAACAAAATTGACAGACCCTTAGCAAATCTTATCAGAAAAGGAAGAGAACACACCCCAATAAATAAACTCAGAAATTAGAATGGAAACCTCACCACGGGAACAACCAAGATTCAAAACATTATAAGGGAAAAAATCCATTTGTAAACCTATCTTGGGGTTCATTTCCCTTTACATCATCTTATCTGCTCATATCTACAGAGGTTTTGACCTTTTCTGCTTGTTCCAGGTATATTACTTGATATTGCACCTAAGTGAAAGCTATGTTCTTATACATGCAGAAGGTCTGCAGTTTCATGCAATCCCAATTGTCCAAACTTTTATTGATTTATTGTGTTTCTGCGACTTCATTAAGAAAATTTCAGCCGGTGTCAAGGAGCCTGAGAGTTGTTCGTATGCCTTCTTGTAATGTTTTCTGTATGTCTGTTTGTCTTAGAAGTTTTTAATCCGTTTCGAATTGATTTGGTGCATGGTGACATATAAGATCTAACTTTAGTTTCCTACTGGTGATCAAACAATTTTGCCAGCACCAGATAGTGAAGAGATTGTCTTTCTTCCATTCTATGTTTGTAGTTTCCTTATGAAAGATTAGTTGGTTATAGGCATGTGGTTTCACTTCTGGGTTTTCAATTCGAATCCTTTGGTCCTGAGGTCTCTTCTTGTACCAGTACCTAGGTATTTTGTTTACTCTTGTTTGTAAGAGAGTTTGAAATTTGGTATAGTTATTCCTTGAGTATTTTTCTTTCTGTTAAGTATCTTTTGTGCTATTCCAGTTCTTTGATTTGTCCATGTGAATTTTTGGGTTGCCTCTTCTATTTCTTAGAAGAATGAGGCTGGAATATTGATAGGTATAACATTGAATTTGTAGATAGCCTTTGGAAGCATTGCCATTGTCACCATGTTGATCCTTGTAAACAAAGAGCATGGGAGGTTTGGCACTTTCTAAGTTCTGCTTTGATTTCCTTTTTCAGGCTTTAAAGTTTTCATCATAGAGGTCCTTCACTTCTTTACTGAAGTGAATTCCTAGGTATCTTATTTATTTTGGGGCTACTACGAAAGCAGTTGCTTTCCTGATTTCAGCTGTGCTCTTCTCATTGTTGGCAAACAGTAAAGACACTGAGTATTGAGCTTTGATTTAATACCCTGTGACTATGCCAAAATTTTGAATCCGCTCGAATAATTGGGGAGTAGCCGCGTGTGACTCTGTAAACACAGGTTCATGTCATCTGCAAAGAGGGAGAGTTTTACTTCATTTTTCTCTATTTGTGTCTCCTTTATGTTTGCCTCTTGTCGTATTGCTGTAGCTAGGCATTCTAATATTACATTGAATTAAATTGGAGAGTGTGGTCATCCTTTTCTGGTTCCTCAGGTTAGATGAAATGGTTGTAGATTTTCAGAATTAAGGATAATGCTGGGTGGAGGTTTGTTATATTGAGGAATATTCCCTGGATTTCTAATTTTTCCAGAGCCTGCATCATAGAGGGGTATTGGAGCTTTACACATGATTTTTCTGCATCGACTGAACTACCCATGATGTCCTTATTCTTGTTCTTGTTGTTGTGATGAATTATAATAATTGCTTTGTGTATATTGAAACAGCTTTTCAACCCTGAAATGAATCTTGCTTGATTGTGGTGTATGAATGTTTGCATGAGTTGTTGAAGTCGATTGGCCAACATTTTGTTCCTAACGAAATGGTTCTATAATCCTCTTTTTTGATGAGTCCTTGCCTGGGTTTGGAATAAGGGTTATGATGGCTTCATAGTAAGAGGTCAGTAGGGAACTTTCTCTTTCAATTTCATTGAAGGGTTCTGATTCATTGTGAGTTCTGATTTGATTGCCTTCTAGAATTCTGCGGTAAATCCATCTGGTCATGGGCTTTCCCTGGGTGGAAAATCTCTTATTGCTGTTTCTATTTCCATGCTTGATATTGGTCTAAGAAAGTGGTTTAAATCATCCTGGTTTAGTTTCTTGTTTGCTAGAAAAGCATCCATTTCTTCCGATTCTGAAACTTATTAGCATCACAGTCTACTGGATTGGGATTTATTTTGTTGCTCTTCTTCTATAAGGTTCAGATGTCTGATTAAATTGTTGGTTTCAGATCTCTCCAATTATTTGATGTAGGAACTCAGAGCTATAAACTTGCCTTTGAGTACTGCCTTTGCTGGGTGCCAGACGCGCTGGTAATTTGTGTGTTCACTTTTGTTGAATATCATGATCATGTGAATTTCCTTTCTAATCTCTTCCATGATGCATTAGGATTCAAAAATGTGTTGTTCAGCCTCCATGTGTTACAGGACTTTCTTTGGTGGCTTTTGGTGTTGACTTCTCATTTTATTCCCTTGTGGTCTGAGAGAATGCAGGGCATAACTTCAATGTTTCTGATTGGGACAAGTTTGCTTTGTGCCCTAAAACGTGGTGTATTTTGGAAACTGTGCCATGTGCTGCTGAGAATAATGTGTATTCTGATGCTGCTGGGTGAAATATTCAGTAGATGTCTGTTAATACTTTTTGATCTATGCAATTGTTTAGATCTGAGTTTTCTCTATGAGTTTTTGCCTGGTTGACCCATCAAGCAGGGATAGCGTTGTGTAAGAGTCCCCAACAATTAATGTCTTTGTCTCTATTTCAGATTTGAGTGAAGTTGGTGTTTCTTGGATAAACTTGGGTGCGCCATTTTTTGGTGAATAGATATTTAGAATTGTCTGCTGAATATTTAGAATTCATTTTTCTCTCCCTGAACTCCTACCTTCTCTCCTTATTCACCACTGTTTTTGTGGTTTGATTGTTTTTTAACGGTTTTCCAACTGCCATTCATGCTCCTCTCCAAAACTGCGTAATATCCAATCAGTTCCTGGAAGCTCGCCTGTAAGGCTTGAAGCCCCACCCCTCCTTTGGCATGACACGCCCCTTACAGCAGCATGCACTCCTCCTTGGTCATCATGCCACGTCTCTTTTTAGGGGCATGGCATACCCCTCTAGCAGTATGCCTTGCGGGGCTGTGACATCAGCTCCTTAAAAACTTGCTTTGGTCAGTGGCTTTGTCTGTGGAGCAGATAAGTTTGCCTCTTAATACCCTGAACCTATCCTCGGGCCGGGACACGGTGCCATTCTATTGGGCCCTGCTGATTATCAAGGGCCCTGGGTTTTCATCTTCCTAATCTTTATCCAACTGTAATCACATCACTCATTCCTTCTGCACCAAATCCTGAACTTTCCCTTCTGAACTGATGTTGACAAGGATTAAAATGCAAGTCTAACAAATAGCAACGTTAAACGCATAGAAACGCATTGGCTAAAAATAATGAACTCTTAGCAAGTGTTTATTTATGCTATTTTTACAGAAAATTTTATTCGTGAAAATACCGTACAGAGGGGTTACAGTTTGATGAACAATGTAATGAGTACATTTCTCATCAAGCCTTTGTGCCTCCTCCTTTATTTTTCCCCTTCCATCCTTTCCCTTCCATCTCCACAACTACACCCCACCACCACACCTAAATTGTAAAGTCCATTTTCGACATAGCAACTTGTATATCTCAGTGTTGTAATGGGTCAACCTGTATCCCTATTAAAACTATGAGTTTATTCCCTTTCCCCCACCAAATATACCAACATCAAATAATAGTGAACACATGGGTTACATTCTCCATGGTGAATGTATGTACAAATCAACCAAATAATCACGTGGTACCTTATAAATACCTTTGAAACAATAGCAAGAAAGAAGAAACCATGTAAACAAACTAACAATAATTAACGCTTGGAAAATCATCACATTAAGAGATATTCAGTTTGTGTCTCAACTGTCCATCTTGTAGCCTTCTGTTGATATTGTTCCATTGCTTGTTTCGCTTGAGTATGATGGTTCCAGTGCTGATTTACTGCCATTTTAATAGTCAAGAGTGTAGTTAGCAACACTAAGGATGGTCCTTGTCTCATGGGTTCTAATTCATGAGCGAAATGACCCACACCAACTGTCCAGGCAGGAAAGAATAGGTGCAGTTTTTCCCAAGAGGCTGGTGAGCCCAGATTACCAAAGGCTGGACACACAGAAGAACATGATACAAAGCATACAGGGACTGTACAAGATTGTGGTTAGACATTCTTGGTACTATAGCTTTCCCAGGTTTAGGACCCAAAGGAGGTGGTTTACAAAAATTATTTCAAAGGGAGTGAATCCTCTAACATAATGGGTGCATCTTGGTCGAAGGAGAGCAATGAGAGGAGGCTTAACCACTGATGGCCTGTCTCTGTAATTCAGTTAGTTAAACGTTGCTTTAAGGTCCTCTTCACTCTTTTTACCTGCCCGAAATCTGAGGTCTATAAATACAATGTAACTTCCAGTTTATTCCTAGGTCCTTAGTTAACAATTGAGTGTCTTGGGCTGTGAAGGCCATCCCATTGTCATTCCAGACTGTTAAGCATAAGCCAAATTGAGGAATTCTTTCATGGAGTCATGTTTTAATTGTTAGCTCAGCGCTTTGGCGTTTTGTCAGGAATGCCTCAGCTCAGCCTGAAAAGTGTCTACTAGTACTAACAGATACAAATACCCATACTTTCCAGGCTTTAGCTCTGTAAAGTCCACTTCCCAAAATCCTCCAGGTGAGTTTCCTCGAATACGCACCCTCTCCACAATTACCATCTTTCCAGCATTTACCTACTGGCCAATTTCTACATGCTATAGATAGACTTTTCAGGCTGATGCGCCACTGGCTTTCCTAACACTTTTAGGCAGAGACCCGGGGCAATTTACCAGGGTGACAGTAAGCATATATAAACAGACAGAAGGCTTGAGACTGAAACCATTTTCCACAAGTACATTCTCCACCTTTGCACTCTTGTTATCAGTGTTTGTGCTTCTCCTTTGAATCTTAACAATTGGTAGCTCTAGATCCCCCACTGGTTTTAGGGTGGCCTACTGAGCTATGTATTGCTGTAACTAGGCATTCCAATACTAATTTGAAGAGAAATGCAGAGACTAGTCATCCTTGTCTCATTCCTCATTTTAGAGGAAATGGCTTTAGATTTTCAGAATTAAGTATAATGTTGGCTGGAGGTTTGTTGTACTGAGGAATATTCCCTGGATTCCTAATTTTTTCCAAAGCCTTCATCATAAAAGTGTATTGGACCATTTCAAATCATGTTTCTGCATCAACTGAAATTACCATGATGTTCTTATCATAGTTCTTGTTGATGTGATGAATTATAGTAATTGCTTTGTGTATATTGAACCAGCTTTGCATCCCTGAAATGAATCTTGTTTGATCGTGAGGTATGAATTATTGCCTGAGTTGCTGAAGTCATTTGGCCAACATTTTGTTGAGAAGTTTGCATTGATGTTCATCAACGAAATGGGCCTATAATCCTGTTTTTGGTTGAGTCCTTGCCTGAGTTTGGGATAAGGGTTATGATGGCTTCATAGAAAGAGTTTAGTAGGGAACTTTCCCTTTCAATTTCATTGAAGAGTTTAGGAGTATTGCTGTGAGTTATGATTTGAATGCCTTCTAGAATTCTGCGGTAAACCCATCTGGTCATGGGCTTTCACTGGGTGGGAAATCTCTAATTGCTCTTTCTATTTCGATGCTTGATATTGGTCTACGAAGGTGGTTTAAATCATCCTGGTTTAGTTTCTAGTTTGCTAGAAATGTGACCATTTCTTCCAGATTCTGAAACTTATTAGCATAACAGTTTCAGAATTATTCCCTTATAATGCTCAAAAACTTGGTTGCATCTGTGGTGATGTTCCCATTCTCACATCCTTCAGTTTGTTTAATTGGGAGTGTTTTCTTCTTTTTCTGATAAGATTTGCTTAGCGTCAGTCAATTTTATTAATTTTTTGGAAGAACCAACTCTTTGTTTTAGTGATTTTTTCCATGTTTTTTATTTGAATTCTACTTCCTTTAATTCGGATGTAATTTTAATTTTTTCTTCCTTTATTTCATTTATTTTTTTATTGTGAAAACACTGTACAGAGGGGTTACAATTACATAGGTAAAATAATGAGTACATTTCTTTTTTATTTTAATTTTTTATTGGGAATATACTGTACAAAGGGGTTATAATTACATGGGCAAGATAATGAGTACATTTCTACTTGTTTTTAAATTTTTTATTGTGAACATATTGTACAGAGGGGATACAATTACATGTGCAAGATAGTGAGTATATTTCTTATCAAGCATTGTAGCCTCCTCCTTTGTTTACCCTTCCCATCCCTTCCCAGGTTCCCCCCACCCAATCATCCTACCCCTCACTAAAGTTGGAAAGTTCGGTTTCTACCTGAAAACGTGTACTTATTGTTGCAATGGGTCCACCTGTATCCTTATTTAAACAACTTATTTTTCCCCTTCCTCTCCACAAATTATACCGACATCAAATACTGTGAAAGCAGGGGTTATACTGTCGGGGGGGGGGGACATACAAAGCAACAAAGAAATAAGCATAAATGTGTTAGAAACAAATGCATGAAAGAAAAAAATACATTTAAATATATATCTTAGGGTTCGTTTTCCTAAAATCAGCTTATCTGAGCTTTGCTGCTTGACTCATACATATACTAGATATTGCAAATAAGGGAAACCATGGAACCTATGTTTGTTTGGGCTTGGCTTACTTCACTTAATATAATTTTTTCCAAGTCTTTCCATTTCCTAACAAATGGGGCAATGTCATTCATTTTGATGGTGGCATAGAATTCCATTGTGTATATACACCACATTTTCATGATCCATTCATCTACTGAGAGGCATCTGGGTTGGTTCCATTTCTTAGCTATAGTAAATAATGCTGCAATAAACATAGTTGTGCTGGTAGCTTTAGTGTGGTCTTGTTTGTAAACATTTGGGTAAATGCCCAAAAGTGGGATTGCTGGGTCATAGGGGAGCTCTATGTGAAGTCTTTTGAGGAACCTCCATACTGCTTTCCAAAGTGGTTGAATAAGTTTACACTCCCACCAACAAGAAAGTAAGGTTCCCTTCTGTCCACATCCCCTCAAGCATGTGTTGTTAGAGTTCTTGCTTTTTGCCATTCTAACTGGTGTGAGGTGGTATCTCAATGTTGTTTTGATTTGCATTTCTTTTATGGCTAGGGAGGTTGAGCATTTCTTCAAGTGTCTATTGGCCTTCTTCAAGTGTCTATCCTTAGAGGCTGTCTTTCTTCCTTTCTATTTTTTTTTAGCTCCCTTATTGAAGATTAGATGGCTATAGGTCTGTAGATTCATTCTGGGTTTTCAGTTTTATTCCATTGGTCCTGAGGTCTGCTCTTGTGCCAGTATCAAGTTGTTTTGATTGCTATGACTTAATAGTAGGGTTTGAAATTTGGTATTGATATTCTTCCACCAGTGTTCTTTCCGTTGAGGAGCGTTTTTGCTATTCGGGGTCTTTTATTGTTCCATATGAATTTTTGGATTGCCTCTTCTATTTCCTTGAAGAATGAGGTTGGAATTTTGATAGGTATCACATGAAATTTGTAGATTTCCTTTGGAAGTATGGCCATTGTCACGATGTTAATCTTTCCAATCCAGGAGCATGGGAGTTTGGGCCACTCTCTAACTTCTGTTTTGATTTCCTTTTTCAAGTTATTCATGTTTTAATCATAGAGGTCCTTCACTTCTTTGGTTAAGTTAATTCCTAGGCATTTTATTTATTTTTTGTGGGGCTATTACAAATGGAGTTGCTTTCCTAATTTCAGCCACACTTTTCTCATTGTTGGCATACAGCAAAGCCATTGATTTTGAGGGGGTTAATTTTATACCCTGCTACTTTGCCCAAGTTTTGAATCAGCTTGAGTAATTTGGGTGTGGATTCTATGGGATTCTATAAATACAGGATCATGTCATCTGCAAAGAGGGAGAGTTTTATTTCTTCTTTCCCTAATTGGATCCCCTTTTTTGTTTCCATCTTGTCTTATTGCTGTAGCGAGGCACACTTATATTAGATTGAAGAGAAGTGGAGAGAGTGGACATCCTTGTCTTGTTCCTGAGTTAAGAGGAAATGGCTTTAGTTTTTCACCATTAAGTATAATGCTGGCTGTAGGTTTGTCATACACAACCTTTATTGTATTGAGGAATGTTCCATGGATTCCTAATTTTTCCAGAACCTTCATCAAAAAGGGGTGTTGGATCTTGTCAAATGCTTTTTCTGCATCTATTGAGATAACCATGTGGTTCCTATCCTTGCTCTTGTTGATGATGAATAACATTCATTGATTTGCTTATATTGAACCAGCTTTGCATCCCTGAAATGAATCCTGTTTGATCGTGGTGTATGATTTTTTTGGATGAATTGTTGAAGCCGATTGGCCAAAATTCTGTTGAGAAGTTTTGCATCAATATTCATCAAGTAAATGGCTCTATAGTTCTGTTTCTTTGATGAGTTGCTGCCTGGTTTGGAATGAGTGTTACGAGGGCATCATAGAATTTTTCGGTAGTGAAATTTCTCTTTCAATTTCATTGAAGAGTTGGAGGAGTATTGGTGTGAGCTCTGCTTTGAAGGCCTTGTAAATTCCGCTGTAAAACAATCTGGTCCTGGACTTTCTTAGCTGGAAGGTCTCTCATTGCTGTTTCTATTTTAATGCTTGATATGGGCCTGTTAAGATCGTTTAACTCATCTTGGTTTAGTTTTGGCATGTCAATACTTGCTAGGAAAAGGTCCATTTCTGCCAAGTTCTCAAACTTACTAGCATAAAGTTTTGAGAATTATTCCCTTATAATGTTCTGAAGCTTGGTTGTATTCCCTTATAATGTTCTGAAGCTTGGTTGTTTTTGTGGTGATGTTTCCATTCTCAACTCTGAGTTTATTTATTTGGGTGTGTTCTCTTCTTTTTCTGATAAGATTTGCTAAGGGTCTGTCAATTTTGTTAATTTTTTCGAAGAACCAACTCTTTGTTTTGTTGATTCTTTCTAAAGTTTTTTTGGATTCAAAGTCATTTGATTCTGATTTAATTTTAATTATTTTTTTCTGTCTACTGGATTAGAGTTTATTTTGGTGGTGTTCTTCAAGGAGATTCAGATGTCTCATTGAATTGTTGGTTTCAGATCTCTCCAATTTGTTAATATAGGAACTCAGAGCTATAAACTTGCCTCGGAGTAGTGCATTTGCTGTGTCCCACAGGAGGTGGTAATTTGTGTGCTCATTTTTGTTGAATAGCATGAACATTTGAATTTCCTTTCTAATCTATTCCATGACCCACTCATGATTCAGAAGTGTGTTGTTCAGCCTCCATGTGTTACAGGACTTTCTTTGGTGGTTTTTTGTATTGAGTGCTAATTTTATTCCCTTGTAATGAGAGTGAATGCAAGGTATACTAAAATGTTTCTGAATTTGGACAAGTTTGTTTAGTGGCCTAAAATGTGGTCTATTTTAGAAAATGTTGCATGTGCTGCTGAGAAAAACATGTATTCTAATGCTGTGGGTTGAACGATTCGGTAGATGTCTGTTAAATCTAGTTGATCTATGCAGCTGTTTAGATCTGTGGTTTCTCTGTTGAGTTTTTGCCGAGTTGATCTATCTAGTGGGGAGAGTGGTGTGTTAAAATCCCCAACAATTAATGTCTTTGGATCTATGTGGGATTTGGGGAAAGTAGTGTTTCTTGGATAAATTTGGGTGCTCAGTCGTTGGGCGAATAGATATTTAGAATTGTAATATCCTCCTGAAGGAGAGATCCCTTCATTAGTATGTAACGATCTTCTTTATCTCTTCTCACGAATTTTAATTTGAAGTCTATTTTACCTGACATTAAGATTGCATCTCCTGCCTGTTTATGGGGGCCATTTGCTTGGTTCCAGCCGTTAACATTGAAAATGTGTTTGTTTTTACAGGCAAGATATGACTCCTGAAGGCAGCAGAGATAAGGATCTTGTTTTTTAATTCACCTAGAAAGTCTATGTCGCTTAATTGGAGAGTTAAGTCCGTTCATGTTAAGAGATCGGACTGAGAGTTATTTGGGAATTCCTGCCATGTTATCCACCTTCTTTGGGGCTGCGAAAACTGGGTTTTCCTATGGTTCTTGTATTCTCAGTTTGGATGCAGTTTCTTGACATTTAGTGTGGTCTTGTTGGTTTTCTATGTGTAGGACATCTTTAAGAATCTTTGTAGGGCTGTTTTGGTGAAGATATATTGTTTCAAGTTTTCTTTGCTATGGAAGGTTTTTATTTGGCCTTAGGTTATGAAGGAGAGTTTAGCTGGGTACAGTATTCTTGGTTGATAGTTGTTTGTTTTGAGGGCTTGGCATACATCATTCTAGGCTCTTCTTGCTTTGATTGCCTCTGCTGAGGAATCTGAGGTGATTCTAATTGTTTTCCCTTTATAGGTGATTAATCTTTTCTCCTTGACAGCTTTAAGGATCTTTTCCTTGGTCTGAATTGATGCTGTGTGGATTATAATGTGATGGTGGGGTGTCCTATTCTGGTCTGGTCTATTTTGAGTTCTAAAAGATTCTTGTATCTGAAGAGGCCTATCTTTTTGCATGTTTGGGAAGTTCTCTGCTAGGATCCTGTTAAACAAATTTCCTAGACCATTAACTTCTGTTTCTAGGTGCTCCTCTACACCCATTATCCTTAGATTAGGCCTTCTGATGGTGTCTTCCAAGTGCTGGATACATCTATCATATTTCTTGGACCTGTCTTGGATGGTTGTATGTTCTTTCTCTATATTATCTAGGCTGTCTTCAATCCCTGAGATTCAATCTTCTGCATGGTCTAACCTGTTGTCAAGACTTTCTACTTTGTGTTTTCTTTTCCCTGTAGTTGGTCAGCTTTGATGGCTTCAAATTCTTTGTTGAAACTTTTTTTAGATCTTGCATGAACTTCTTTACTTCCTTAATTTGGTGTTCAGTGTTCATTCTCAAATCACTTAGTTGATTGGTTATGGTTTTCTTCTGTTGCGTTCCATTCACCATTCCCTTTGTGGTCTCCCTGACTTCCTTCAGCTCTTTGTTAATGGATTCCATGAATGCCTGTAGTGATCTTTGTGTATTCTCCTCCTGCTTTCTCAATTCCTGTATTACTGTTTGCTTAGCTTCCTCACGTTCATGCCATTCCTGTAGTTCTCTTTGAGTGTTCTCAGCCTGCTCACGCCATTCCTGACTTTCTCTTTGAGTATTCTCTATCTGCTCACGCAAATCCTGTATCCGTTTTTGAGTAGCTTCCTCACGCTGATGATATTCCTGTATAAACCTTTGGATTACCTCCTCTCTCTCCCTATCATGCTCATACAGACTCCTTTTGTATGTTTTCAATGTTTTCGTTTATCATGTTTGCCAGCAGTGTTTGTAGAGCTATTTGGGATCTCTCCTCTGGATTATTCTTTATCTGTTTTGTGCCCTGATTATCATGAGTTGGAGTTGAGATACACAGACTTGCCATTTTTCTTGTGTTTTTCCGGCTTATACTGCCCATTTGGGATGAAAATAACACCAGTTTTGTGCTAGAACACTAACTTAAGGCAAGCATCAACCAAAGTCTGTATTTGCCCAGTCAATAGTCTACAGATACAATCTAGTTCAACAGATACATCTATTCAACATCAAAGAACTATGTGTTAATGGGCTACGAACCACAAAGAAGAATTTGGTAAACCAGAAATTATTAGGTTTAGGAAGAGATGTGTGTAAAAAATAGGAATAGAGTGATGTGGGAAGGCACAGGAAGAATTAATTTACCTAAGTACTAATCTCAAAGCAGGAAATTGGTTCGATAGGATGAAAGTAGACAGAGAGAAAAAAAGAAAAATGAGAAAGGGGAAAAAAGAGACCAGAAAAAAATAGAAAGGTAAAAATTAAATATATAATGCAGAAACGATAATAAAATATTCAGAGAAGAACGTGAATATAATGAGAGAAGGGGAGGGATATAAAGTAGATGTGCAAAACTCAAAAATAAAAATACTTAAAATAATATATAGGTATAAATATGTAGTACTGCTACTCAGGAATTGAAGTCTAAGAGGTTTTGTATTGAGCAATAAGTTTGTGGATTAAGTGTGTACACAATGGGGGATAAGGTCTAATAATCGATTAAGGGTTTATTTCAGGATGTTCAGTACAATTAAGTCACATAAAGAAGAACTAAAGATAAGAAAAGCTGAAAAGAATAAGAAAGAAAGAAAAAAAGATCAGAAGTTCAGTAGAACTAAACAAAAAACAAAAAAATTAAAAAAGAAAAAGAAAAAAAACACACACACATATATTCTTAAAAGAAAATTTTTAAGAGGTATCTATACACAATGGATTATGATGCAGCCATTAGAATTGACAAAATAATGGCATTTGCAGGGATATAGATGGAGCTAGAAGGGATCATGTAGACAAACGGTCCATAGTCTTCCTGATAAGTGGATGCTAAATCCAATATGTTAGGTATAAGACAAAAAAAAATTAACAAGACTTAAGATACAAGAACTCCCACTCATCTCTCGAAGCACTACTAAATATCCCCATGCTGCTGATCACATGTATGGTGTATATGTATACCTTTATATGTTATAGACTGTGATAACAATTTGCTCCAGGAAAGTTAGAATGAACTTGTGAGTTTAAATGAGAATAATTATTCCACAATACTGTGAAATTAGGGAAATTATGTAATCACTTAATAACAATTAAAAAAGAAAAGAAAAGAACCTCGGGAAGGTAGGGAGGGAAGGGTTGGTAGTGGGAAAACAAAGAGAGGGTAACAATGCTCAATAGGAAGTGTATTCATTACCTTGCTCATGTAAAAGTAACCCTCTGCATAGAATCTTTACAATAAAAATATCTTTGTCCTTATGTGAGAATTGAGTGAAGGTCATGTTTCTTGGATAAACTTGGGTGCTCCATTGTTTGGTGAATAGATATTTAGAATTGTCTGGTGAATATTCAGAATTCATTTTTCTCTCCCTCCACTCCTACCTTCTCTCCTTATTCCCCACAGTTTTTTGTTTGTTTGTTTAACGGTTTTCCCACTAACGGTTTTCCAACTAACGGTTTTCCAACTGTCATTCATGCTACTCTCCAAAGCTGAGTAATATCCAATCAGGTCCTGGAATCTCGATTGTAGGTCTTGAAGCCCCACCGCTCCTGTGGCATGTCATGCCCCTTTCAGCATCATGCCCTGTTCCGTGGCATTGTCTGTGGAGCAGTTAGGCTTGCCGCTTGATGCCCCGCACACTTCATCGGACTGGGACAAAGTGCCATTCTATTGGGCCCTGCTGATTATCAAAATCCCATGGGTCGGGGCTGGGAAGGTGGCTCAGTGGTAGAGCGCTTGCTTTGCATAACTGACGCCCTGGGTTCGAGCCCTCAGCACCACATAAGCAAAAAGAAAAATCCGGAAGTGGCGCTATGGCTCAAGTGGTAGAGCGCTAGCTTTGAGCTGAAGAGCTGAGGGACAGCGCCCAGGCCCAGAGTTCAGGCCCCACAACCGCCCCCCCCAAAAAAAATCCCATGGGTTTGCACCTTCCTCACTGTTACCCAGCTGAAATGAGATCACTCATTCCTTCTGCACCAAATTCTGAACTTTCCCTTCTGACTTGATGTTAAACAGGATTAAAATGCAAGTCTAACAAATAGCAAGGTTCAATGGGTCCACCTGTATCCCTATTCAAAGGTTTTGTTTTTTCCCATCCTCTCCCGTAATTATACCGACATCAAGTACAGAGAAAACACGGGTTATACCTAGGGGGAGGAACATAAAAGGCAACAAAAAATCACGTGGTACCCTATAAATAAGTTACAAACAATAGCAAGAAAGAAAAAAACCCACTTGTTTTTTTAAAATATATTTTATTTTATTTGTGAACATACTGTACAGAGGGGTTACAATTACATGGGCAGGATAATGCGGACATTTCTTACCAAGCATTGCAGCCTCCTCCTTTGTTTATCCTTCACATCCCTTCCCAGCCTCCCCCCTGCCCCCAGGCCCAATCCTTCTCCCCACCTCTCCCCCCCTCCGTACAGACATTGTAAAGCTCGTTATGGACGTGACAACTTGTACTTCTCACATTGTTGCAACAGGTCCACCTTTATCCTTAAACGACTTTCTTTTCTCCATCTCCTCCACAAGTTATACTGACATCAAATATAGTGAAAGCAGGGGTTATACTGTGGGGGAGGGACATACAAAGCAACAAAGAAATAATCTTATAAATGCATTACAGACACGTGCATGAAAGAAAAAATCATTAAAATACATATCTAAGGATTCATTTTCCTAACATCACATTTTCTGTCCTTTTCCACTTGACTCATACATATATTACATATTGCAAATAAGGGAAACTATGTGGTCTATTTTTCTTTGGGCCTGGCTTACCACGCTTAATATAATTTTTCCAAGTCTTTCCATTTCCTAAGAAATGGGGCAATGTCATTCTTTCTGATGGAGGCATAGAATTCCATTGTGTATATATACCACATTTTCTTGATCCATTCTTCTACTGAGGGGCATCGGGGTGGTTCCAGATCTTAGCTATGGTGAATAATGCTGCACTAAGCATAGTTGTGCTGGGACCTTTAGAGTGGTCTTGTTTGTAAACAATTGGGTAAATGCCAAAAAGTGGGATGGCTGGGTCATAGGGGAGTTCTATGTGGAGTCTTTTGAGGAACCTCCATACTGCTTTCCAAAGTGGTTGAACAAGTTTACATTCCCACCAACAATGAAGTAAGGTTCTCTTCTGTCCACATCCCCTCCAGCATCTGTTATTGTTAGCGTTCTTGGTTTTTGCCATTCTAACTGTGGTGAGGTGGTATCTCAATGTTGTTTTGATTTGCATTTATTTTATGGCTTAGGGAGGTTGAGCATTTCTTCAAGTGTCTATTGGCCATCCTTAGAGGGTGTCTTTCTTCCTTTCTACACACAAATTACCAGCCCCTCTGGGACACAGCAAAGGCAGTACTCAGAGGCAAGTTTATAGCTCTGAGCTCCTACATCAACAAATTGGAGAGATCTGAAACTGACAATTTAATGACACATCTAAACCTCCTTGAAAAAGAGCAGCAAGATAAACCCCAATCCAGTAGATGGAAAGAAATAATTAAAATTAAATCAGAATTAAATGAATTAGAATCCAAAAAAATATAGAAAGAATCAACAAATCAAAAAGTTGGTTCTTCGAAAAAATTAACAAAATTGACAGACCCTTAGCAAATCTTATCAGAAAAAGAAGAGAACACACACAAATAAATAAACTCAGAGACGAGAATGGAAACCTCACCACGGGAACAATCAAGATTCAAAACATTATAAGTGAAAAACCCACTTATAAACCTATCTTGGGGTTCATTTCCCTTTACATCATCTTATCTGGTCATATCTACAGAGGTTTTGACGTTTTCTGCTTGTCCCAGGTATATTACTTGTTATTGCACGTAAGTGAAAGGTGTGGTTCCTATCCAGGCAGAAGGTCTGGAGTTTCATGCAATCCCATTTGTCCAACCTTTTATTGATTTGTTGTGATTCTGCGACTATATTAAGAAAATTTGAGCCGGTGTCAAGGAGCCTGAGAGTTGTTCGTATTCATTCTTGTAATGTTTTCAATATGTCTGTTTGTCTTAGAAGTTTCTAATCCGTTTCGAATTGATTTGGTGCATGGTGATATATAAGATCTAACTTTAGTTTCCTACTGGTGATCAACCAATTTTGCCAGCACCAGATAGTGAAGAGATTCTCTTTCTTCCATTCTATGTTTGTAGTTCCCTTATGAAAGATTAGTTGGTTATAGGCATGTGGTTTCACTTCTGGGTTTTCAATTCGAACCCATTGGTCCTGAGGTCTCTTCTTGTACCACTACCAAGGTATTTTGTTTACTCTTGTTTTGTAATAGAGTTTGAAATTTGGTATAGTTATTCCTTGAGTATTGTTGTTTCTATTAAGTATCTTTTGTGCTATTTGAGTTCTTTGATTTCTCCATGTGAATATTTGGGTTGCCTCTTCTATCTCTTAGAAGAATGAGGCTGGAATATTGATAGGTATGACATTGAATTTGTAGATAGCCTTTGGAAGCATTGCCATTGCCACCATGTTGTTCCTAGTAAACAAGGAGCATGGGAGGTTTGGCACTTTCTAAGTTCTGCTTTGATTTCCTTTTTCAGGCTTTAAAGTTTTCATCATAGAGGTCCTTCACTTCTTTACTGAAGTGAATTCCTAGGTATCTTATTTCTTATGGGGCTACTACGAAAGCAGTTTATTTCCTGATTTCAGCTGTGCTCTTCTCATTGTTGGCAAACAGTAAAGCCACTGAGTTTTGAGCTATGATTTAATACCCAGTGACTATGCCAAAATTTTGAATCCGCTCCAATAATTGGGGAGTAGCCGTGTGTGACTCTGTAAACACAGGTTCATGTCATATGCAAAGAGGGAGAGTTTTACTTCATTTTTCTCTATTTGTGTCTCCTTTATGTTTGCCTCTTGTCGTATTGCTGTAGCTAGGCATTCTAATAGTTAATTGAAGAAAATTGGAGACAGTGGTCATCCTTGTCTGGTTCCTCAGTTTAGATGAAATGGCTTTAGGTGTTCAGAGTTAAGTATAATGCTGGGTGGAGGATACTTATATTTAGGAATGTTCCCTGGATTCCTAATTATTCCATAGCCTGCATCATAAAGGGGTACTGGAGCTATACACATGATTTTTCTGCATCGAATGAACTACCCATGATGTTCTTATTCTTGTTCTTGTTGATGTCATGAATTATAGTAATTGTATTGTGTATATTGAAACAGCTTTACAACCCTGCAACGAATCTTGCTTGATTGTGGTGTATGAATTTTTGCATGAGTTGTTGAAGTCGATTGGCCAACATTTTGTTGAGAAGTTTGCATCGATGTTCATCAAGGAAATGGGTCTATAATCCTCTTTTTCTTATGAGTCCTTGCCTGGGTTTCTAATAAGTGTTATGATGGCTTCATAGTAAGAGGTCAGTAGGGTACTTTCTCTTTCACTTTCATTGAAGAGTTTAGGGGTTTGGTTCTGAGTTCTGATTTGATTGCCTTCTAGAATTCTGTGTAAATCCATGTGGTCATGTGGTTTCCCTGGGTAGGAAATCTCTTATTACTCTTTCTATTTTGATGCTCGATATTGGTCTAAGAAAGTGATTTAAATCATCGTGGTTTAGTTTCTTGTTTGCTAGAAAAGCGTCCATTTATTCACGATTCTGAAACTTATTAGCATAACAGTTTAAGAATTATTCCCTTATAATGTTCAGAACCTTGCTTGTATCGGTGGTGATGTCCATTCTCATCTCTGAGTTTGTTTAATTGGGATTGTTCTCTTCTTTTTCTGATAAGGTTTGTTTAGGATCTGTCAATTTTGATAATTTTTTGGAAGAAGCAACTGTTTGTTTTGGTGATTGTTTCTATATTTTTTAATACTGCTTCCTTTAATTCTGATGTAACTTTAACTGCTTCTACATTTCTAATGGATTTGGGTTTAGCTTGTTTCTCTTTTTCTAGAAGGTTTAGAAGTCTGATTAAATTGTTGGTTTCAGATCTCTCCAATTATTTGATGTAGGAACTCAGAGCTAAAACTTGCCTCTGTGTACTGCCTTTGCTGTGTGCCAGAGGAGCTGGTAATTTGTGTGTTCACTTTTGTTGAATATCATCAATATGTGTATTTCCTTTCTAATCTCTTCCATGACACATTGGGGATTCAACAGTGTGTTGTTCAGCCTCCATGTGTTACAGGACTTTCTTTGGTGGCTTTTGGTGTTGATTTCTAATTATATTCCCTTGTGGTCTGAGAGAATGCAGGGCATAACTTCAATGTTTCTGATTGGGACAAGTTTGCTTTGTGCCTTAACACGTGGTGTATTTTGGAAACTGTGCCATGTGCTGCTTTGAAAAACGTGTATTCTGATGCTGCTTGGAGAAATATTCAGTGGATGTCTGTTAATTTTTTTTGATCTGTGCAATTGTTTTGATCTGAGTTTTCTCTATGAGTTTTTCCCTGGTTGAACAATTCATCAGGGATATGGTTGTGTAAGAGTCCTCAACAATTAATGTCTTTGTCTCTATTTCAGATTTGAGTGAGGGTCGTGTATCTTGGATAAATTTGGGTGCGTCATTGTTTGGTGAATAGATATTTAGAATTGTCTGCTGAATATTTAGAATTCGTTTTTCTCTCCCTGCACTCCTACCTTCTCTCCTTATTCACCACTGTTTTTTGGTTTGTTTGTTTATTTCATGGTTTTCCAATTAACGGTTTTCCAACTGCCATTCATGCTCCTCTCCAAAGCTGCGTAATATCCAATCAGTTCCGGGAAGCCCGCCTATAGGGCTTGAACCCCCTCCCCTCCTGTGGCATGACACGCCCCTCTCAGCAGCATGCACTGCTCCTTGGACATCATGCCACGTTCCCTTTTTGGGGCATGGCATGCCCCTCCAGCAGTATGCCCTGCGGGGCAGTGACATCAGCTGCTTAAAGTCTTGCTATAATCAGTGCCCTTGTCTGTGGAGCAGTTAAGCTTGCCTATTAATGCCCCGAACCCTTCATTGGGCCGGGACACGGCGCCATTCTATTGGGCCCTGATGATTATCAAGGCCCCTGGCTTTTCACCTTACTTATCTTTATCCAACTGTAATCACATCACTCACTCCTTCTGCAACAAATCGTGAACTTTCCCTTCTGAACTGATGTTGACAATGATTAAAATGCAATTCTAACAAATAGCAACGTTCAACGCATAGAAACCAATTGGCCAAAAATAATTAACACTTAGCAAGTCTTTATTTATGATATTTTTACAGAAAATTTTATTCGTGAAAATACCGTACAGAGAGGTTACAGTATGATGAACTAGGTAATGAGGACATTTTTCATCAAGACTTTGTGCCTCCTCCTTTGTTTTTCCCCTTCCATCGTTTCCCTCCAATCTCCACAACTACACTCCACCACCCCACCTAAATTGTAAAGTCCATTTTCGACATAGCAACTTGTACATCTCAGTGTTGTAATGGGTCAACCTGTATCCCTATTTAAACAATGAGTTTATTCCCTTCCCCCACCCCAAAATTTAACAACATCAAATAATAGTGAACACATGGGTTACATTCTCCATGGTGAATGTATGTACAAATCAACCAAATAATCACGTGGTACCTTATAAATACGTTTGAAACAATAGCAAGAAAGAAGAAACCATGTAAACACACTAGTTAACAATAATTAACACTTGGAAAATAATCACATTAAGAGACATTCAGGGTGTCGCTTAATAGTCCATCTTGTGCCCTTCTGTGTATATTGTTCCACTGCTTGTTTCACTTGAGTATGATGGTTCCAATGCTGATTTCCTGCCACTTTAATAGCCAATGGATTAGTTAGCACCACTGAGGATGTTCCTTGCCTCATGGGTTCTAATTCAGGATGGTGAGGCCATTGACCCACACCAACTGTCTAGGCAGGAAAGAAGCGGTACACTTTTCCCCAGGAGGGTGCTGCGCCTGGGCTACCAAAGGATGAGCACACAGAAGAACATGGTACAAAGTATACAAGGACTATAAAAGATTGTAGTTAACATTCCTGGTAATATAGCTTTCCTAGTTTTAGGACCCAAAGGAGGTAGTTTCCCATCAATTATTTCAAAGGGAGTGAATCCTCTAACATAAGGGGTGCATCTTGGTCAAAGGTGAGCAATGCGCGGAGGCTTACTCACTGATGGCCAGTCTCTGTAATTCAGTTAGTTAAACTTTGCTTTAAGGTCCTCTTCACTCTTTTTACATGCCCTGAAATCTGAGGTCTAAAAAAACAATGTAAATTCCAATTCATTCCTAGGGCTTTAGCCAAAATTTAAGTGTCTTGGGCTGTGAAGGCCAGACCATTGTCATTCCACACTGCTAAGCATAAACCAAATTGAGGAATTCTTTCATGGAATCATGTTTTAACTGTCAGCTCAGAGGTTCTGTCCTTTATCAGGAATGCTTCAGCTCAGTGTCCACTCCTACTAACAGATACAAATACCCATACTTTCCAGGCTTTACCTCTGTGAAGTCCACTTCCCCAAATCCTCCAGGTGAGGTTCCTCGCATACGCACCCTCTCCACGATTACCGTCTTTCCAGCATTTACCTGCTGGCCAATTTGTACATGCTATTGATAGTCTTTCCAGGCTGACGCTGCACTGGCTTTCATAACAGTTTTAAGCAGAGATCCGGGGCAATTTACCAGGGTGACAGTAAGCATATATAAACAGACAGAAGGCTTGAGACTGAAACCATTTTTCACAAGTACATTCTCCACTTTTGCACACTTGTTATCAGTGTTTGTGCTTCTTCCTTGAATCATAATAATTGTAGCTCTAGAGGGCCCACAAGTTTTGGGGTGACATTCTGAGCTATGTGATTATCTTGGTTGTTTTTCTGAACCTCAGAGCTCTCTATTTTCTTTAATTCCTGTACCTCAGTCTGAAATTTGGAGGATTCTTCCATTGTATCCTCCTCCTTTACTCTCAAGCTCATTTTCATGATGTCAATCTCCTCCTCAAAGTCCTTATTTACCTGCAAGTGTGCTTCTACCTTTACAGAAAATTTCCTTTGATGGTCCAACTACTGCTCCTTCTCACAACAACTTTACTTTCCCTTAAACTCATTTAATTTCTCAATGGTGCTATTGAGAGGGTTTTTTTCCCACACCTCCACCTGTTCCATGGGGACATGCTGGTTCTGCAGTACAATTATTCATGAGTCTCTTGGCAGCGTGGTTGGCCTTTTCCTCTTGTAGCTCCTCTTTCTCCTCTTTCAGCCTCTTCCTGTGGTCCCTAGTTTGCCTCATATTCACCCAGAATTGTGTGCTTCGATTCCCTATGATTTCGAGTGTTTTCCAGGTTCAATTTGAGGACTTTGTTCTCATCTTTGATTCTTACAAGTTCCTGATTTAGGTCTGCACATTTTTTCTTCACGTCAATAATTGTCTCTTAGTTTTCTCCAGTTTGCTACTGAATTCATTTCATAATATGGTTTTTATTGTGAACACACTATAGAGAAGGCTTCGTGTTACATAAGCAAGGTCATGAATACATTTCATATCAAGCATTCTTGCCCCCTCCTTTGTTTTTTCCCTACCATCCCTT
This sequence comes from Dipodomys merriami, assembly GCF_024711535.1. Classification (NCBI taxonomy): domain Eukaryota; kingdom Metazoa; phylum Chordata; class Mammalia; order Rodentia; family Heteromyidae; genus Dipodomys; species Dipodomys merriami. The sequence goes on along the minus strand of NW_027203060.1, from coordinate 1,542,319 downwards.
TCTTCCCACTTACTCACTTCCACCTCCCATGCTTACATTGTAAAGGTTGTTGTTCAAAATTGTCTTTTACATCTCCTGGTTACAATGCGCCAACCTGTATCCCTATTCAAGCATTTTGTTTTTTCCCATCCCCTCCCGAAATTATACCAACATCAAGTACAAAGAAAACACAGTTTACACTTAGGGGGAGGAACATAAAAGGCAACAAATATCAAGTGGTACCCTATAAATAAGTTATAAACAATAGCAAGATAGAAAAAGACCCCACTTGTATCCCTATCCTGGTGTTCACTTCGCTTTACATCATCTTATCTGGTCATATGAACAGAGGTTTTGACCTTTTCTGCATGTCCCAGACATATACTTGTTATTTCACGTAAGTGAAAGCTATGTCCTTATCCATGCAGAAGCTCTGCAGTTTCATCCAATCCCTTGGTCCAACCTTTCGTTGATTTGTTGTGTTTCTGCGACTTGGTTAAGAAAATTTCAGTCGGTTTCAAGGAGCCCGACAGTTGCTCATATTCCTTCTTGTAATGTTTTCAGGATGTCTGTTTGTCTTCGAAGTCTTTGATCCATTTGGAGTTGATTTGGTGCAGGGTGACATATAAGATCTAACTTTAATTTGCTACGGGTGATCAACCAATTTTGCCAGCACCACATACTGAAGAGGTTGTCTTTATTCCATTCTATGGTTGTAGTTCACTTATGAAAGATTAGTTGGCTACAGGAATGAGGGTTCACTTTTGGGTTTTCAACTCAAATCCATTTGTCCTGAGGTCTCTTCTTGGAACCAGTACCAAGGTTTTTGTTAAATATGGCTTTGTAGTAGAGTTTGTAATTTGGTATAGGTATTCCTTGAGCACTGTCCTTTCTGTTAAGTATCGTTTTAGCTTTTCGGGTTCTTTGATTGTTCTATATGAATTTTTGGATTGCCTCTTCTATTTCCTAGAAGAATGAGGCTGGAATATTCATAGGTATGACATTGAATTTGTAGATAGCCTTTGGAAGTATTGCCATTGTCACCATGTTGATCATTTTGAACTAGGAGCATGAGAGGTTTTGCCACATTCTAACTTCTGCTTTGATTTCCTTTTTCAGGGTTTTAAAGTTTTTATCATAGAAGTTCTTCACTTCTTTACTGAAGTGAATTCCTAGGTATCTTATTTCTTGTGGGGCATTTGCAAAAGACATTGCTTTCCTGATTTCAGCTGTGCTCTTCTAATTGTTGGCATACAGAAAGCCACTGAGTTTTGAGCTTTAGTTTAATATCCTGTGACTATGCTAACGTTTTGAATCTGCTCCAGTAATTTGGGAGTTGTATTGTGTGATTTTGTAAATACAGGTTCATGTCATCTGAAAAAAGGGAGATTTTTACTTCATTTTTCTCCATTTTGGTCTCCTTTATGTTTGCCTCTTGTCGCATTGCTGTAGCTAGGCATTCTAATAGTAAATTGAAGTGAAGTGGAGAGAGTGGTCATCCTTGTCTCATTCCTCAGTTACAATGGCTTTAGATTTTCAGAATTAAGTATAATGCTGGATGGAGTTTTGTTGTATTGAGGAATGTTCCTTGAATTCCTAATTTTTCCAGAGCCTTCATCATAAAGGGGTACTGGATCTGTACACATGATTTTTCTGCATCCACTGAAATAACCGTGATGTTCTTATTCTTGTTCTTGTTGATGTGATGAATTATAGTAATTGCTTTGTGTATATTGAACAAGCTTTGCAACCCGGAAATGAATCTTCTTTGATTGTTGTGTATGAATTTTTTTAATGAGTTGTTTAAGTTGATTGGCCAACATTTTGTTGAGAAATTTGCATTGATGTTCATCAACGAAATGGGTCTATAATCCTCTTTTTTGATTTGTCCTTGCCTGGGTTTGTGATGAGAGATTTGATGGCTTCAACGAAAGAGTTCAGTAGGGAACTTTCTCTTAAAATTTCCTTGAGAGTTTAGGAGTATTGCTGTGAGATCCGATTTGAATGCCTTCTAGAATGCTGCGGTAAATCCATCTGGTCATGGGCTTTCCCTGGGTGGGAAATCTCTTCTTGCTCTTTCTGTTTCTATGCTTGATATTGGTCTTTGTAGGTGGTTTAAATCATTCTGGTTTAGTTTCTAGTTTGCTAGAAAAGCATCCAATTCTTCCAAATTCTGAAACTTTTTACAATAACGGTTTCAGAAATATTCCCTTATAATGCTCAGAACCTTGGTTGTCTCTGTGATGATGTTTCCATTCTTATCTCTGAGTTTGTTTCACTGGGAATGTTCTTTTCCTTTTCTTATCAAATTTGTTTAGGGTCTGTCAATTTTGTTAATTTTTTGGATGAACCAAATCTTTGTTTCGGTGATTCTTTCTATTTAGTTTTGTGAATTCTACTTCAGTTAATTCTGGTGTAATTTTAATTGCTTCCTCCTTTCTACTGGATTGGGATTTAGCATGCTGCTCTTTTTCAAGGAGGTTCAGGTGTCTCATTAAATTGTTGGTTTCAGATCTCTCCAATTATTTGATGTAGGAACTCAGAGCTATAAACTTGCCTCTTAGTACTGCCTTTGCTGTGTGCCAGAGGATCTGGTAACTTGTGTGTTCACTTTTGTTGAATATCATGAACCTGTGAATTTCCTTTTTAATCTCTTCCATGACGCATTGGGGATTCAACAATTTGTTGTTCAGCCTCCATGTATTCTAGGACTTTATTGGTGGCTTTCGGTGTTGACTTCTAATTTTATTCCCTTATGGTCTGAGAGAATGCAGGGCATAACTTCAATATTTCTGATTGGGACAATTTGCTTTAGGCTCTAAATAGTCGTGTACTTGGGAAAATATACCATGTGCTACTGAAGAAAACGTGTATTGTGTTGCTGCTAGGTGAAATATTCAGTAGATATCTGTTAATTCTTGTTGATCTATGCAATTGTTTAGAGCTGATTTTGCTCTATTGAGTTTTTGCTTAGTTGATCAATCCAGCGGGTACAGTGTTGTGTAAGAGTCCCCTAAAATTAATGTTTTTGTCTCTATGTGAGATTTGAGTGAAGGATGTATTTCTTGGATAAACTTGGGTGCGCCATTGATTGGTGAATAGATGTTTACAATTGTCTAGTGAATATTTAGAATTCATTGGTCTCTCCCTCCATTCATACATTCTCTCCTTATTACCCATTGTTTTTTTTTTTTCCGTGCTGGGGTTAACGGCTTTCCAACTAGCAGTTTTCTAATTAACGGTTTTCCAACTAACGGTTTACCAACTGCCTTTCAGGCTCCTCTCCAAAACTGCGTACTGCCCAATCAGTTACTGGAAGCTGACCTCTAGGGCTTGAAGCCCTACCCATTAGGTGGCCTGTCACGCCACTTCCAGCAGAATGCCCTGCTCCTTGGGCATCATGCCACGTCCCCTTTTTGTGGCATGGCATGGTCCTCCAACAGTATTCCCTGTGGGACAGTGACATCAGATTCTCAAAGACCTGCTATGATCAGTGGCCTTGTCTCTGGAGCAGTTAGGCTTGCCTGTCTATGTCCAGCAACCTTCAACCAGCCACAACATGGTTCCATTCTATTGGGCCCTGCTGATTATCATGTCCCCTGGGTTTTCACCTTCCTCACTGTTATCCAGCTGAAATCAGATCACTCATTCCTTCTGCACCAAATTCTGAACTTTCCCTTCTGACCTGATGTTGAACAGGCATAAAATGCAAGTCTAGCGGATAGCAAGGTTCACATCATAGAAACACATTGTCTAACAATAATTAACATTTAGCAAGTCTTTATTTATGGTACATTCAGAAATATATATTCGTGAAAATACGGTACAGAGGGGTTACAGTTCGATGAACAAGGTAATGAGCACATTTCTCATCAAGCATTTGTGCCTCCTCCTTTGTTGTTCCCCTTCCATCCTTTCCCCCCCATCTCCACAACTAGACTCCACCACCCCACCTAAAGGGTAAATTCTGTTTTTCGACAAAGTAACTTTTACATCTCAGTTTCACAATGGGTCAACCTGTATCGCTATTTAAACAATTTGTTTATTCCCTTCCCCCCGAAATTATACCAACATCAAATAATAGTGACGACATGGTTTACATTCTCCATGGTGGAGGTATGTACGAATCAACCAAATAATCAGGTGGTACTTTATAAATACCTTTGAAACAATAGCAAGAAAGAAGAAACCATGTAAGTACACAAGTTAACAATAATTAACACTTGGTAAATCATCACATTAAGAGATATTCAGGGTGTCTCTGAAGAGTCTATTGTGTAGCCTTCTGTGGATATTGTTCCACTGCTTGTTTCACTTGAGTATGATGATTCCAGTGCTGATTTACTGCCATTTTAATAGCCAAGATTGTAGTTAGCACCACTAAGGATGGTCCTTGCCTCATGGGTTCTAATTCAGGAGCGAGATGACCCACACCAACTGTCCAGGCAGGTAAGAATAATTGCAGTTTTTCCCAAGAGGCTGGTGAGCCCAGACTACCAAAGGATGGACACACAAAAGAACATGATACAAAGCATACAGGGACTGTACAAGATTGTGGTTAGACATTCCTGGTAATATAGCTTTCCCAGCTTTAGGACCCAAAGGAGTTGGTTTCCCAAAAATTATTTCAAAGGGAGTGAATCCTCTAACATAATGGGTGAATCTTGGTCGAAGGAGAGCAATGAGAGGAGGCTTACCCACTGATGGCCTGTCTCTGTAATTCAGTTAGTTAAACTTTGCTTTAAGGTCCTCTTCACACTTTTTTCCTGCCCGAAATCTGAGGTCTATAAATACAATGTAACTTCCAGTTTATTCCTAGGTCCTTAGTTAACAATTGAGTGTCTTGGGCTGTGAAGGCTGGGCCATTGTCATTCCAGACTGTTAAGCATAAGCCAAATTGAGGAATTCTTTCATGGAGTCATGTTTTAATTGTTAGCTCAGTCCTTTGGCGTTTTGTCAGGAATGCCTCAGCTCAGCCTGAAAAGTGTCTACTAGTACTAACAGATACAAATACCCACAATTTCCAGGCTTTACCTCTGTAAAGCCCACTTCCCAAAATCCTCCAGGTGAGGTTCGTCGAATACGCACCCTCTCCACAATTACCATCTTTCCAGCATTTACCTGCTGGCCAATTTCTACATGCTATGGTTAGTCTTTTCAGGCTGATGCCCCACTGGCTTTACTAACACTTTTAGGCAGAGACCTGGGGCAATTTACCAGGGTGACAGTAAGCACATATAAACAGAAAGAAAGCTTGAGACTGAAACCATTATTCACAAGTACATTCTCCACCTTTGCACACTTGTTATCAGTGTTTGTGCTTCTCCTTTGAATCTTAACAATTGGTAGCTCTAGGGGCCCCACTGGTTTTAGGGTGGCCTTCTGAGCTATGTATTGCTGTAGCTAGGCATTCCAATACTAAATTGAAGAGAAATGCAGAAACTATTCATCCTTGTCTCATTCCTCATTTTAGAGGAAATGGCTTTAGATTTTCAGAATTAAGTATAATGTTGGCTGGAGGTTTGTTGTACTGAGGAATATTCCCTGGATTCCTAATTTTTTCCAAAGCCTTCATCATAAAAGTGTATTGGACCATTTCAAATCATGTTTCTGCATCAACTGAAATTACCATGATGTTCTTATCATAGTTCTTGTTGATGTGATGAATTATAGTAATTGCTTTGTGTATATTGAACCAGCTTTGCATCCCTGAAATGAATCTTGTTTGATCGTGAGGTATGAATTATTGCCTGAGTTGCTGAAGTCATTTGGCCAACATTTTGTTGAGAAGTTTGCATTGATGTTCATCAACGAAATGGGCCTATAATCCTGTTTTTGGTTGAGTCCTTGCCTGAGTTTGGGATAAGGGTTATGATGGCTTCATAGGAAGAGTTTAGTAGGGAACTTTCCCTTTCAATTTCATTGAAGAGTTTAGGAGTATTGCTGTGAGTTATGATTTGAATGCCTTCTAGAATTCTGCGGTAAACCCATCTGGTCATGGGCTTTCACTGGGTGGGAAATCTCTAATTGTTATTTCTATTTCGATGCTTGATATTGGTGTACGAAGGTGGTTTAAATCATCCTGGTTTAGTTTCTAGTTTGCTAGAAATGTGACCATTTCTTCCAGATTCTGAAACTTATTAGCATAACAGTTTCAGAATTATTCCCTTATAATGCTCAAAAACTTGGTTGCATCTGTGGTGATTTTCCCATTCTCACATCCCTCAGTTTATTCAATTGGGAGTGTTTTCTTCTTTTTCTGATAAGATTTGTTTAGGGTCAGTCAATTTTATTAATTTTTTGGAAGTACCAACTCTTTGTTTTAGTGATTTTTTTCCATGTTTTTTTTTGAATTCTACTTCCTTTAATTCGGATGTAATTTTAATTTTTTCTTCCTTTATTTCATTTATTTTTTTATTGTGAAAACACTGTACAGAGGGGTTACAATTACATAGGTAAAATAATGAGTACATTTCTTTTTTATTTTAATTTTTTATTGTGAATATACTGTACAAAGGGGTTATAGTTACATGGGCAAGATAATGAGTACATTTCTACTTCTTGTTTTTAAATTTTTTATTGTGAACATATTGTACAGAGGGGATACAATTACATGGGCAAGATAGTGAGTACATTTCTTATCAAGCATTGTAGCCTCCTCCTTTGTTTACCCTTCTCATCCCTTCCTAGGTTCCTCTCACCCAATCATCCTACCCCTCACTAAAGTTGGAAAGTTCGGTTTCTACCTGAAAACGTGTACTTATTGTTCCTATGGGTCCACGTGTATCCTTATTTGAACGACTTATTTTTCCCCTTCCTCTCCACAAATTATACCGACATCAAATACAGTGAAAGCTGGGGTTATCCTGTGGGGGAGGGACATACAAAGCAACAAAGAAATAATCATAAATGTGTTAGAAACAAATGCATGAAAGAAAAAAATACATTTAAATACATATCTTAGGGATCGTTTTCCAAAAATCAGCTTATCTGAGCTTTGCTGCTTGACTCATACATATACTAGATATTGCAAATAAGGGAAACCATGGGACCCATGTTTGTTTGGGCTTGGCTTACTTCACTTAATACAATTTTTTCCAAGTCTTTCCATTTCCTAACATATGGGGGAATGGCATTCTTTCTGATGGAGGCATAGAATTCCATTGTGTATATACACGATATTTTCTTGATCCAATCATCTACTGAGAGGCATCTGGGTTGGTTCCATTTCTTAGCTATAGTAAATAATGCTGCAATAAACATAGTGGTGCTGGTAGCTTTAATGTGGTCTTGTGTGTAAACATTTGGGTAAATGCCCAAAAGTGGGATTGCTGGGTCATAGGGGAGCTCTATGTGAAGTCTTTTGAGGAACCTCCATACTGCTTTCCAAAGTGGATGAATAAGTTTACACTCCCACCAACAAGAAAGTAAGGTTCCCTGCTGTCCACATCCCCCAGCATCTGTTGTTAGAGTTCTTGATTTTTGCCATTCTAACTGGGGTAAGGTGGTATCACAATGTTGTTTTGATTTGCATTTCTTTTATGGCTAGGAAGGTTGAGCATTTCTTCAAGTGTCTTTTGGCCATCCTTAGAGGCTGTCTTTCTTCCTTTCTAATTTTTTTAGCTCCCTTATTGAAGATTAGATGGCTATAGGTCTGTAGGTTCATTTCTGGGTTTTCAGTTTTATTCCATTGGTCCTGAGGTATCTTCTTGTGCCAGTACCAATTTGTTTAGATTACTATGGCTTAATAGTAGGGTTTGAAATTTGGTATTGATATTCTTCCAAAAGTGTGCTTTCCGTTGAGGAGTGTTTTTGCTATTCGGGGTCTTTTATTGTTCCATATGAATTTTTGGATTGCGTCTTCTATTTCCTATGAAGAATGAGGTTGTAATTTTGATAGGTATCCTATTGAATTTGTAGACAGCCTTGGGAAGTATTGCCATTGTCAGGATGTTAATCTTTCCAATCCAGGAGCATGGGAGTTTGGGCCACTCTCTTACTTCTGTTTTGATTTCCTTTTTCAAGTTATTCATGTTTTAATCATAGAGGTCCTTCACTTCTTTGGTTAAGTTAATTCCTAGATGTTTTATTTTTTTGTGGGGTTATTACAAATGGAGTTGCTTTCCTAATTTCAGCCACACTTTTCTCATTGTTGGCATACAACAAAGCCATTGATTTTGGGGTGGTTAATTTTATACCATGCTACTTTGCCAAAGTTTTGAATCAGCTTGAGTAATTTGGGTGTGGTGTCTATGGGATTCTTTAAATACAGGATCATGTCATCTGCAAAGAGGGAGAGTTTTATTTCTTCTTTCCCTATTTGGATCCCCTTTATGTTTGCATCTTTTCTTATTGCTGTAGCGAGGCATACTTATATTAGATTGAAGAGAAGTGGAGAGAGTGGACATCCTTGTCTTGTTCCTGAGTTAAGAGGAAATGGCTTTAGTTTTTCACCATTAAGTATAATGCTGGCTGTAGGTTTGTCATACACAACCTTTATTGTATTGAGGAATGTTCCATGGATTCCTAATTTTTCCAGAACCTTCATCAAAAAAGGGCGTTGGATCTAGTCAAATGCTTTTTCTGCATCTATTGAGATAACCATGTGTTTCCTATCCTTGCTCCTGTTGATGATGAATAACATTCATTGATTTGCTTATATTGAACCAGCTTTGCATCCCTGAAATGAATCCTGTTTGATCGTGGTGTATGATTTTTCCAAGTGCTGGATACATCTATCATATTTCTTGGACTTGTCTTGGATGGTTGTATGTTCTTTCTCTATATTATCTAGGCTGTCTTCAAACCCTGAGATTCTATCTTCTGCGTGGTCTAATCTGCTGTCAAGACTTTCGACTTTGTGTTTTGCTTCTTTTCCTTCTAGTTGGTCAGCTTTGATGGCTTCAAATTCTTTGTTGAAACTTTGTTATAGATCTTGCATGAACTTCTTTACTTCCTCAATTTGGTGTTCAGTGTTTATTCTCAAATCACTTAGTTGATTGGTTATGGTTTTCTTCTGTTGCGTTCCATTCACCATTCCCTTTGTGGTCTCCCTGACTTCCTTCAGCTCTTTGTTAATGTAATCCACGAATGCCTTTAGTGATCTTTGTGTATTCTCCTCCTGCTTTCTCACTTCCTGTATTACTGTTTGCTTAGCTTCCTCACGTTCATGCCATTCCTGTAGTTCTCTTTGAGTGTTCTCAGCCTGCTCACGCCATCCCTGACTTTTTCTTTGAGTATTCTCAAGCTGCTCATGCAAATCCTGTATCCGTTCTTGGGTAGCTTCTTCACGCTCATGATATTCCTGTATAAACCTTTGGATTGCCTCCTCTCTCTCCCTATCATGCTCATACAGAGTCCTTTGTATGTTTACAATGTTTTCATTTATCATGTTTTCCAGCAGTGTTTGTAGAGCTATTTGGGATCTCTCCTCTGGATTATTCTTTATCTGTTCTGTGCCCTGATTATCATGAGTTGGAGTTGAGATACACAGACTTGCCATTTTTCTTGTGTTTTTCCGGCTTTACTGCCCATTTGGGATGAAAATAACACCAGTTTTGTTCTAGAAAACTAACTTAAGGCAAGCATCAACCAAAGTCTGTATTTGCCCAGTCAATAGTCTACAGATACAATCTAGTTCAACAGATACATCTATTCAACATCAAAGAACTATGTGTTAATGGGCTACGAACCACAAAGAAGAATTTGGTAAACCAGAAATTATTAGGTTTAGGAAGAGATGTGTGTAAAAAATAGGAATAGAGTGATGTGGGAAGGCACAGGAAGAGTTAACTTAACTAAGTACTAATGTCAAAGCAGGAAATTGGTTGGATAGGATAAAGTAGACAGAGAGAGAAACAGAAAAAAGAGAAAGGGGAAAAAAAGAGACCAGAAAAAAAATAGAAAGGTAAAAATTAAATATATAATGCAGAAACGATAATAAAATATTCAGAGAAGAACGTGAATATAATGAGAGAAGGGGAGGGATATAAAGTGGATGTGCAAAACTTAAAAATAAAAATACTTGAAATAATATATAAGTATAAAGAGGTAGTACTGCTATTCAGGAATTGAAGTCTAAGAAGTTTTGAATTGAGCAATAAATTTGTGGATTAAGTGTGTACACAATGGGGGATAATGTCTAATAATCGATTACGGGTTTATTTGAGGATGTTGAGGACAATTAAGTCACATAAAGAAGAATGAAAGAGAAGAAAAGGTGAAAAGAATAAGAAAGAAAGAAAAAAAGATCAGAAGTTCAGTAAAACTAAACAAAAAACAAAAAAAATTTTAAAACCAAAAAGAAAGAAAAACGTACACACACATATACCCTTAAAAGAAAAATTTTAAGAGGTATCTATACACAATGGAATATTATGCAGCCATTAGAAATGACAAAATAATGGCATTTGCAGGGAAATGGATGGAGCTAGAAGGAATCATGTCGACAAACGGTACATAGTCTCCTGGATAAGTGGATGCTAAATCCAAAATGTTAGGTATAAGACAAAAAAAATTAACAAGACTTAAGATACAAGAACTCCCACTCATCTCTCGAAGCACTACTAAATATCCCCATGCTGCTGATCACATGTATGGTGTATATGTATACCGTTATATGTTATAGACTGTGATAATTTGCTCCAGGAAAGTTAGAATGAACTTGTGACTTTAAATGAGAATCATTATTCCACAATACTGTGAAATTAGCGAAATTATGTAATCATTTAATTACAGTTTAAAAAAAAAGAAAAGAACCTCGGGAAGGTAGGGAGGGAAGGGTTGGTAGTAGGAAAATCAAGGAGAGGGTAACAATGCACAATAGGAAGTGTACTCATTACCTTGCTCATGTAAAAGTAACCCTCTGCATAGAATCTTTACAATAAAAATATCTTTGTCCTTATGTGAGAATTGACTGAAGGTTAGGTTTCTTGGATAAACTTGGGTGCTCCATTGTTTGATGAATAGATATTTAGAATTGTCTGGTGAATATTTAGAATTCATTTTTCTCTCCCAAAACTCCTACCTTCTCTCGTTATTCCCCACAGTTTTTTTGTTTGTTTGTTTAACGGTTTTCCAACTAACGGTTTTCCAACTAACGGTTTTCCAACTAATGGTTTTCCAACTGCCATTCATGCTCCTCTCCAAAGCTGAGTAATATCCAGTCAGGTCCTGGAAGCTCGATTGTAGGTCTTGAAGCCCCACCGTTCCTGTCGCATGTCATGCCCCATTCAGCATCATGCCCTGTTCCCTGGCATTGTCTGTGGAGCAGTTAGGCTTGCCGATTGATGTCCCACACACTTCATTGGACTGGGACAAGGTGCCATTCTATTGGGCCCTGCTGATTATCAAAACCCCATGGGTTTGCACCTTCCTCACTGTTACCCAGCTGTAATCAGATCACTCCTTCTTTCTGCACCAAATTCTGAACTTTCCCTTCTGACTTGATGTTAAACAGGATTAAAATGCAAGTCTAACAAATAGCAAGGTTCAAACCATAGAAACACATTGGCTAACATAACACTTAGCAAGTCTTTATATAAGATACTTTTAACAGACATTTTTATTATTGAAAATACCATACAGAGCGGTTACAGTGTGATGAACAAGGTAATGAGTACATTTCTCATTAATCGTTTGTGCCTCCTCCTTTGTTTTTGCCCTTCCATCCTTTCCCTCCCATCTCCACAACTACAGTCCATCACCCCACCGAAATTATAAAGTCCGTTTTGACATAGCATTTTGTACATCTCAGTGTGACAATGGGTCAACTTGTATCCCTATTTAAAAAATTTGTTTATTCCCTTCCACCCCGAAATTATACCATCATCATATAATATTGAATACATAAGTTACATTCTCCATGGTGGAGGGACATACAAATCAACCAAATAATCACGTGGTACCTTATAAATACGCTTGTAAGAATAGCAAGAAAGAAGAAGCCATGTAAACACACTAGTTAACGATAATCAACACTTGGTAAATCATAACATTAAGAGATATTCAGGGTGTTTCTGAATAGTTCACCTTGTAGTCTACTGTGGACATGGTTCCACAGCTTGTTTCACTTGAGTATGATGGCTCCAATGCTGATTTCCTGCCATTTTAATAGCTGATTGTGTAGTTAGCACCACTGAGTTTGGTCCATTTCTCATGGGTTCTAATTCAGGAGCGTGATGCCTTTGATTCACACCAACTGTCCAGGCAGGAAAGAAGAGGTGAAGTTTTACTGAGGAGGCCGGAGGGCCTTGGTTACCAAAGGCCAAGCACCCAGAAGAACATGATGCAAAGCCTACAGGGACTGTACAAGATTGTGGTTAGACATTTCTGGTAATATAGCTTTCCCAGGTCTAGGACCCAAAGGAAGTGGTCTACCATAAATTATATCAAAGGGAGTAAATCCTCTAACATAAGGGGTGTATCTTGTTCAAAGGAGTGCAAAGGAGAGGAGGCTTACCCACTGATGGCCAGTGTCTGTAATTCAGTGAATTAAACTTTGCTTTAAGGTCCTCTTCACTCTTTTTACCTGCCCTGAAATCTGTGGTCTATAAATACAATTTAACTTCCAATTAATTCCTTGGGCCTTTGCTAACAATTGAGTGTCTTGGGCTGTGAAGGACTGGCCATTTCTTTCCCCACTGCTAAGCATAAGCCAAACTGATGATTTCTTCCATGGAGTCACATTTTAAATGTTACTTCAGCAAATTGAGCTTTTGTCAGGAATACCTCAGCTCAGCCTGAAATGTGTCCACTATTACTAACAGCTACAAATACCCATACATGCCAGGCTTGACCAATGTGAAGTCCACTTAGCAAAATCCTCCAAGTGAGGTTCCTCGCACTTGCACTCTCTTACCAATTACCTTCTTTCCAGCATTTACATGCTGATCAATTTCTACATGCTATGGATAGTCTTTTCAGGCTGATAGCCCCCTAGTTTCATTACAGTTTTTGGCAGAGGCCCAGGGCAATTTACAAGGGTGACAAGAACCATATATAAAAAGACAGATGACTTGAGACCGAAACCATTTTTCACAAGTACATTCTCCCCTTTTGCACACTTGTTATCAGTGTTTGTTCTTCTTCCTTGAATCTTAACTCTAGAGGCCCCACTGGTTTTAGTGTGGCCTTCTCAGCTATGTGATCATCTTGGTTGCTTTACAGAACATCAGTGCTCAGCTCCTCTTTCTCATCTTTCAGCCACTGAACTGTGGGCCCTAGTTTGCCTAATACTCACCTAGACTTGTGTACATGGATTCCAATTGATTCTGAATGTTTTCCAGGTTCATTTTGAGGACTTTGTTCTCATCTTTGATTCTTACAAGTTCCTGAATTGTGTCTGCAAGTTTTTTCTTCACATCGGTAATTGTCTCTTAGTTTTCTCCATTTTGCTACTGAATTAATTTTTTAAATATTTTTTTTTATTGTGAACACACTATACAGAAGGCTTACAGTTACATAAGCAAGGTCATAAATATATATCATATCAATCATTCTTGTCCCCTCCTATGTTTTTCCTACCATCCCTTCCTTCCCACTTACTTCCCCCTCATATGCTTACATTGTAAAGTTTGTTGTTCAAAATTGTCTTGTAAATCTCATTTTTACAATGGGTCAACCTGTATCCCTATTCAAAGATTTTGTTTTTTCCCATCCTCTCCCGTAATTATACCGACATCAAGTACAGAGAATACACAGGTTATAACTAGGGGGAGGAACATAAAAGGCAACCAAAAATCACGTGGTACCCTATAAATAAGTTAGAAACAATAGCAAGAAAGAAAAAAACCCACTTGTTTTTTTTTTAATTTATTTTATTTTATTTGTGAAAATACTGTACAGAGGGGTTACAATTACATGGGCAGGATAATGCGTACATTTCTTACCAAGCATTGCAGCCTCCTCCTTTGTTTATCCTTCATATCCCTTCCCAGCCTCCCCCTCCCCCAGTTCCAATCTTTCTCCCCCCGTTCCCCACCCCCGCACAGACATTGTAAAGCTCTTAATGGACATGAAAACTTGTACTTCTCACATTGTTGCAACAGGTCCACCTGTATACTTAAACGACTTTTTTTCCCCCATCTCCTCCACAAGTAATAATGACATCAAATATACTGAAAGCAGGGGTTATACCGTGTGGGAAGGACATACAAAGCAACAAAGAAATAATCTTATAAATGCACTAGAGACACATGCATGAAAGAAAAACAAACATTAAAATACATATCTAAGGGTTCATTTTCCTAATCTCACATTATCTGTACATTTCCGCTTTACTCATACATATACTACATATTGCAAATAAGGGAAACTATGGGGCCTATGTTTCTTTAGGCCTGGCTTACTTCGCTTAATATAATTTTTTCCAAGTCTTTCCATTTCCTAACAAATGGGGCAATGTCATTCTTTCTGATGGAGGCATAGAATTCCATTGTGTATATATACCACATTTTCTTGATCCATTCATCTACTGAGGGGCATCTGGGATGGTTCCAGATCTTAGCTATGGTGAATAATGCTGCACAAAACATAGTTGTGCTGGTAGCTTTAGTGTGGTCTTGTTTGTAAACATTTGGGTAAATGCCCAAATGTGGGATTGCTGGGTCATAGGGGAGTTCTATGTGGAGTCTTTTGAGGAACCTCCATACTGCTTTCCAAAGTGGTTGAACAAGTTTACATTCCCACCAACAATGAAGTAAGGTTCCCTTCTCTCCATATCTCCTCCAGCATCTGTTGTTGTTAGCGTTCTTGATTTTTGCCATTCTACCTGGAGTGAGGTGATACCTCAATGTTGTTTGATTTGCATTTCTTTTATGGCTAGGGAAGTTGAGCATTTCTTCAAGTGTCTATTGGCCATCCTTAGAGGGTGTCTTTCTTCCTTTCAACACACAAACTACCAGCTCCTCTGGGACACAGAAAAGGCAGTACTCAGAGGCAAGTTTATAGCTCTGAGCTCCTACATCAACAAATTGGAGAGATCTGAAACTGACAATTTAATGACACATCTAAACCTCCTTGAAAAAGAGCAGCAAGATAAACCCCAATCCAGTAGATGGAAAGAAATAATTAAAATTAAATCAGAATTAAATGAATTAGAATCCAAAAAAAACTATACAAAGAATCAACAAAACAAAAAGTTGGTTCTTAAAAAAAATTAACAAAATTGACAGACCTTTAGCAAATCTTATCAGAAAAGGAAGAGAACACACCCAAATAAATAAACTCAGAGACGAGAATGGAAACATCACCACAGAAACAACCAAGATTCAAAACATTATAAGGGAAAAAAACCCACTTATAAACCTATGTTGGGGTTCATTTCCATTTACATCATCTTATCTAGTCATATCTACAGAGGTTTTGATCTTTTCTGCTTGTCCCAGGTATATTACTTGTTATTGCACCTAAGTGAAAGCTATGTTCTTATCCATACAGAAAGTCTGCAATTTCATGCAATCCCATTTGTCCAACCTTTTATTGATTTGTTGTGTTTCTGGGACTTTATTAAGAAAATTTGAGCCAGTGTTAAGGAGCCTGAGAGTTGTTCGTATTCCTTCTTGTAATGTTTTCAGTATCTCTGTTTGTCTTAGAAGTTTTTAAACCGTTTCGAATTGATTTGGTGCTTGGTGACATATAATATCCAACTTTAGTTTGCTACTGGTGATAAACCAATTTTGCCAGCACCAGATAGTGAAGAGGTTGTCTTTCTTCCATTCTATGTATGTAGTTCCCTTATGAAAGAATAGTTGTTTAAAGGTTATTTCTCCATAATCTTTCTTATGAAAGATTAGTTGGCTATAGGCATGTGGGTTCACTTCTGGGTTTTAAATTCAAATCCATTGGTCCTGAGGTCTCTTCTTGTACCACTACCTAGGTATTTTGTTTACTCTTGCTTTGTAATAGAGATTGAAATTTGGTATAGTTATTCCTTGAGTATTTTTCTTTCTATTAAGTATCTTTTGTGCTATTCCAGTTCTTTGATTTGTTCATGTATATTTTTGGGTTGCCTCTTCTATTTCTTAGAAAAATGAGGCTGGAATATTGATAGGTATGACATTGAATTTGTAGATAGCCTTTGGAAGCATTGCCATTGTCACCATGTTGATCCTTGTAAACAAGGAGCATGGGAGGTTTGGCGCTTTCTAAGTTCTGCTTTGATTTCCTTTTTCAGGCTTTAAAGTTTTCATCATAGATGTCCTTCACTTCTCTACTGAAGTGAATTCCTAGTTATCTTATTTCTTGTGGGGCTACTAAAAAATCAGTTGCTTTCCTGATTTCAGCTGTGCTCTTCTCATTGTTGGCAAACAGTAAAGCCACTGAGTTTTGAGCTTTGATTTAATACCCTGTGACTATGCCAAAATTTTGAATCTGCCCGAATAATTGGGGAGTAGCCGCGTGTGACTCTGTAAACACAGGTTCATGTCGTCTGCAAAGAGGGAGAGTTTTACTTCATTTTTCTCTATTTGTGTCTCCTTTATGTTTGCCTCTTGTAGTATTGCTGTAGCTAGGCATTCTAATAGTTAATTGAAGAAAATTGGAGAGAGTGGTCATCCTTGTCTCGTTCCTCAGTTTAGATGAAATGGTTTTAGATTTTCAGAGTTAAGTATAATGCTGGATGGAGGTTTGTTATACTGAGGAATGTTCCCTGGATTCCTAATTTTTCCAGAGCCTGCATCATAAAGGGGTATTGGAGCTATACACATGATTTTTCTGCATCGATTGAACTACCCATGATGTTCTTATTCTTGTTCTTGTTGATTTGATGAATTATAGTAATTGCTTTGTGTATACTGAAACAGATTTACAACCCTGAAATGAAACTTGCTTGATTGTGGTGAATGAATTTTTGCATGATTTGTTGAAGTCGATGGGCTAACAATTTGTTGAGAAGTTTGCATCAATGTTCATCAAGGAAATGGGTCTATAATCCTCTTTTTTTGTGAGTCCTTACCTGGGTTTCTAATAAGTGTTATGATGGCTTCATAGTAAGAGGTCAGTAGGGTACTTTCTCTTTGACTTTCTTTGAAGAGTTTAGGGGTATGGGTGTGAGTTCTGATTTGATTGCCTTCTAGAATTCTGTGTAAATCCATGTGGTCATGTGCTTTCCCTGGGTAGGAAGTCTCTTAATACTGTTTCTCTTTTGATGCTCGATATTGGTCTAAGAAAGTGGTTTAAATCATCGTGGTTTAGTTTCTTCTTTGCTAGAAAAGCATCCATTTCTTCACGATTCTGAAACTTATTAGCATAACAGTTTAAGAATTATTCCCTTATAATGTTCAGAACCTTGCTTGTATCCGTGGTGATGTCCATTCTCATCTCTGAGTTTGTTTAATTGGGATTGTTCTCTTCTTTTTCTGATAAGGTTTGTTTAGGATCTGTCAATTTTGATAATTTTTTGGAAGAAGCAACTCTTGGTTTTGGTGATTCTTTCTATATTTTTAATACTGCTTCCTTTAAATCTGATATAACTTTAACTGCTACTACATTTCTAATGGATTTGGGTTTAGCTTGTTTCTCTTTTTCTAGAAGGTTTAGAGGTCTGATTAAATTGTTGGTTTCAGATCTCTCCAATTATTTGATGTAGGAACTCAGACCTATGAACTTACCTCTGAGTACCGCCTTTGCTTTGTGCCAGATTAGCTGGTAATTTGTGTGTTCACTTTTGTTGAATATCATGAAGATGTGAATTTCCTTTCTAATCTCTTCCATGACCCAGTCGTGATTCAGCAGTGTGTTGTTCAGCCTCCATGTGTTACAGGACTTTCTTTGGTGGCTTTTGGTGTTGAATTCTAATTTTATTCCCTTGTGGTCTGAGAGAATGCAGGGCATAACTTCAATGTTTCTGATTGGGACAAGTTTGCTTTGTGCCCTAAAACGTGGTGTATTTTGGAAACTGTGCCATGTGCTGCTCAGAAAAACGTGTATTCTGATGCTGCTGGGTGAAATATTCAATCGATGTCTGTTAATTCTTTTTGATCTATGCAATTGTTTAGATCTGAGTTTTGTCTATGAGTTTTTGCCTGGTTGACAAATCAAGCGGGGATAGGGTTGTGTAAGAGTCCCCAACAATTAATGTCTTTGTCTCTATTTCAGATTTGAGTGAAGGTAGTGTTTCTTGGATAAACCTGGGTGAGCCATTGTTTGGTGTATAGATATTTAGAATTGTCTGCTTAATATTTAGAATTCATTTTTCTCTCCCTCCACTCTGACCTTGTCTCCTTATTCACCACTGGATTTGTGGTTTGATTGTTTTTAACGGTTTCCCAACTCACGGTTTTCCAACTAATGATTTTCCAACTGCCATTCCTGCTACTCTCCAAAGTTGCCTACTATCCAATCAGTTCCTGGAAGCTCGCCTGTAGGGCTTGAAGCCCCACCCCTTCTGTGGCATGACATGCCCCTCTTAGCAGCATGCCCTCTTCTTTGGGCATCATGCCACGTTTCCTTTTAGGGCCATGGCATGCTCCTCCAACAGTATACCCTGCGGCGCAGTGACATCAGCTGCTTAAAACCTCCTATGACCAGTGGCCGTGTCTGTCGAGCAGTTAAGCTTGCCTCTTAATGCCCCGAACCCTTCATTGTGCAGGGACACAGCGCCATTATATTGGGCTCTGCTGATTATCAAGGCCCCTGGGTTTTCCACTTCCTCATCTTTATCCAACTGTAATCATATCACTCATTCCTTCTGCACCAAATCCTGAACTTTCCCTTCTGAACTGATGTTGACTAGGATTAAAATGCAAGTCTTGCAAATAGCAAAGTTCAACTCATAGAAACACACTGGCTAAAAATAATTAACACTTAGAAATACTTTATTTATACTATTTTTTCAAAAAATTTTATTCGTGAAAATACCATACAGATGGGTTACAGTTTGATAAACAAGGTAATGAGTACATTTCTCATCAAGCCTTTGTGCCTCATCCTTTCATGATCCCAATCTGTTTCTCAAAATCCTTCTTTACCTGCAAGTGTGCTTCTAGGTTCCCAGAACAGCTCCTTTGATGGTCCAACTACTGCTCCTTCTCACAACACCTTTACTTTCCCATCAACTCCTCATTTAAATTCTCTATGGTGCTATTGAGAGGGTTTTTTTTCACACCTCCCCCTTTTCCATGGGGACATGCTGCTTCTGCTTTACAATTATTACGAGTCTTTTGGCAGTCTGGTTGGCCTTTTCCTCTAGTAGCTCCTCTTTCTTGTCTTTCAGCCTGTGACCTATGGGACCTAGTTTGCCTAATACTCACCCAGACTTGTGTACTTGGATTCCCTGTGATTCTGAGTGTTTTCCAGGTTCATTCTGAGGACTTTGTTCTCATCTTTGATTCGTACAAGTTCCTGATTTGAGTCTGCAAGTCTTCTCTTCACGTCTGTTAATTAACTCTTAGTTTTCTCCAGTTTGGTACTGAATTAATTTTTTAATATTTTTTGAACACACTGTACAGAAGGCTTACAGTTACATGAGCAAGATCATAAGTACATTTCGTATCAAAAATTCTTGCCCCCTCCATCATTTTTACCTACCATCGCTTTCTTCCCACTTACTCACTTATCCCTCCCATGCTTACATTGTAAAGTTTGTTGTTCTAAAGTGTCTTGTACATCTTATTGTGACAATGGGTCAATTGCATTCCTATTCAAAGATTTTGGTTTTTGACATCACCTCACGAAATTATACCGACATCAAGTACAGAGAAAACACGGATTACACCTAGGGGAAGGAATATAAAAGGCAACCTCAGGACCAATGGATTCGAATTGAAATCCCAGAAGTAGAATTCACAAAACTAAATAGAAAGAATCACCGAAACGCAGATTTGGTTCTTCCAAGAAATTAACAAAATTGACAGACCCTAAAGAAATTTGATTAGAAAAGGAAAAGAACATTCCCAGTGAAACAAACTCAGAGATAAGCATGGAAACATCACCACAGATACAACCAAGGTTCTGAGCATTATAAGGGAATAATTCTGAAACCGTTATTGTAAAAAGTTTCAGAATCTGGAAGAATTGGATGCTTTTCTAGCAAACTAGAAACTAAACCAGGATGATTTAAACCACCTACAATGACCAATAACAAGCAAAGAAAAAGAAACGGCAAGAGGAGCTTTCCCACCCAGGGAAAGCCCATGACCAGATGGATTTACCGCAGAATTCTAGAAGGCATTCAAATCGGATCTCACAGCAATACTCCTAAACTCTCAAGGAAATTTTAAGAGAAAGTTCCATACTGAACTCTTTCGTTGAAGCCATCAAAACTCTCATCACAAACAAAGGCAAGGACAAATGAAAAAAGAGGATTATAGACCCATTTCGTTGATGAACATCGATGCAAATTTCTCAACAAAATGTTGGACAATCGACGTAAACAACTCATTAAAAAAATTCATACACAACGATCAAACAAGATTCATTTCAGGGTTGCAAAGCTGGTTCAATATACACAAAGCAATTACTATAAGTCATCACATCAACAAGAACAAGAATAAGAACATCACGGTTATTTCAGTGGATGCAGAAAAATCATTTGAAAAGCTCCAATACACCTTTATGATGAAGGCTCTGGAAAAATTAGGAATTCAAGGAACATTCCTCAATACAACAAACCTCCATCTAGCATGACACTTAATTCTGAAAATCTAAAGCCATTTCCTCTAAACTGAGGAATGAGACAAGGATGACCACTCTCTCCACTTCACTTCAATTTACTATTAGAATGCCTAGCTACAGCAATGCAACAAGAGGCAAACATAAAGGAGACCAAAATGGAGAAAAATGAAGTAAAAATCTCCCTTTTTTCAGATGACATGAACCTGTATTTACAAAATCACACAATACCACTCACAAATTCTGGAGCAGATTCAAAACTTTGGCATAGTCACAGGGTATTAAATTAAAGCTGAAAACTCAGTGGCTTTTCTGTATGTCAACAATTAGAAGAGCACAGCTGAAATCAGGAAAGCAACGTCTTTTGCAAATGCCCCACAAGAAATAAGATACCTAGGAATTCACTTCAGTAAAGAAGTGAAGGACTTCTATGATAAAAACTTTAAAACCCTTAAAAGGAAATCAAAGCAGAAGTTAGAAAGTGGCAAAACCTCTCATGCTCCTAGTTTAAAAGGATCAACATGGTGACAATGGCAATACTTCCAAAGGCTATCTACAAATTCAATGTCATACCTATCAATATTCCAGCCTCATTCTTCTAGAAAATAGAAGAGGCAATCCAAAAATTCATATAGAACAATCAAAAAACCCGAATAGCAAAAACGATACTTAACAGAAAGGACAGTGCTCAAGGAATACCTATACCAAATTACAAACTCTACTAAAAAGCCATATTAAACAAAAACCTTGGTACTGGTACCAAGAAGAGACCTCAGGACAAATGGATTTGAGTTGAAAACCCAAAAGTGAACCCTCATGCCTGTAGCCAACTAATCTATCATATGTGAACTACAACCATAGAATGGAAGAAAGACAACCTCTTCAGTATGTGGTGCTGGCAAAATTGGTTGATCACCCGTAGCAAATTAAAGTTAGATCTTATATGTCACCCTGCACCAAATCAACTCCAAATGGATCAAAGACTTCGAAGACAAACAGACATCCTGAAAACATTACAAGAAGGAATATGAGCAACTGTCGGGCTCCTTGAAACCGACTAAAATTTTCTTAACCAAGTCGCAGAAACACAACAAATCAACGAAAGGTTGGACCAAGGGATTGGATGAAACTGCAGAGCTTCTGCATGGATAAGGGCATAGCTTTCACTTACGTGCAATAACAAGTATATGTCTGGGACATGCAGAAAAGGTCAAAACCTCTGTACATATGACCAGATAAGATGATGTAAAGCAAAGTGAACATCAGGATAGGGATACAAGTGGGGTCTTTTTCTATCTTGCTATTGTTTATAACTTATTTATAGGGTACCACGTGATATTTGTTGCCTTTTATGTTCCTCCCCCTAAGTGTAAACTGTTTTCTTTGTACTTGATGTTGGTATAATTTCGGGAGGGGATGGGAAAAAACAAAATGTTTGAATAGGGATACAGGTTGGCCCATTGTAACCATGAGATGTACAAGACAATTTTGAACAACAACCTTTACAATGTAAGCATGGGAGGGGGAAGTGAGTAAGTGGGAAGAAAGGGATGGTAGGGAAAAAACAAAGGAGGGGGCAAGAATACTTGATATGAAATGTATTCATGACCTTGCTTATGTAACACGAAGCCTTCTCTATAGTGTGTTCACAATAAAAACCATATTATGAAATGAATTCAGTAGCAAACTGGAGAAAACTAAGAGATAATTATCGACGTGAAGAGAAGATTTGCAGACGGAAATCAGGAATTTGTAAGAATTAAAGATTAGAACAAAGTCCGCAAATTGAACCTGGAAAACACTCGAAATCATAGGGAATCCAAGCACACAATTCTGGGTGAATATGAGGCAAACTAGGGACCACAGGAAGAGGCTGAAAGAGGAGAAAGAGGAGCTACAAGAGGAAAAGGCCAACCAGACTGCCAAGAGACTCACGATAATTGTACTGTCGAAGCAGCATGTCCCCATGGAACAGGTGGATGTGTGAAAAAAAACCCTCTCAATAGCACCATTGAAAAATTAAATAAGGAGTTGAAGGGAAAGTAAAGGTGTTGTGAGAAGGAGCAGTAGTTGGACCATCAAAGGAAATTTTCTGTAAAGGTAGAAGCACACTTGCAGGTAAATAAGGACTTTGAGGAGGAGATTGACATCAAGAAAATGAGCTTGAGAGTAAAGGAGGAGGATACAATGTAAGAAGTCTCCTAGTTTCAGACTGAGGTACAGGAATTAAAGAAAATAGAGAGCTCTGAGGTTCAGAAAAACAACCAAGATAATCACATAGCTCAGAAGGCCACCCCAAATCTAGTGGACCCTCTATTGCTACAATTATTATGATTCAAGGAAGAAGCACAAACACTGATAACAAGTGTGCAAAAGTGGAGAATGTACTTGTGAAAAATGGTTTCAGTCTCAAGCCTTCTGTCTGTTTATATATGCTTACTGTCACCCTGGTAAATTGCCCCAGATCTTTGCTTAAAACTGTTATGAAAGCCAGTGCAGCATCAGCCTAGAAAGACTATCAATAGCATGTAGAAATTGGCCAGCATGTAAATGCTGGAAAAACGGTAATCGTAGAGAGGGTGCGTATGCGAGGAACCTCACCTGGAGGATTTGGGGAAGTGGACTTCACAGAGGTAAAGCATGGAAAGTATGGGTATTTGTATCTGTTAGTAGGAGTGGACACTTTTCAGGCTGAGCTGAGGCATTCCTGATAAAGGCCAAAACCACTGAGCTGACAGTTAAAACATGATTCCATGAAAGAATTCCTCAATTTGGCTTATGCTTAGCAGTGTGGAATGACAATGGCCTGTCCTTCACAGCCCAAGACACTTAATTTTTAGCTAAAGCCCTAGGAATGAATTGGAATTTACATTGTTTTTTTAGACCTCAGATTTCAGTGAATGTAAAAAGAGTGAAGAGGACCTTAAAGCAAAGTTTAACTAACTGAATTACAGAGACTGGCCATCAGTGAGTAAGCCTCCTCTCATTGCTCACCTTTGACCAAGATGCACCCCTTATGTTAGAGGATTCACTCCCTTTGAAATAATTGATGGGAAACCACCTCCTTTTGGTCCTAAAACTGGGAAAGCTATATTACCAGAATGTCTAACCACAATCTTGTATAGTCCTTGTATACTTTGTATCATGTTCTTCTGTGTGCTCATCCTTTGGTAGCCCAGGCGCAGCACCCTCCTGGGGAAAAGTGTACCGCTTCTTTCCTGCCTAGACAGTTCCTGTGGGTCAATGGCATCACCATCCTGAATTAGAACCCATGAGGCAAGGAACATCCCAATGGTGCTAACTACACGATTGGCTATTAAAGTGGCAGGAAATCAGCATTGGAACCATCATACTCAAGTGAAACAAGCAGTGGAACAATATCCACAGAAGGCTACAAGATGGACTGCTGAGAGACACCCTGAATGTCTCTTAATGTGATAATTTTCCATGTGTTAATAATTGTTAACTAGTGCGTTCACATGGTTTCTTATATCTTGCTATTGTTTCAAACGTATTTATAAGGTACCACGTGATTATTAGGTTGATTTGTACATACATTCACCATGGAGAATGTAACCCATGTGTTCACTATTATTTGATGTTGTTAAATTTTGGGGTGGGGGAAGGGAATGAACTCATTGTTTAAATAGGGATACAGGTTGACCCATTACAACACTGAGATGTACAAGTTGCTATGTCGAAAATGGACTTTACAATTTAGGTGGGATGGTGGAGTGTAGTTGTGGAGATGGGAGGGAAAAGATGGAAGGGGATAAACAAAGGAGGAGGCACAAAGGCTTGATAAGAAATGTACTCATTACCTAGTTCATCAAACTGTAACCTCTCTGTATGGTATTTTCACGAATGAAATTTTCTGTAAAAATATCATAAATAAATACTTGCTATGTGTTAATTATTTTTAGCCAATGTGTTTCTATGTGTAGCACGTTGCTATTTGTTAGACTTGCATTTTTTTAAATTTAATTTTATTTTATTTGTGAACATACTGTACAGAGGAGTTACAATTACATGGGCAGGATAATGCGTACATTTCTTACCAAGCATTACAGCCTCCTCCTTTGTTTACCCTTCACATCCCTTCCCAGCCTTGCCCATCCCCCCCAATCCCAATCCCAATCCTTCTCTTTCCTCCCCCTTCGCCCCCCCCCCCCGCACCGACGCTGTAAAGCTCGTTTTGGACCTGACAACTTGTACTTCTCATTGTTCCAACAGGCCCACCTGTATCCTTAAACAACTGGTTTTTCCCCATCTCCTCCACAAGAACTTTGCTATTTGTTAGACTTGCATTTTAATTCTTTTCAACATCAGTTCAGAAGGGAAAGTTCTGGATTTGGTGGAGAAGGAATGAGTGATCTGATTACAGTTGGATAAAGATGAGGAAGGTGAAAATCCAGGAACCTTGATAATCAGCAGAGCACAATAGAATGGTGCCGTGTCCCGGCCCGATGAAGGGTTCGGGGCATCAAGAGGCAAGCTTAACTGCTCCACAGACAAGGCCACTGATCATAGCAAGTCTTTAAGCAGCTGATGGCACAGCCCCGCAGGGCATACTGCTGGAGGGGCATGCCAAGCCCCAAAAACGGAATGTGGCATGATGCCCAAGGAGCAGTGCATGCTGCTGAGAGGGGCGTGTCATGCCACAGGAGGGGAGGGGCTTCATGCCCTACAGGCGAGTTTACAGGAACTGATTGGATATTACGCAGCTTTGGAGAGGAGCATGAATGGCAGTTGGAAAACCGTTAGTTGGAAAACCGTTAGTTGGAAAACCATGAAAAAAACAAACAAAATTAGAATCCAGGGATTATTCCTCAATATAACAAACCTCCACCCAGCATTATCCTTAATTCTGAAAATCTAAAACCATTTCATCTAAACTGAGGAACTAGAGAAGGATGACCACTCTCCCCAATTTTCTTCAATGTACTATTAGAATGCCTAGCTACAGCAATACTACAAGAGGCAAACATAAAGCAGACACAAATAGAGAAAAATGAAGTAAAACTCTCCCTCTTTGCAGATGACATGAACCTGTGTTTACAGAGTCACACGTGGCTACTCCACAATTATTGGAGCAGATTCAAAATTTTGGCATAGTCACAGGGTATTAAATCAAAGCACAAAGCTCAGTGTCTTTTCTGATTGCCAACAATGAGAAGAGCACAGCTGAAATCAGGAAAGCAACTGCTTTTGCAAATGCCCCACAAGAAATAAGATACCTAGGTATTCACTTCAGTAAAGAAGTGAAGGACCTCTATGATGAAAACTTTAAAGCCTGAAAAAGGAAATCAAAGCAGAACTTAGAAAGTGCCAAACCTCCCATGCTCCTTGTTTACAAGAATCAACATGGTGACAATGGCAATGCTTCCAAAGGCTATCTACAAATTCAATGTCATACCTATCAATATTCCTGCCTCATTCTTCTAAGAGATAGAAGAGGCAACCCAAAAATTCACATGGAGAAATCAAAGAACTCGAATAGCACAAAAGATACTTAATAGAAAGAACCATACTCAAGGAATAACTATACCAAATTTCAAACTCTATTACAAAGCAAGAGTAAACAAAATACCTAGGTAGTGGTACAAGAAGAGACCTCAGGACCAATGGATTCGAATTTAAAACCCAGAAGTGAACCCACATGCCTATAGCCAACTAATCTTTCATAAGAAAGATTATGGAGAAAGAACGAAGAATGGAAGAAAGACAACCTCTTTGGTATCTGGTGCTGGAAATATTGGTTGATCACCAGTAGCAAACTAAAGTTAGATCTTATATATCACCCTGCACCAAATCAAGTCCAAATGGCTTAGAAACTTCAAAGACAAACAGACATACTGAAAACATTACACATTACAGGAAGGAATACGAACATCTCTCAGGCTCCTTGACACCAGCTGAAATTTTCTTAATAAAGTCTCAGAAACACAAGAAATCAATAAAACGGTTGGACAAATGGGATTGCATGAAACTGCAGAGCTTCTGCATGAATAAGAATATAGCTTTCACTTACATGCAATAACAATATATGTCTGGTTCAAGCAGAAAAGGTCAAAACCTCTGTACACATGACCGGATAAGATGATGTAAAGCGAAATGGACCCCAAGATAGGGTTACAATTGTTTTTTTTCTTGCTATTGTTTATAACTTATTTATAGGTACCACGTGATTTTTTGTTCCCTTTTATGTTCCTCCCCCTAGTTGTAGCCTGTGTTACATCCGTACTTGATTTCGGTATAATTTCAGGAGGGGATAGGAAAAAACAAAATCTTTGAATAGGGATACAGGTAGACCAATTGTAACAATGAGATGTACAAGACATTTTTGAACACCAAACTTTACAATGTAAGCATGGGAGGGGGAAGTGAGTAAGTGTGAAGAAAGGGATGGTAGGAAAAAACAAAGGAGGAGACAGGAATGATTGATACGAAATATATTCATGACTGTGCTTATGCAACTGTAAGCTTCTGTATAGTGTGTTCACAATAAAAACCATATTTAAAAAATGAATTCAGTAGCAAACTGGAGAAAACTAAGAGAAAATTATGGGACGTGAAGAAAAGATTTGCAGACACAATTCAGGAACTTGTAAGAATCAAAGATGAGAACAAAGTCCTCAAAATGAACCTGGAAAACACTCAGTTGGAATCCAAGTCCACAAGTCTGGGTGAGTATTAGGCAAACTAGGGCCCACAGTTCAGTAGCTGAAAGACGAGAAAGAGGAGCTACAAGAGGAAAAGGCCATCCAGACTGCCAAGGGATTCGCGATAATTGTAATGCAGAAGCAGCATGTCCCCATGGAACGGTTGGAGGTATGAAAAAACCCTCTCAATAGCACCATAGAGAACTTAAATGAGGAACTGAAGGGAAAGTAAAGGTGTTGTGAGAAGGACCACCAGTTAGACCATCAAAGGAACTCTTCTGTGACTCTAGAAGCACACTTGCAGGTAAAGAAGCACTTTGAGGAGTGGATTGGCTTCATGAAAGCGAGCTTGAGAGTAAAAGAGGAGGATACAATGGAAGAAATCTCCAAGCTACAGACTGAGTTTTAGAGTACTAAACAGGAATCCAAGAAACAAGAGAGCCCTGAGGTTCAGCAAAACAAGCAAGAAGATCACATAGCTCAGAAGGCCACCATAAAAACACTGAGCCCTCTAGAGCTACCAATCGTTAAGATTCCAGGAAGAAGCACAAACACTGATAACAAGTGTGCGAAGGTGGAGAATGTACTTGTGAAAAGTGGTTTCAATCTCAAGCCTTCTGTCTGTTTATATATGCTTACTGTCACCCTGGTAAATTGCCCCGGGTCTCTGTCTAAAAGTGTTAGGAAATCCAGTGGGACATCAGTCTGAAAAGACTATCCATAGCATGTAGAAATTGGCTAGTAGGTAAATGCTGGAAAGATCATAATTGTGGAGAGGGTGCGTATGTGAGGAACCTCACCTGGAGGATTTGGGGAAATGGACTTCACATAGGTAAAGCCTGGAAAGTATGGGTATTTGTATCTGTTAGTACTCGTGGACACTTTTCAGGCTGAGCTGAGGCATTCCTGACAAAGGCCAGAACCGCTGAGCCGACAGTTAAAACATGACTGCATGAAAGAATTCCTCAATTTGACTTATGTTTAGCAGTGGGGAATGACAATGGCCCGGACATCACAGCCCCAGACACTCAATTGTTAGCTTAGGCCCTAGGAATAAATTGGAAGTTACACTGTATTTATAGACCTCAGATTTCAGGGCAGGTAAAAAGAGTGAAGAGGACCTTAAAGCAAAGTTTAACTAACTGAATTACAGAGACTGGCCATCAATGGGTAAGCATCCTCTCGTTGCTCTCCTTCGACCAAGATGCACCCCTAATGTTAGAGGATTCACTCCCTTTGAAATAATTTCTTGTAGACCACCTCCTATGGGTCCTAAATCTGGGAAAGCTATATTACCATAAGTATCTAACCACAATCTTGTACAGTCCCTGTATGCTTTGTATCATGTTCTTCTGTGTGGCTATCCTTGGTAGCCCAGGCCCACCAGCCTCCTGGGAAAAACTGCACCTCTTCTTTCCTGCCTGGACAGTCAGTGTGGGTCAAAGGCATCACGCTCCTGAATTAGAACCCATGAGGCAAGGACCATCTTCAGTGATGCTAACTCCAACACTGGCTATTAAAGTGGCAGGAAATCAGCATTGGAACCATCATACTCAAGTGAAACAGGCAGTGGAACAATATCCACAGAAGGCTACAAGATAGACTGCTCAGAGACACCCTGAATATATCTTAATGTGATGATTTACCAAGTGTTAATTATTGTTAACTAGTGTGTTTACATGGTTTCTTCTTCTTGCTATTGTTTCAAAGGTATGTATAAAGTACCACATGATTATATGGTTGACTTGTACATAACTTCACCATGGAGAATGTAACCCATGTGTTCACTATTATTTGATGTTGGTATATTTTGGGGGGAGGAAGGGAATAAACTCATTGTTTAAATAGGGATACATGTTGACCCAATACAGCACTGAGATGTACAAGTTGCTATGTGGAAAATAGACTTTACAATTTAGGTGGGGTTGTGGAGTGTAGCTGTGGAGATGGGAGGGAAAGGATGGAAGGGGAAAAACAAAGGAGGAGGCACAAAGGCTTGATGAGAAATGTACTCATTACCTTGTTCATCTATCTGTAACCCTTCTGTACGGTATTTTCACGAATAAAATTTTCTGTAAAAATATCATAAAAAAAGACTTGCTAAGTGTTAATTATTTTTAGCCAGTGGGTTTCTATACGTTGAACGTTGCTATTTGTTAGACTTGCATTTTAATCCTTTTCAGCATCAGTTTAGAAGGGGAAGTTCAGGATTTGGTGCAGAAGGAATGAGTGATCTGATTACAGTTGGAAAAAGATGAGGAAGGTGAAAACCCAGGGGCACTTATAATCAGCAGGGCCCAATAGAATGGCGCCGAGTCCCGTCCCGATGAAGGGTTCAGGTCATTAACAGGCAAGCTTAAGTGATCCACAGACAAGGCCACTGATCATAGCAGGTCTTTAAGCAGCTGATATCACTGCCCCCCAGGGCATACTGCTGGAGGGGCATGCGATGCCCCAAAAAGGGAACGGGCATGATGTCCAAGGAGCAGTGCATGCTGCTGTGAGGGGCGTGTCATGCCACACCATGGGTGCGGCTTCAATTCCTTCAGGCGAGCTTCCAGGAATTGATTGGATATTACGCAGCTTTGGAGAGGAGCATGAATGGCAGTTGGAAAACCGTTAGTTGGAAAACCGTGAGTTGGAAAACCGTTAAAAAACAAACGAACCAAAAAAAGAGTGGTGAATAAGGAGAGAAGGTAGGGGTGGCAGGAGGGAAAAATGAATTCTAAGAATTCAGCAGACATCTAAATATCTATTCACCAAACAATGGCGCACCCAAGATTATCCAAGAAACACGACCTTCACTCAAATCTGAAATAGAGACAAAGACATTAATTGTTGGGGACTCTTACACAACGCTATCCCTGCTGGATTGATCAACCAGGCAAAAACTCATAGAGAAAACTCAGATCTAAACAATTACATAGATTAAAAAGAATTAACAGACAGGTACTGAAAATTTCGCCCAGCAGCATCAGAATACACGTTTTTCTCAGCAGCACATGGCAGTTTCCAAAATACACCACGTTTTAGGGCAAAAAGCAAACTTGTCCCAATCAGAAACATTGAAGTTATGCCCTGCATTCTCTCAGACCACAAGGGAATAAAATTAGAATTCATCACCAAAAGCCACCAAAGAAAGTCCTGTAACACATGGAGGCTGAACAACACACTGGTGAATCACGACTGGGTCATGGAAGAGATTAGAAAAGAAATTCACATCATCATGATATTCAACAAAAGTGAACACACAAATTACCAGCTCCTCTGGAACACAGCAAAGGCGGTACTCAGGGGCAAGTTTATAGCTCTGAGTTCCTACATCAAATAGTTGGAGAGATCTGCAACCAACAATTTAATCAGACCTCTAAACCTTCTAGAAAAAGAGCAACAAGCTAAACCCAAATCCATTAGAAATGTAGAAGCAGTTAAAGTTACATCAAATTTAAAGGAAGCAGTATTAAAAAATATAGAAAGAATCACCAAAACAAACAGTTGCTTCTTCCAAAAAATTATCAAAATTGACAGATCCTAAACAAACCTTATCAGAAAACGAAGAGAACAATCCCAATTAAACAAACTCAGAGATGAGAATGGACATCACCATGGATACAAGCAAGGTTCTGAACATTATAAAGGAATAATTCTTAAACTGTTATGCTAATAAGTTTCAGAATCGTGAAGAAATGGATGCTTTTCTAGCAAACAAGAAACTAAACCACGATGATTTAAACCACTTTCTTAGACCAATATCGAGCATCAAAATAGAAACAGTAATAAGAGATTTCCTACCCAGGGAAAGCACATGAACACATGGATTTACACGGAATTCTAGAAGGCAATCAAATCAGAACTCACACCCATACCCCTAAACTCTTCAATGAAAGTGAAAGAGAAAGTACCCTACTGACCTCTTACTATGAAGCCATCATAACACTTATTAGAAACCCAGGCAAGGACTCATAAAAAAAGAGGTTTATAGACCAATTTCATTGATGAATATCGATGCAAACTTCTCAACAAAATGTTGGCCAATCGACTTCAACAACTCATTCAAAAATTCATTCACCACAATCAAGCAAGATTAGTTTCAGGGTTGTAAAGCTGTTTCAATATACACAATACAATTACTATAACTCATCACATCAACAAGAACAAGAATAAGAACATCATTGGTAGTTCAGTCGATGCAGAAAAACATGTGTATAGCTCCAATACCCCTTTATGATGCAGGCTATGGAAAAATTAGGAATCCAGGGAACATTCCTAAATATAAGTAACCTCCACCCAGCATTATACTTAACTCTGAAAATCTAAAACCAATTCATCTAAACTGAGGTATGAGACAAGGATGACCACTCTCTCCAATTTTCTTCAATGTACTATTAGAATGCCTAGCTACAGCAATACGACAAGAGGCAAACATAAAGGAGACACAAATAGAGAAAAATGAAGTAAAACTCTCCCTCTTTGCAGATGACATGAACCTGTGTTTACAGACTCACACGTGGCTACAACCCAATTATTCGAGCAGATTCAAAATTTTGGCATAGTCACAGGGTATTAAATCATAGCTCAAAACTCAGTGTCTTTTCTGTTTGCCAAGGAGAAGAGCACAGCTGAAATCAGGAAAGCAACTGCTTTCGTAGTAGCTCCACAAGAAATAAGATACCTAGGAATTCACTTCAGTAAAGAAGTGAAGGTCCTCTATGATGAAAACTTTAAAGCCTGAAAAAGGAAATCAAAGCAGAACTTAGAAAGTGCCAAACCTCCCATGCTCCTTGTTTACAAGGATCAACATGGTGACAATGGTAATGCTTCCAAAGGCTATCTACAAATTCAATGTCATACTATCAATATTCCTGCCTTATTTTTCTAAGAGATAGAAGAGGCAACCCAAATATTCACATGGAGAAATCTAAGAACTCGAATAGCACAAAATATACTTAATAGAAAGAACAATACTCAAGGAATAACTATACCAAATTTCAAACTCTATTACAAAGCAAGAGTAAACAAAATACCTAGGTACTGGTACAAGAAGAGACCTCAGGACCAATGGGTTGGAATTGAAAACCCAGAAGTGAAACCACCTGCCTATAACCAACTAAGCTTTCATAAGGGAACTACATACATAGAATGGAAGAAAGACAACCTCTTCACTATCTGGTCCTGGCAAAATTGGTTGATCACCAGTAGCAAACTAAAGTTAGATCTTATATGTCACCATGCACCAAATCAATTCGAAACGGATTAAAAACTTCTAAGACAAACAGTCATATTGAGAACATTACAAGAATGAATACGAACAACTCTCAGGCTCCTTGACACCGGCTCAAATTTTCTTAATGAAGTCGCAGAAACACAACAAATCAATAAAAAGCTGGAGAAATGGGATTACATGAAACTGCAGACCTTCTGCATGGATAAGAACATAGCTTTCACATAGGTGCAATAACAAGTAATATAACTGGGACAAGCAGAAAACGTCAAAACCTCTGTAGATATGACCAGATAAGATGATGTAAAGGGAAATGAACCCAAGATAGGTTTACATGTGGGTTTTTTCCCTTATAATGTTTTGAATCTTGGTCGTTCCCGTGGTGAGGTTTCCATTCTCATCTCTGAGTTTATTTATTTGTGTGTGTTCTCTTCTTTTTCTGATAAGATTTGCTAAGGGTCTGTCAATTTTGTTAATTTTTTCGAAGAACCGACTTTTTGATTTGTTGATTCTTTCTATATTTTTTTCGATTCTAATTCATTTAATTCTGATTTAATTTTAATTATTTCTTTCCATCTACTGGATTGGGGTTTATCTTGCTGCTCTTTTTCAAGGAGGTTTAGATGTGTCATTAAATTGTCAGTTTCAGATCTCTCCAATTTGCTGATGTAGGAGCTCAGAGCTATAAACTTGCCTCTGAGTACTGCCTTTGCTGTGTCCCAGAGGAGCTGGTAATTTGTGTGTAGAAAGGAAGAAAGACACCCTCTAAGAATGACCAATAGACACTTGAAGAAATGCTCAACCTCCCTAGCCATAAAAGAAATGCAAATCAAAACATAGAGATACCACCTCACCAAAGTTAGAATGGCAAAAACCAAGAACGCTAACAACAACAGATGCTGTAGGGGATGTGGACAGAAGGGAACCTTACTTCATTGTTGGTGGGAATGTAAACTTGTTCAACCACATTGGAAAGCAGTATGGAGGTTCCTCAAAAGACTCCACATAGAACTCCCCTATGACCCAGCAATCCCACTTTTGGCATTTACCCAAATGTTTACAAGCAATACCACTCTAAAGCTATCAGCACAACTATGTTTATTGCAGCATTATTCACCATAGCTAAGATCTGGAACCAACCCAGATGCTCCTCAGTAGATGAATGGTTCAAGAAAATGAGGTATATATACACAAAGGAATTCTATGCCTCCATCAGAAAGAATGACATTGCCCCATTTGTTAGGAAATGGAAAGACTTGGAAAAAATTATATTAAGCTTAGTAAGCCAGGCCCAAAGAAAAAGAGACCCCATAGTTTCCCTTATTTGCAATATGTAGTATATGTATGAGTCAAGTGGAAAAGGACAGATAATGTGATGTTAAGAAAATGAACCCTTACATTTGTATTTTAATGATTTTTTCTTTCAAGCATGTGTCTCTAATGCATTTATAAGATTATTTCTTTGTTGCTTTGTATGTCCCTCCCCCTCAGTATAACCCCTGCTTTCACTATATTTGATGTTAGTATAACTTGTGGAGGAGATGGGGAAAAACAAGTCGTTTAAGGATACAGGTGAACCTGTTGCAACAATGTAAGAAGTACAAGTTGTCATGTCCATAACGAGCTTTACAATGTCTGGGCGGGGGGGGGGTCAAGAGGGAGGGGAGAAGGATTGGGACTGGGGGGGAGGTTGTGGCTGGGAAGGGATGTGAAGGATAAACAAAAGAGGAGGTTGCAATGCTTGGTAAGAAATGTACGCATTATCCTGCCCATCTAATTGTAACCCCTCTGTACAGTATGTTCACAAATAAAATAAAAAAAATTTCAAAAAAAACAAGTGTGTTTTTTTCTTCCTTGCTATTGTTTATAACTTATTTATAGGGTACCACGTGATTTTTTGTTGCCTTTTATGTTCCTCCCCCTAGTTATAACCCGTGTTTTCTCTGTACTTGATGTCGGTATAATTACGGGAGAGGATGGGAAAAAACAAAACCTTTGAATATGGTTACAGGTTGACCCACTGTAAAAATGCGATTTACAAGACACTTTTGAACAACAAACTTTACAATGTAAGCATAGGAGGTGGAAGTGAGTAATTGGGAAGGAAGGGATGGTAGGAAAAACAAAAGGAGGGGACAAGAATGATTGATATGAAATATATTCATGACCTTGTTTATGTAACTGTAAGCCTTCTGAATAGTGTGTTCACAATAAAAACCATATTTAAAAAATGATTTCAGTAGCAAACGAGAAAAATAAGAGACAATTACCGACGTGAAGAAAAGATTTGCAGACACAATTCAGGAACTTGTATGAATCAAAGATGAGAACAAAGTCCTCAAAATGAACCTGGAAAAACTCAGAATCAATTGGAATCCAAGTCCACAAGTCTCGGTGAGCATTAGGCAAACTAGGGCCCACAGTTCACTGGCTGAAAGATGAGAAAGAGGAGCTGAGCACTGATGTTCTGCAAAGCAACCAAGATGATCACATAGCTGAAAAGGCCACCCTAAAACCAGTGTGGCCTCTAGAGTTAAGATTCAAGGAAGAAGCACAAACACTGATAACAAGTGTGCAAAGGGGGAGAATGTACTTGTGAAAAATGGTTTCGGTCTCGTCATCTGTCTTTTTATATATGGTTCTTGTCACCCTTGTAAATTGCCCTGGGCCTCTGCCAAAAACTGTAATGAAACTAGAGGGCTGTCAGCCTAAAAAGACTATCCATAGCATGTAGAAATTGACCAGCATGTAAATGCTGGAAAGATGGTAATTGTGAAGAGGGTGCATGTGCGAGGAACCTCACTTGGAGGATTTTGGGAAGTGGACTTCACAAAGGTAAAGCCTGGCATGTATGGGTATTTGTAGCTGTTACTAAGAGTGGACACATTTCAGGCTGAGCTGAGGCATTCCTGACAAAAGCTCAATTTGCTGAAGTAACATTTAAAATGTGACTCCATGGAAGAATTCATCAGTTTGGCTTATGCTTAGCAGTGGGGAAAGACAATGGCCAGGCCTTCACAGCCCAAGACACTCAATTGTTAGCTAAGGCACAAGGAATTAATTGGAAGTTAAATTGTATTTATAGACCACAGATTTCAGGGCAGGTAAAAAGAGTGAAGAGGACCTTAAAGCAAAGTTTAATTCACTGAATTACAGACACTGGCCATCAGTGGGTAAGCCTCCTCTCCTTTGCTCTCCTTCGAGCAAGATGCACCCCTGATGTTGGAGGATTTACTCCCTTTGATATAATTTATGGTAGACCATCTCCTTTGTATCCTAGACCTGGGAAAGCTATATTACCAGAAATGTCTAACCACAATCTTGTACAGTCCCTGTAGGCTTTGCATCATGTTCTTCTGGGTGCTTGGCCTTTGGTAACCAAGGCCCTCCGGCCTCCTCAGTAAAACTTCACCTCTTCTTTCCTGCCTGGACAGTTGGTGTGAATCAAAGGCATCACGCTCCTGAATTAGAACCCATGAGAAATGGACCAAACTCAGTGGTGCTAACTACACCATCAGCTATTAAAATGGCAGGAAATCAGCATTGGAGCCATCATACTCAAGTGAAACAGGCTGTGGAACAATATCTGCAGTAGGCTACAAGATGGACTGTTCAGAGACACCCTGAATATCTCTTAATGTTATGATTTACCAAGTGTTGATTACTGTTAACTAGTGGGTTTACATGGTTTCCTCTTTTTGCTATTTTTTCAAGCGTATTTATAAGGTACCACGTGATTATTTGGTTGATTTGTATGTCCCTCCACCATGGAGAATGTAACTTATGTATTCACTATTATTTGATTTTGGTATAATTTCGGGGTGGAAGGGAATAAACAAATTGTTTAAATAGGGATACAGGTTGACCCATTACAAAACTGAGATGTACAAAATGCCATGTCAAAAAACGGACTTTATAATTTAGGTGGTGTGATGGAGTGTACTTGTGGAGATGGGAGGGAAAGGATGGAAGGGCAAAAACAAAGGAGGAGGCACAAACGATTAATGAGAAATGTACTCATTACCTTGTTCATCACACTGTAACCGCTCTGTATGGTATTTTCACTAATAAAAATGTCTGTTAAAAATATCATAAATAAAGACTTGCTAAGTGTTATGTTAGCCAATGTGTTTCTATGGTTTGAACCTTGCTATTTGTTAGACTTGCATTTTAATCCTGTTTAACATCAAGTCAGAAGGGAAAGTTCACAATTTGGTGCAGAAGGAATGAGTGATCTGATTACAGCTGGGTAACAGTGAGGAAGGTGCAAACCCATGGGGTTTTGATAATCAGCAGGGCCCAATAGAATAGCACCTTGTCCCAGTCCGATGAAGTGTGCGGGGCATCAAGCGGCAAACCTAACTGCTCCAGAGACAATGCCAGGGAACAGGGCATGATGCTGAATGGGGCATGACATGCGACAGGAGCGGTGGGGCTTCAAGAACTACAATCGAGCTTCCAGGACCTGACTGGATATTACCGAGCTTTGGAGAGGAGCATGAATGGCAGTTGGAAAACCATTAGTTGGAAAACCGTTAGTTGGAAAACCGTTAAACAAACAAAAAACTGTGGGGAATAAGGAGAGAAGGTAGGAGTGGATGGAGAGAAACATGAACTCTGAATATTCACCAGACAATTCTAAATATCTATTCACCAAACAATGGAGCATCCAAGTTTATCCAAGAAACACGACCTTCACTCAATTCTCACAAAAGGACAAAAATATTTTTATTGTAAAGATTCTATGCAGACGGTTACTTTTACATGAGCAAGGTAATGAGTACACTTCCTATTGAGCATTGTTACCCTCTCCTTTGTTTTCCCACTACCAACCCTTCCCTCCCTACCTTCCCGAGGTTCTTTTCTTTTTTTTTAATTGTTATTAAGTGATTACATAATTTCCCTAATTTCACAGTATTGTGGAATAATTATTCTCATTTAAACTCACAAGTTCATTCTAACTTTCCTGGAGCAAATTGTTATCACAGTCTATAACATATAACGGTATACATATACAACATACATGTGATCAGCAGCATGGGGAAATTTAGTAGTGCTTCGAGAGATGAGTGGGAGTTCTTGTATCTTAAGTCTTGTTAATTTTTTTTTTGTCTTATACCTAACATTTTGGATTTAGCATCCACTTATCCGGGAGACTATGTAACGTTTGTCGACATGATTCCTTCTAGCTCCATCCATTTCCCTGCAAATGCCATTATTTTGTCATTTCTAATGGCTGCATAATATTCCATTGTGTATAGATACCTCTTCAAATTTTTCTTTTAAGGGTATATGTGTGTGTGCGTTTTTCTTTCTTTTTTGTTTTTAAAATTTTTTTTTGATTTTTGTTTAGTTCTACTGAACTTTTGATCTATTTTTTTCTTTCTTATTCTTTTCACCCTTTCTTCTCTTTCATTCTTCTTTATGTGACTTAATTGTTCTGAACATCCTCAAATAAACCCGTAATCGATTATTGTGTACACACTTAATCCACAAATTTATTGCTCAATTCAAAACCTCTTAGAATTCAATTCCTGAATAGCAGTACTACCTATTTATACCTATATATTATTTCAAGTATTTTTATTTTTAAGTTTTGCACATCTACTTTATATCCCTCCCCTTCTCTCATTATATTCACGTTATTCTCTGAATATTTTATTATCGTTTCTGCATTATATATTTAATTTTTACCTTTCTATTTTTTTTCTGGTCTCTTTTTTTCCCCTTTCTCTTTTTTCTTTTTTTTTCTCCCTCTACTTACATCCTATCCAACCAATTTCCTGCTTTGAGATTAGTACTTAGTTAAGTTAACTCTTCCTGTGCCTTCCCACATCACTCTATTCCTATTTTTTACACACATCTCTTCCTAAACCTAATAATTTCTGGTTTACCAAATTCGTCTTTGTGGTTAGCAGCCCATAAACACATAGTTCTTTGATGTTGAATAGATGTATCTGTTGAACAAGATTGTATCTGTAGACTATTGACTGGGCAAATACAGACTTTGGTTGATGCTTGCCTTAAGTTAGTGTTCTAGCACAAAACTGGTGTTATTTTCATCCCAAATGGGCAGTGTAAGCCGGAAAAACACAAGAAAGACGTCAAGTCTGTGTATCTCTACTCCAACTCATGACAATCAGGGGACAAAACAGATAATGAATAATCCAGAGGAGAGATCCCAAATAGCTCTATAAACACTGCTGGCAAACATGATAAATGAAAACATTGAAAACACACAAAGGACTCTGTATGAGAATGATAGGGAGAGAGAGGAGGCAATCCAAAGGTTTATACAGGAATATCATGAGCATGAGGAAGCTACTCAAAAACGGATACAGGATTTGCGTGAGCAGCTAGAGAATACTCAAACAGAAAGTCAGGAATGGCGTGAGCAGGCTGAGAACACTCAAAGAGAACTACAGGAATGGCATGAATGTGAGGAAGCTAAGCAAACAGTAATACAGGAATTGAGAAAGCAGGAGGAGAATACACAAAGATCACTACAGGCATTCATGGAATCCATTAACA
This sequence comes from Dipodomys merriami, assembly GCF_024711535.1. Classification (NCBI taxonomy): domain Eukaryota; kingdom Metazoa; phylum Chordata; class Mammalia; order Rodentia; family Heteromyidae; genus Dipodomys; species Dipodomys merriami. Next base: position 1,503,316 of record NW_027203060.1, on the reverse strand, counting down.
AAGAGCTGAAGGAAGTCAGGGAGACCACAAAGGGAATGGTGAATGGAATGCAACAGAAGAAAACCATAACCAATCAACTAAGTGATTTGAGAATGAACACTGAACACCAAATTAAGGAAGTAAAGAAGTTCATGCAAGATCTAAAACAAAGTTTCAACAAAGAATTTGAAGCCATCAAAGCTGACCAACAAGAAGGAAAAGAAACAAAACACAAAGTAGAAAGTCTTGACAACAGGTTAGACCATGCAGAAGATTGTATGTTAGGGATTGAAGACAGCATAGATAATATAGAGAAAGAACATACAACCATCCAAGACAAGTCCAAGAAATGTGATAGATGTATCCAGCACTTGGAAGACACCATCAGAAGGCCTAATCTCAGGATAATTGGTGTAGAGGAGCACCTAGAAACAGAAGTTAATGGTCTAGGAAATTTGTTTAACAGGATCCTAGCAGAGAACTTCGCCAACATGCAAAAAGATAGGCCTCTTCAGATACAAGAATCTTTTAGAACTCAAAATAGACCAGACCAGAATAGGACACCCCACCATCACATTATAATCCACACAGGATCAATTTAGACCAAGGAAAAGATCCTTAAAGCTGTCAAGGAGAAAAGATTAATCACCTATAAAGGGAAACAAATTAGAATCACCTCAGATTTCTCAGCTGAGGCAATCAAAGCAAGAAGAGCCTGGAATGATGTATGCCATGCCCTCAAAACAAAGAACTATCAACCAAGAATACTGTACCCAGCTAAACTCTCCTTCATAACCTAAGGTCAAATAAAAACCTTCCATAGCAAAGAAAACTTGAAACAATACATCTTCACCAAAACAGCCCTACAAAAGATTCTTAAAGATGTCCTACACATAGAAAACCAACAAGACCACACTAAATGTCAAGAAACTGCACCCAAACTGAGAATCCAAGAACCATAGGAAGAACCCAGTTTTCGCAGCCCCAAAGAAGGTGGATAACATGGCAGGAATTCCCAAATAACTCTCAGTCCTATCTCTTAACATGAACGGACTTAACTCTCCAATTAAGCGACATAGACTTTCTAGTTGAATTAAAAAACAAGATCCTTATCTCTGCTGCCTTCAGGAGTCATATCTTGCCTGTAAAAACAAACACATTTTCAATGTTAACGGCTGGAACTAAGCAAATGGCCCCCATAAACAGGCAGGAGATGCAATCCTAATGTCAGGTAAAATAGACTTCAAATTAAAATTCGTGAGAAGAGATAAAGAAGATCGTTACATACTAATGAAGGGATCTCTCCTTCAGGAGGATATTACAATTCTAAATATCTATTCGCCCAACGACTGAGCACCCAAATTTATCCAAGAAACACTACTTTCCCTCAAATCCCACATAGATCCAAAGACATTAATTGTTGGGGATTTTAACACACCACTCTCCCCACTAGATAGATCAACTCGGCAAAAACTCAACAGAGAAACCACAGTTCTAAACAGCTGCATAGTTCAACTAGATTTAACAGACATCTACCGAATCTTTCAATCCGCAGCATCAGAATACATGTTTTTCTCAGCAGCACATGCAACATTTTCTAAAATAGACCACATTTTAGGCCACTAAGCAAACTTGTCCAAATTCAGAAACATTGAAGTTAGACCTTGCATTCACTCTGATTACAAGGGAATAAAATTAGCACTCAACACAAAAAACCACCAAAGAAAGTCCTGTAACACATGGAGGCTGAACAACACACTGCTGAATCATGAGTGGGTCATGGAATAGATTAGAAAGGAAATTCAAATGTTCATGCTACTCAACAAAAATGAGCACACAAATTACCACCTCCTCTGGGACACAGCAAATGCACTACTCCGAGGCAAGTTTATAGCTCTGAGTTCCTACATCAACAAATTGGAGAGATCTGAAACCAACAATTTAATGAGACATCTGAATCTCCTTGAAAGAGAACACCAAAATAAACTCTAATCCTGTAGACAGAAAGAAATAATTAAAATTAAATCAGAATTAAATGACTTTGAATCCAAAGAAACTATAGAAAGAATCAACAAAACAGAGTTGGTTCTTCGAAAAAATTAACAAAATTGACAGACCCTTAGCAAATCTTACCAGAAAAAGAATAGAACACACCCAAATAAATAAACTCAGAGATGAGAATGGAAACATCACCACAAAAACAACCAAGCTTCAGAATATTATAAGGGAATACAACCAAGCTTGAGAACATTATAAGGGAATACTTCTCAAAACCTTATGCTAGTAAGTTTGAGAACTTGGCACAAATGGACCTTTTCCTAGCAAGTATTGAAATGCCAAAACTAAACCAAGATGAGTTAAACCATCTTAACAGGCCCATATCAAGCATTGAAATAGAAACAGCAATGAGAGAACTCCTAGCTAAGAAAAGTCCAGGACCAGATTGTTTTCAGCAGAATTCTGCAAGGCCTTCAAAATGGAGCTCACACCAATACTCCTCCAACTCTTCAAAGAAATTGAAAGAGAAATTTCAATACCGAACAAATTCTATGATGCCACCATAACACTCATTCCAAAACCAGGCAGGGACTCATCAAAGAAACAGAACTACAGACCCATTTCCTCGATGAACATTGATGCAAAACTTCTCAACAAAATTTTGGCCAATCGGCTTCAACCATTCATCCAAAAAATCATACACCACGATCAAACAGGATTCATTTCAGGGATGCAAAGCTGGTTCAATATAAGCAAATCAATGAATGTTATTCATCATCAACAGGAGCAAGGATAGGAACCAAATGGTTATCTCAGTAGATGCACAAAAAGCATTTGACAAGATCAAACACCCCTTTTTGATGAAGGTTCTGGAAAAATTAGGAATCCATGGAACATTCCTCAATACAATAAAGGTTGTGTATGACAAACCTACAGCCAGCATTATACTTAATGGTGAAAAACTAAAGCCATTTCCTCTTAACTCAGGAACAAGACAAGGATGTCCACTCTCTCCACTTCTCTTCAATCTAATATTAGAATGCCTCACTACAGCAATAAGACAAGATGCAAACATAAAGGGTATCCAAATAGGGAAAGAAGAAATAAAACTCTCCCTCTTTGCAGATGACATGATCCTGTATTTAAAGAATCCCATAGACTCCACACCCAAATTACTCAAGCTGATTCAAAACTTTGGCAAAGTAGCATGGTATAAAATTAACGCCCCCAAAATCAATATCTTTGTTGTATGCCAACAATGAGAAAAGTGTGGCTGAAATTAGGAAAGCAACTCCATTTGTAATAGCCCCACTGGACCAATGGAATAAAACTGAAAACCCAGAAATGAATCTACAGACCTATAGACATCTAATCTTCAATAAGGGAGCTAAAAAAATAGAAAGGAAGAAAGACAGCCTCTAAGAATGGCCAATAGACATTGGAAGAAATGCTCAACCTCCCTAGCCATAAAAGAAATCAAAACAACATTGTGATACCACCTTACCCCACTTAGAATGGCACAAATCAAGAACTCTAACAACAGATCCTGGAGGGGATGTGGACAGAAAGGAACCTTAGTTTCTTGTTGGTGGGAGTGTAAACTTATTCAACCACTTTGGAAAGCAGTATGGAGGTTCCTCAAAAGCCTTCACATAGAGCTCCCCTATGACTCAGCAATCCCACTTTTGGGCATTTACCCAAATGTTTGCAAACAATACCACACTAAAGCTACCAGCAAAACTATGTTTATTGCAGCATTATTTACTATAGCTAAGAAATGGAATCAACCCAGATGCCTCTCAGTAGATGATTGGATCAAGAAAATATCGTGTATATACACAATGGAATTCTATGCCTCCATCAGAAAGAATGACATTCCCCCATTTGTTAGGAAATGGAAAGACTTGGAAAAAATTGTATTAACTGAAGTAAGCCAAGCCCAAATAAACATAGGACCCTTGGTTTCCCTTATTTGCAATATCTAGTATATGTATGAGTCAAGCAGAAAAGGTCAGATAAGGTGATTTTAGGAAAACGAACCCTAAGATATGTATTTAAATGTGGACCCATTGCAAAAATAATTACACGTTTTCAGGTAGAAACCGAACTTTCCAACTTTAGTGAGGGGAGGATGATTGAGGGGGGGGAACCTGGGAAGGGATTGGAAGGGTAAACAAAGGAGGAGGCTACAATGCTTGATAAGAAATATACTCACTATCTTGCCCATGTAATTGTAACCCCTCTGTACAGTATGTTCACAATAAAAAATTTAAAAACAAGAAATAGAAATATACTCATTATCTTGCCCATGGAACTAAAACCCCTTTGTACAGTATATTCACAATAAAAAATTAAAATAAAAAAAGAAATGTACTCATCATCTTACCTATGTTATTGTAACCCCTCTGTACAGTATTTTCACAATAAAAAATGAAATAAAGGAAGAAAAAATTAACATTACATCCGAATTAAAGGAAGTGGTATTCAAAAAAAAATGGAAAGAATCACAAAGAGTTGGTTCTTCCAAAAAATAAACAAACTTGACAGACCCTAAACAAATCTTATCAGAAAAAGAAGAAAACACTCCCAATAAAACAAACTGAGAGATGAGAGAATGGGAATATCACCACAGATACAACCAAGTTTTTGAGCATTTTAAGGGACTAATTCTGAAATCGTTATGCTAATAAGTTTAAGAATCTGGAAGAAATGGTCGCATTTCTAGCAAACTAGAAACTAAACCAGGATGATTTAAACCACCTTCGTAGACCAAGATCAAGCATTGAAATAGAAAGAGCAATAAGAGATTTCCCACCCAGCGAAAGCCCATGACCAGATGGGTTTACCACAGAATTCTAGAAGGCATTCATATCAGAACTCACAGCAATACTCCTAAACTCTTCAATGAAATTGAAAGGGAAAGTTCCTACTAAACTCTTTCTATGAAGCCATCATAACCCTTATCCCAAACTCAGGCAAGGACTCAACCAAAAACAGGATTATAGGCCCATTTCGTTGATGAACATCAATGCAAACTTCTCAACAAAATGTTGGCCAATCGACTTCAGCAACTCAGGCAATAATTCATACCTCACGATCAAACAAGATTCATTTCAGGGATGCAAAGCTGGTTCAATATACACAAAGCAATTACTATAATTCATCACATCAACAAGAACAAGGATAAGTTGATGCAGAAACATCATTTGAAATGGTCCAATACACTTTTATGATGAAGGCTTTGGAAAAAATTAGGAATCCAGGGAACATTCCTCAGTACAACAAAACTTCAGCCAGCATTATACTTAATTCTGAAAATCTAAAGCCATTTCCTCTAAAATGAGGAACGATACAAGGATGACTAGTCTCTCTATTTCTCTTCAATTTAGTATTGGAATGCATAGCTACAGCAATACATAGCTCAGAAGGCCACCCTAAAACCAGTGGGGCCCCTAGAGCTACCAATTGTTAAGATTCAAAGAAGCACAAACACTGATAACAAGTGTGCAAAGGTGTAGAATGTACTTGTGAAAAATGGTTTCAGTCTCAAGCCTTCTGTCTGTTTATATATGCTTACTGTCACCCTGGTAAATTGCCCCAGGTCTCTGCCTAAAAGTGTTAATAAAGCCAGTGGGGCATCAGCCTGAAAAGACTAACCATAGCATGTAGAAATTGGCCAGCAGGTAAATGCTGGAAAGATGGTAATTGTGGAGAGGGTGCGTATTCGACGAACCTCACCTGGAGGATTTTGGGAAGTGGGCTTTACAGAGGTAAAGCCTGGAAATTGTGGGTATTTGTATCTGTTAGTACTAGTAGACACTTTTCAGGCTGAGGTGAGGCATTCCTGACAAAACGCCAAAGCACTGAGCTAACAATTAAAACATGACTCCATGAAAGAATTCCTCAATTTGGCTTATGCTTAACAGTCTGGAATGACAATGGCCCAGCCTTCACAGCCCAAGACACTCAATTGTTAACTAAGGACCTAGGAATAAACTGGAAGTTACATTGTATTTATAGACCTCAGATTTCGGGCAGGAAAAAAGTGTGAAGAGGACCTTAAAGCAAAGTTTAACTAACTGAATTACAGAGACAGGCCATCAGTGGGTAAGCCTCCTCTCATTGCTCTCCTTCGACCAAGATTCACCCATTATGTTAGAGGATTCACTCCCTTTGAAATAATTTTTGGGAAACCAACTCCTTTGGGTCCTAAAGCTGGGAAAGCTATATTACCAGGAATGTCTAACCACAATCTTGTACAGTCCCTGTATGCTTTGTATCATGTTCTTTTGTGTGTCCATCCTTTGGTAGTCTGGGCTCACCAGCCTCTTTGGAAAAACTGCAATTATTCTTACCTGCCTGGACAGTTGGTGTGGGTCATCTCGCTCCTGAATTAGAACCCATGAGGCAAGGACCATCCTTAGTGGTGCTAACTACAATCTTGGCTATTAAAATGGCAGTAAATCAGCACTGGAATCATCATACTCAAGTGAAACAAGCAGTGGAACAATATCCACAGAAGGCTACAAGATGGACTGTTCAGAGACACCCTGAATATCTCTTAATGTGATGATTTACCAAGTGTTAATCATTGTTAACTAGTGCATTTACATGGTTCCTTCTTTCTTGCTATTGTTTCAAAGGTATTTATAAAGTACCACCTGATTATTTGGTTGATTCGTACATACCTCCACCATGGAGAATGTAACCGATGTCTTCACTATTATTTGATGTTGGTATAATTTCGGGGGGAAGGGAATAAACAAATTGTTTAAATAGCGATACAGGTTGACCCATTGTGAAACTGAGATGTAAAAGTTACTTTGTCGAAAAACAGAATTTACCCTTTAGGTGGGGTGGTGGAGTCTAGTTGTGGAGATGGGGGGGGAAAGGATGGAAGGGGAACAACAAAGGAGGAGGCACAAATGCTTGATGAGAAATGTACTCATTACCTTGTTCATCGAACTGTTACCCCTCTGTACCGTATTTTCACGAATATATATTTCTGAATGTACCATAAATAAAGACTTGCTAAATGTTAATTATTGTTAGACAATGTGTTTCTATGATGTGAACCTTGCTATCCGCTAGACTTGCATTTTATGCCTGTTCAACATCAGGTCAGAAGGGAAAGTTCAGAATTTGGTGCAGAAGGAATGAGTGATCTGATTACAGCTGGATAACAGTGAGGAAGGTGAAAACCCAGGGGACATGATAATCAGCAGGGCCCAATAGAATGGAACCATGTTGTGGCTGGTTGAAGGTTGCTGGACATAGACAGGCAAGCCTAACTGCTCCAGAGACAAGGCCACTGATCATAGCAGGTCTTTGAGAATCTGATGTCACTGCCCAGCAGGGAATACTGTTGGAGGACCATGCCATGCCACAAAAAGGGGACGTGGCATGATGCCCAAGGAGCAGGGCATTCTGCTGGAAGTGGCGTGACAGGCCACCTAATGGGTAGGGCTTCAAGCCCTAGAGGTCAGCTTCCAGTAACTGATTGGGCAGTACGCAGTTTTGGAGAGGAGCCTGAAAGGCAGTTGGTAAACCATTAGTTGGAAAACCGTTAATTAGAAAACTGCTAGTTGGAAAGCCGTTAACCCCAGCACGGAAAAAAAAAAACAATGGGTAATAAGGAGAGAATGTATGAATGGAGGGAGAGACCAATGAATTCTAAATATTCACCAGACAATTCTAAACATTTATTCACCAATCAATGGCGCACCCAAGTTTATCCAAGAAATACATCCTTCACTCAAATCTCACATAGAGACAAAAACATTAATTTTAGGGGACTCTTACACAACACTGTACCCGCTGGATTGATCAACTAAGCAAAAACTCAATAGAGCAAAATCAGCTCTAAACAATTGCATAGATCAACAAGAATTAACAGATATCTACTGAATATTTCACCTAGCAGCAACACAATACACGTTTTCTTCAGTAGCACATGGTATATTTTCCCAAGTACACGACTATTTAGAGCCTAAAGCAAATTGTCCCAATCAGAAATATTGAAGTTATGCCCTGCATTCTCTCAGACCATAAGGGAATAAAATTAGAAGTCAACACTGAAAGCCACCAATAAAGTCCTAGAATACATGGAGGCTGAACAACAAATTGTTGAATCCCCAATGCGTCATGGAAGAGATTAAAAAGGAAATTCACAGGTTCATGATATTCAACAAAAGTGAACACACAAGTTACCAGATCCTCTGGCACAGTGCAAAGGCAGTACTAAGAGGCAAGTTTATAGCTCTGAGTTCCTACATCAAATAATTGGAGAGATCTAAAACCAACAATTTAATGAGACACCTGAACCTCCTTGAAAAAGAGCAGCATGCTAAATCCCAATCCAGTAGAAAGGAAGAAGCAATTAAAATTACACCAGAATTAACTGAAGTAGAATTCACAAAACTAAATAGAAAGAATCACCGAAACAAAGATTTGGTTCATCCAAGAAATTAACAAAATTGACAGACCCTAAACAAATTTGATAAGAAAAGGAAAAGAACATTCCCAGTGAAACAAACTCAGAGATAAGAATGGAAACATCATCACAGAGACAACCAAGGTTCTGAGCATTATAAGGGAATATTTCTGAAACCGTTATTGTAAAAAGTTTCAGAAATTGGAAGAATTGGATGCTTTTCTAGCAAACTAGAAACTAAACCAGAATGATTTAAACCACCTACAAAGACCCATATCAAGCATAGAAACAGAAAGAGCAAGAAGAGATTTCCCACCCAGGGAAAGCCCATGACCAGATGGATTTACCGCAGAATTCTAGAAGGCATTCAAATCGGATCTCACAGCAATACTCCTAAACTCTCAAGGAAATTTTAAGAGAAAGTTCCATACTGAACTCTTTCGTTGAAGCCATCAAATCTCTCATCACAAACCCAGGCAAGGACAAATCAAAAAAGAGGATTATAGACCCATTTCGTTGATGAACATCAATGCAAATTTCTCAACAAAATGTTGGCCAATCAACTTAAACAACTCATTAAAAAAATTCATACACAACAATCAAAGAAGATTCATTTCTGGGTTGCAAAGCTTGTTCAATATACACAAAGCAATTACTATAATTCATCACATCAACAAGAACAAGAATGAGAACATCACGGTTATTTCAGTGGATGCAGAAAAATCATGTGTATAGATCCAGTACCCCTTTATGATGAAGGCTCTGGAAAAATTAGGAATTCAAGGAACATTCCTCAATACAACAAACCTCCATCCAGCATTATACTTAATTCTGAAAATCTAAAGCCATTGTAACTGAGGAATGAGACAAGGATGACCACTCTCTCCACTTCACTTCAATTTACTATTAGAATGCCTAGCTACAGCAATGCGACAAGAGGCAAACATAAAGGAGACCAAAATGGAGAAAAATGAAGTAAAAATCTCCCTTTTTTCAGATGACATGAACCTGTATTTACAAAATCACACAATACAACTCCCAAATTACTGGAGCAGATTCAAAACGTTAGCATAGTCACAGGATATTAAACCAAAGCTCAAAACACAGTGGCTTTCTGTATGCCAACAATTAGAAGAGCACAGCTGAAATCAGGAAAGCAATGTCTTTTGCAAATGCCCCACAAGAAATAAGATACCTAGGAATTCACTTCAGTAAAGAAGTGAAGAACTTCTATGATAAAAACTTTAAAACCCTGAAAAAGGAAACCAAAGCAGAAGTTAGAATGTGGCAAAACCTCTCATGCTCCTAGTTTAAAATGATCAACATGGTGACAATGGCAATACTTCAAAAGGCTATCTACAAATTCAATGTCATACCTATGAATATTCCAGCCTCATTCTTCTAGGAAATAGAAGAGGCAATCCAAAAATTCATATAGAACAATCAAAGAACCCGAAAAGCTAAAACGATACTTAACAGAAAGGACAGTGCTCAAGGAATACCTATACCAAATTACAAATTCTACTACAAAGCCATATTAAACAAAAACCTTGGTACTGGTTCCAAGAAGAGACCTCAGGACAAATGGATTTGAGTTGAAAACCCAAAAGTGAACCCTCATTCCTGTAGCCAACTAATCTTTCATAAGTGAACTACAACCATAGAATGGAATAAAGACAACCTCTTCAGTATGTGGTGCTGGCAAAATTGGTTGATCACCCGTAGCAAATTAAAGTTAGATCTTATATGTCACCCTGCACCAAATCAACTCCAAATGGATCAAAGACTTCGAAGACAAACAGACATCCTGAAAACATTACAAGAAGGAATATGAGCAACTGTCGGGCTCCTTGAAACCGACTAAAATTTTCTTAACCAAGTCGCAGAAACACAACAAATCAACGAAAGGTTGGACCAAGGGATTGGATGAAACTGCAGAGCTTCTGCATGGATAAGGACATAGCTTTCACTTACGTGCAATAACAAGTATATGTCTGGGACATGCAGAAAAGGTCAAAACTTCTGTACATATGACCAGATAACATGATGTAAAGCTAAGTGAACACCAGGATAGGGATACAAGTGGGGTCTTTTTCTATCTTGCTATTGTTTATAACTTATTTATAGGGTACCACGTGATATTTGTTGCCTTTTATGTTCCTCCCCCTAAGTGTAAACTGTGTTTTCTTTGTACTTGATGTTGGTATAATTTCGGGAGGGGATGGGAAAAAACAAAATGTTTGAATAGGGATACAGGTTGGCGCATTGTAACCAGGAGATGTAAAAGACAATTTTGAACAACAACCTTTACAATGTAAGCATGGGAGGGGGAAGTGAGTAAGTGGGAAGAAAGGGATGGTAGGGAAAAAACAAAGGAGGGGGCAAGAATACTCGATATGAAATGTATTCATGACCTTGCTTATGTAACACGAAGCCTTCTCTATAGTGTGTTCACAATAAAAACCATATTATGAAATGAATTCAGTAGCAAACTGGAGAAAACTAAGAGACAATTATTGACGTGAAGAAAAAATGTGCAGACCCAAATCAGGAATTTGTAAGAATCAAAGATGAGAACACAGTCCTCAAATTGAACCTGGAAAACACTCGAAATCATATGGAATCCAAGCACACGAATCTGGGTGAGTATGAGGCAAACTAGGGACCACAGGAAGAGGCTGAAAGAGGAGAAAGAGGAGCTACAAGAGGAAAAGGCCAACCACAACTGCCAAGAGACTCAAGATAATTGTACTGCAGAAGCAGCATGTCCCCATGGAACAGGTGGAGGTGTGGGAAAAAAACCCTCTCAATAGCACCATTGAGAAATTAAATAAGGAGTTGAAGGGAAAGTAAAGTGTTGTGAGAAGGAGCAGTTGTTGGACCATCAAAGGAAATTTTCTGTAAAGGTAGAAACACACTTGCAGGTAAATAAGGACTTTGAGGAGGAAATAGACATCATGAAAATGAGCTTGAGAGTAAAGGAGAAGGATACAATGGAAGAAGCCTCCAAGTTTCAGAGGTACAGGAATTAAAGAAAATAGACAGCTCTGAGGTTCAGAAAAACAACCAAGATAATCACATAGCTCAGAAGGCCACCTCAAAACGAGTGGGCCCTCTAGAGCTACAATTATTATGATTCAAGGAAGAAGCACAAACACTGATATCAAGTGTGCAAAAGTGGAGAATGTACTTGTGAAAAATGGTTTCAGTCTCAGGCCTTCTGTCTGTTTATATATGCTTACTGTCACCCTGGTAAATTGCCCCGGATCTCTGCTTAAAACTGTTATGAAAGCCAGTGCAGCATCAGCCTGGAAAGACTATCAATAGCATGTAGAAATTGGCCAGCAGGTAAATGCTGGAAAGACGGTAATCATAGAGAGGGTGCGTATGCGAGGAACTTCACCTGGAGGATTTGGGGAAGTGGACTTCACAGAGGTAAAGCCTGGAAAGTATGGGTATTTGTATCTGTTAGTAGGAATGGACACTTTTCAGGCTGAGCTGAGGCATTCTTGATAAAGGACAGAACCTCTGAGCTGACATTTAAAACATGATTCCATGAAAGAATTCCTCAATTTGGTTTATGCTTAGCAGTGTGGAATGACAATGGTCTGGCCTTCACAGCCCTAGGAATGAATTGGAATTTACATTGTTTTTTTAGACCTCAGATTTCAGGGCAAGTAAAAAGAGTGAAGAGGACCTTAAAGCAAAGTTTAACTAACTGAATTACAGAGACTGGCCATCAGTGAGTAAGCCTCCGCTCATTGCTCATCTTTGACCAAGATGCATCCCTTATGTTAGAGGATTCACTCCCTTTGAAATAATTGATGGGAAACTACCTCCTTTGGGTCCTAAAACTAGGAAAGCTATATTACCAGGAATGTTAACTACAATCTTTTATAGTCCTTGTATACTTTGTACCATGTTCTTCTGTGTGCTCATCCTTTGGTAGCCCAGGCGCAGCACCCTCCTGGGGAAAAGTGTACCGCTTCTTTCCTGCCTAGACAGTTGGTGTGGGTCAATGGCCTCACCATCCTGAATTAGAACCCATGAGGCAAGGAACATCCTCAGTGGTGCTAACTAATCCATTGGCTATTAAAGTGGCAGGAAATCAGCATTGGAACCATCACACTCAAGTAAAACAAGCAGTGGAACAATATCCACAGAGGGGTACAAGATGGACTATTCAGCGACACCCTGAATGTATCTTAATGTGATAATTTTCCAAGTGTTAATTATTGTTAACTAGTGCGTTTACATGGTTTCTTCTTTCTTGCTATTGTTTCAAACGTATTTATAAGGTACCACGTGATTATTTGGTTAATTTGTACATACATTCACCATGGAGAATGTAACCCATGTGTTCACTATTATTTGATGTTGTTAAATTTTGGGGTGGGGGAAGGGAATAAACTCATTGTTTAAATAGGGATACAGGTTGACCCAATACAACACTGAGATGTATAAGTTGCTATGTCGAAAATGGACTTTACAATTTAGGTGGGGTGGTGGAGTATAGATGTGGAGATCGGAGGGAAAGGATGGAAGGGGAAAAACAAAGGAGGAGGCACAAAGTCTTGATGAAAAATGTCCTCATTACCTAGTTCATCATACTGTAACCTCTCTGTACGGTATTTTCACGAATAAAATTTTCTGTAAAAATATCATAAATAAAGACTTGCTAAGTGTTAATTATTTTTGGCCAATTGGTTTCTATGCGTTGAACATTGCTATTTGTTAGATTTGCATTTTAATCCTTGTCAACATCAGTTCAGAAGGGAAAGTTCACGATTTGTTGCAGAAGGAGTGAGTGATGTGATTACAGTTGGATAAAGATAAGTAAGGTGAAAAGCCAGGGGCCTTGATAATCTTCAGGGCCCAATAGAATGGCGCCGTGTCCCGGCCCGATGAAGGGTTCGGGGCATTAATAGGCAAGCTTAACTGCTCCACAGACAAGGCCACTGATTATAGCAAGTCTTTAAGCAGCTGATGTCACTGCCCCGCAGGGCATACTGCTGGAGGGGCATGCCATGCCCCTAAAAGGAAATGTGGCATGATGTCCAAGGAGAAGCGCACGCTGCTTGAGAGGGGCGTGTCATGCCACAGGAGGGGAGGGGCTTCAAGTCCTACAGGCGAGATTCCAGGAACTGATTGGATATTACGCAGCTTTGGAGAGGAGCATGAATGGCAGTTGGAAAACCGTTAGTTGGAAAACCATGAAATAAACAAACAAACCAAAAAAACAGTGGTGAATAAGGAGAGAAGGTAGGAGTTCAGGGAGAGAAAAATGAATTCTAAATATTCAGCAGACAATTCTAAATATCTATTCACCAATCAATGGCGCACCCAAGTTTATCCAAGAAACACAACCTTCACTAAAATCTGAAATAGAGAGAAAGACATTAATTTTTGGGGACTCTTACACAACCCTATCCCTGCTTGATTGGTCAACCAGGGAAAAACTCATAGAGAAAACTCATATCTAAACAATTGCATAGATCAAAAAAAATTAACAGACATCTAATGAATATTTCTCCCAGCAGCATCAGAATACACGTTTTTCAAAGCAGCACATGGCACAGTTTCCAAAATACACCACGTTTTAAGGCACAAAGCAAACTTGTCCCAATCAGAAACATTGAAGTTATGCCCTGCATTCTCTCAGACCACAAGGGAATATAATTAGAAATCAACACCAAAAGCCACCAAAGAAAGTCCTGTAACACAAGGAGGCTGAACAACACACTGTTGAATCTCCAATGTGTCATGGAAGAGATTAGAAAGGAAATTCACATATTCATGATATTCAACAAAAGTGAACACACAAATTACCAGCTCCTCTGGCAGACAGCAAAGGCAGTACTCAGAGGCAAGTTTATAGCTCTGAGATCCTACATCAAATAATGGGAGAGATCTGAAACCAACAATTTAATCAGACTTCTAAACCTTCTAGAAAAAGAGCAACAAGCTAAACCCAAATCCATTAGAAATGTAGAAGCAGTTAAAGTTACATCAGATGTAAAGGAAGCAGTATTAAAAAATATAGAAAGAATCACCAAAACAAACAGTTGCTTCTTCCAAAAAATTATCAAAATTGATAGATCCTAAACAAACCTTATCAGAAAAAGAAGAGAACAATCCCAATTAAACAAACTCAGAGATGAGAATGGACATCACCACGGATACAAGCAAGGTTCTGAACATTATAAGGGAATAATTCTTAAACTGTTATGCTAATAAGTTTCAGAATCGTGAATAAATGGACGCTTTTCTAGCAAACAAGAAACTAAACCACGATGATTTAAATCACTTTCTTAGACCAATATCGAGCATCAAAATAGAAAGAGTAATAAGAGATTTCCTACCCAGGGAAACCACATGACCACATGGATTTACACAGAATTCTAGAAGGCAATCAAATCAGAACTCAGAACCATACCCCTAAACTCTTCAATGAAAGTGAAAGAGAAAGTACCCTACTGACCTCTTACTATGAAGCCATCATAACACTTATTAGAAACCCAGGCAAGGACTCATAAGAAAAAGAGGATTATAGACCCATTTCCTTGATGAACATCGATGCAAACTTCTCAACAAAATGTTGGCCAATCGACTTCAACAACTCATTCAAAAATTCATACACCACAATCAAGCAAGATTCGTTGCAGGGTTGTAAAGCTGTTTCAATATACACAATACAATTACTATAATTCATGACATCAACAAGAACAAGAATAAGAACATCATGGGTAGTTCATTCGATGCAGAAAAATCATGTGTATAGCTCCAGTACCCCTTTATGATGCAGGCTATGGAATAATTAGGAATCCAGGGAACATTCCTAAATATAAGTATCCTCCACCAAGCATTATACTTAACTCTGAAAACCTAAAGCCATTTCATCTAAACTGAGGAACCAGACAAGGATGACCACTGTCTCCAATTTTCTTCAATTAACTATTAGAATGCCTAGCTACAGCAATACGACAAGAGGCAAACATAAAGGAGACACAAATAGAGAAAAATGAAGTAAAACTCTCCCTCTTTGCATATGACATGAACCTGTGTTTACAGAGTCACACACGGCTACTCCCCAATTATTGGAGCGGATTCAAAATTTTGGCATAGTCACTGGGTATTAAATCATAGCTCAAAAGTCAGTGGCTTTACTGTTTGCCAACAATGAGAAGAGCACAGCTGAAATCAGGAAATAAACTGCTTTCGTAGTAGCCCCATAAGAAATAAGATACCTAGGAATTCACTTCAGTAAAGAAGTGAAGGACCTCTATGATGAAAACTTTAAAGCCTGAAAAAGGAAATCAAAGCAGAACTTAGAAAGTGCCAAACCTTCCATGCTCCTTGTTTACTAGGAACAACATGGTGGCAATGGCAATGCTTCAAAAGGCTATCTACAAATTCAATGTCATACCTATCAATATTCCAGCCTCATTCTTCTAAGAGATAGAAGAGGCAACCCAAACATTCACATGGAGAAATCAAAGAACTCAAATAGCACAAAAGATACTTAATAGAAAGAACAATACTCAAGGAATAACTATACCAAATTTCAAACTCTATTACAAAACAAGAGTAAACAAAATACCTAGGTAGTGGTACAAGAAGAGACCTCAGGACCAATGGGTTCGAATTGAAAACCCAGAAGTGAAACCACATGCCTATAACCAACTAATCTTTCATAAGGGAACTACAAACATAGAATGGAAGAAAGACAATCTCTTCACTATCTGGTGCTGGCAAAATTGGTTGATCACCAGTAGGAAACTAAAGTTAGATCTTATATATCACCATGCACCAAATCAATTCGAAACGGATTAGAAACTTCTAAGACAAACAGACATATTGAAAACATTACAAGAATGAATACGAACAACTCTCAGGCTCCTTGACACCGGCTCAAATTTTCTTAATATAGTCGCAGAATCACAACAAATCAATAAAAGGTTGGACAAATGGGATTGCATGAAACTCCAGACCTTCTGCGTGGATAGGAACCACACCTTTCACTTACGTGCAATAACAAGTAATATACCTGGGACAAGCAGAAAACGTCAAAACCTCTGTAGATATGACCAGATAAGATGATGTAAAGGGAAATGAACCCCAAGATAGGTTTACAAGTGGGTTTTTCCCTTATAATGTTTTGAATCTTGGTTGTTCCCGTGGTGAGGTTTCCATTCTCGTCTCTGAGTTTATTTATTTGGGTGTGTTCTCTTCCTTTTCTGATAAGATTTGCTAAGGGTCTGTCAATTTTGTTAATTTTTTCGAAGAACCAACTTTTTGATTTGTTGATTCTTTCTATATTTTTTTGGATTCTAATTCATTTAATTCTGATTTAATTTTAATTATTTCTTTCCATCTACTGGATTGGGGTTTATCTTGCTGCTCTTTTTCAAGGAAGTTTAGATGTGTCATTAAATTGTCAGTTTCAGATCTCTCCAATTTGTTGATGTAGGAGCTCAGAGCTATAAACTTGCCTGTGAGTGCTGCCTTTGCTGTGTCCCAGAGGAGCTGGTAATTTGTGTGTAGAAAGGAAGAAAGACACCCTCTAAGGATGGCCAATAGACACTTGAAGAAATGCTCAACCTCCCTAAGCCATAAAATAAATGCAAATCAAAACAACATTGAGATACCACCTCACCACAGTTAGAATGGCAAAAACCAAGAACGCTAACAACAACAGATGCTGGAGGGGAGGTGGACAGAAGGGAACCTTACTTAATTGTTGGTGGGAATGTAAACTTGTTCAACCACTTTGGAAAGCAGTATGGAGGTTCCTCAAAAGACTCCACATAGAACTCCCCTATGACCCAGCCATCCCACTTTTTGGCATTTACCCAATTGTTTACAAACAAGACCACTCTAAAGGTCCCAGCACAACTATGCTTAGTGCAGCATTATTCACCATAGCTAAGATCTGGAACCACCCCAGATGCCCCTCAGTAGAAGAATGGATCAAGAAAATGTGGTATATATACACAATGGAATTCTATGCCTCCATCAGAAAGAATGACATTGCCCCATTTCTTAGGAAATGGAAAGACTTGGAAAAATTATATTAAGCGTGGTAAGCCAGGCCCAAAGAAAAATAGACCACATAGTTTCCCTTATTTGCAATATGTAGTATATGTATGAGTCAAGTGGAAAAGGACAGAAAATGTGATGTTAGGAAAATGAATCCTTAGATATGTATTTTAATGATTTTTTCTTTCATGCATGTGTCTGTAATGCATTTATAAGATTATTTCTTTGTTGCTTTGTATGTCCCTCCCCCACAGTATAACCCCTGCTTTCACGATATTTGATGTCAGTATAACTTGTGGAGGAGATGGGGGGAAAAAAGTCGTTTAAGGATAAAGGTGGACCTGTTGCAACAATGTGAGAAGTACAAGTTGTCACATCCATAACGAGATTTACAATGTCTGTGCGGAGGGGGGGGGGAGAGGTGGGGAGAAGGATTGGGCCTGGGGGGAGGGGGGAGGCTGGGAAGGGATGTGAAGGATAAACAAAGGAGGAGGCTGCAATGTTTGGTAAGAAATGTCTGCATTATCCTGCCCATGTAATTGTAACCCCTCTGTACAGTATGTTCACAAATAAAATAAAATATATTTTAAAAAAACAAGTGGGTTTTTTTCTTTCTTACTATTGTTTGTAACTTATTTATAGGGTACCACGTGATTTTTGTTGCCTTTTATGTTCCTCCACCTAGGTATAACCCGTGTTTTCTCTCTACTTGATGTCGGTATAATTACGGGAGAGGATGGGAAAAAACAAAACCTTTGAATAGGGATACAGGTGGACCCATTGTAAAAATGAGATTTACAAGACATGTTTGAACAACAAAATTTACAATGTAAGCATAGTAGGGGGAAGTGAGTAAGTGGGAAGGAAGGGATGGTAGGAAAAAACAAAGGAGGGGACAAGAATGATTGATATGAAATATATTCATGACCTTGTTTATGTAAATGTAAGCCTACTGTATAGTGTGTTCACAATAAAAACCATATTTAAAAAATGAATTCAGTAGCAAACGAGAAAACTAAGAGACAATTACCGACGTGAAGAAAAGATTTGCAGACACAATTCAGGAACTTGTAAGAATCAAAGATGAGAACAAAGTCCTCAAAATGAACCTGGAAAAACTCAGAATCAATTGGAATCCAAGTCCACAAGTCTGGGTGAGTATTAGGCAAACTAGGGCCCACAGTTCAGTGGCTGAAAGAAGAGAAAGAGGAGCTGAGCACTGATGTTCCGTAAAACAACCAAGATGATCACATAGCTGAAAATGCCACCCTAAAACCAGTGTGGCCTCTAGAGTTAAGATTCAAGGAAGAAGCACAAACACTGATAACAAGTGTGCAAAGGGGGAGAATGTACTTGTGAAAAA
This sequence comes from Dipodomys merriami, assembly GCF_024711535.1. Classification (NCBI taxonomy): domain Eukaryota; kingdom Metazoa; phylum Chordata; class Mammalia; order Rodentia; family Heteromyidae; genus Dipodomys; species Dipodomys merriami. Next base: position 1,484,504 of record NW_027203060.1, on the reverse strand, counting down.
TGGTTTCGGTCTCAAGTCATCTGTCTTTTTATATATGGTTCTTGTCACCCTTGTAAATTGCCCTGGGCCTCTGCCAAAAACTGTAATGAAACTAGGGATCTATCAGCCTGAAATGACTATCCATAGCATGTAGAAATTGACCAGCATGTAAATGCTGGAAAGATGGTAATTGTGAAGAGGGTTCATGTGCGAAGAACCTCACTTGGAGGATTTTGGGAAGTGGACTTCACAGAGGTAAAGCCTGGCATGTATGGGTATTTGTAGCTGTTAGTAATAGTGGACACATTTCAGGCTGAGCTGAGGCATTTCTGACAAAAGCTCAATTTGCTGAAGTAACATTTCAAACGTGACTCCATGGAAGAATTCATCAGTTTGGCTTATGCTTAGCAGTAGGGAAAGACAATGGCCCCCCCTTCACAGCCCAAGACACTCAATTGTTAGCTAAGGCCCAAGGAATTAATTGGAAGTTAAATTGTATTTATAGACCACAGATTTCAGGGCAGGTAAAAAGAGTGAAGAGGACCTTAAAGCAAAGTTTAATTCACTGAATTACAGACACTGGCCATCAGTGGGTAAGCCTCCTCTCCTTTGATCTCCTTCGAGCAAGATGCACCCCTTATGTTGGAGGATTTACTCCCTTTGATATGATTTATCATAGACCACCTCCTTTGGGTCCTAGACCTGGGAAATCTATATTACCAGAAATGTCTAACCACAATCTTGTACAGTCCCTGTAGGCTTTGCATCATGTTCTTCTGGGTGCTTGGCCTTTGGTAATCAAGGCCCTCCGGCCTCCTCAGTAAAACTTCACCTCTTCTTTACTGCCTGGACAGTTGGTGTGAATCAAAGGCATCACACTCCTGAATTAGAACCCATGAGAAATGGAACAACCTCAGTGGTGCTAACTACACCATCAGCTATTAAAATGGCAGGAAATCAGCATTGGAGCCATCATACTCAAGTGAAACAGGCTGTGGAACAATATCTGCAGTAGGCTACAAGAGGGACTGTTCAGAGACACCCTGAATATCTCTTAATGTTATGATTTACCAAGTGTTGATTACTGTTAACTAGAGTGTTTACATGGTTTCCTCTTTCTTGCTACTCTTTCAAGCGTATTTATAAGGTACCACGTGATTATTTGGTTGATTTGTATATCTCTCCACCAGGGAGAATGTAACTTATGTATTCACTATTATTTGATGTTGGTATAATTTCGGGGTGGAAGGGAACAAACAAATTGTTTAAATAAGGATACAGTTTGACCCATTGCAACACTGAGATGTACAAAATGTTATGTCGAAAAACGGACTTTATAATTTAGGTGGGGTGATGGAGTGTAGTTTTGGAGATGGGAGGGAAAGGATGGAAGGACAAAAACAAAGGAGGAGGCACAAACGATTAATGAGAAATGTACTCATTACCTTGTTCATCACACTGTAACCGTTCTGTATGGTATTTTTACTAATAAAAATGTCTGTTAAAAATATCATAAATAAAGACTTGCTAAGTGTTATGTTAGCCAATGTGTTTCTATGGTTTGAACCTTGCTATTTGTTAGACTTGCATTTTAATCCTGTTTAACATCAAGTCAGAAGGGAAAGTTCAGAATTTGGTGCAGAAGGAATGAGTGATCTGATTACAGCTGGGTAACAGTGAGGAAGGTGCAAACCCATGGGATTTTTTTTTGGGGGGGGGCGGTTGTGGGGCCTGAAATCTGGGCCTGGGCGCTGTCCCTCAGCTCTTCAGCTCAAAGCTAGCGCTCTACCACTTGAGCCATAGTGCCACTTCCGGATTTTTCTTTTTGCTTATGTGGTGCTGAGGGCTCCAACCCAGGGCCTCAGTTATGCAAGGCAAGCGCTCTACCACTGAGCCACCTTCCCAGCCCCGACCCATGGGATTTTGATAATCAGCAGGTCCCAATAGAATGGCACTTTGTCCCAGTCTGATGAAGTGTGCGGGGCATCAAGCGGCAAGCCTAACTGCTCCACAGACAATGCCACGGAACAGGGCATGATGCTGAAAGGGGCATGACATGCCACAGGAGCGGTGGGGCTTCAAGACCTACAATCGAGATTCCAGGACCTGATTGGATATTACTCAGCTTTGGAGAGGAGCATGAATGGCAGTTGGAAAACCGTTAGTTGGAAAACCGTTAGTGGGAAAACCGTTAAACAAACAAACAAAAAATTGTGGGGAATAAGGAGAGAAGGTAGGAGTGGAGGGAGAGAAAAATGAATTCTGAATATTCACCAGACAATTCTAAATATCTATTCACCAAACAATGGAGCACCCAAGTTTATCCAAGAAACATGACCTTCACTCAATTCTCACATAAGGACAAAGATATTTTTATTGTAAAGATTCTATGCAGAGGGTTACTTTTACATGAGCAAGGTAATGAATACACTTCCTATTGAGCATTGTTACCCTCTCCTTTGTTTTCCCACTACCAACCCTTCCCTCCCTACCTTCCCGAGGTTCTTTTCTTTTCTTTTTTAATTGTTATTAAGTGATTACATAATTTCCCTAATTTCACAGTATTGTGGAATAATGATTCTCATTTAAAGTCACAAGTTCATACTAACTTTCCTGGAGCAAATTGTTATCACAGTCTATAACATATAAAGGTATACATGTACACCATACATGTGATCAGCAGCATGGGGATATTTAGTAGTGCTTCGAGAGATGAGTGGGAGTTCTTGTATCTTAAGTCTTGTTAAATTTTTTTTGTCTTATACCTAACATATTGGATTTAGCATCCACTTATCAGGAAGACTATGGACCGTTTGTCTACATGATCCCTTCTAGCTCCATCTATATCCCTGCAAATGCCATTATTTAGTCATTTCTAATGGCTGCATCATATTCCATTGTGTATAGATACCTCTTAAAAATTTTCTTTTAAGAATATATGTGTGTGTGAGTTTTTTTTTCTTTTTCTTTTATAATTTTCTTTTGTTTTTTGTTTAGTTCTACTGAACTTCTGATCTTTTTTTCTTTCTTTCTTATTCTTTTCACCTTTTCTTATCTTTAGTTCTTCTTTATGTGACTTAATTGTACTGAACATCCTGAAATAAACCCGTAATCGATTATTAGACCTTATCCCCCATTGTGTACACACTTAATCCACAAATTTATTGCTCAATTCAAAACCTCTTAGACTTCAATTCCTGAGTAGCAGTACTACATCTTTATACCTATATATTATTTTAAGTATTTTTATTTTTAAGTTTTGCACATCTACTTTATATCCCTCCCCTTCTCTCATTATATTCACGTTCTTCTCTGAATATTTTATTATCGTTTCTGCATTATATATTTAATTTTTACCTTTCTATTTTTTTCTGGTCTCTTTTTTCCCCTTTCTCATTTTTCTTTTTTTCTCTCTGTCTAATTTCATCCTATCCAACCAATTTCCTGCTTTGAGATTAGTACTTAGTTAAGTTACCTCTTCCTGTGCCTTCCCACATCACTCTATTCCTATTTTTTACACACATCTCTTCCTAAACCTAATAATTTCTGGTTTACCAAATTCTTCTTTGTGGTTCGTAGCCCATTAACACATAGTTCTTTGATGTTGAATAGATGTATCTGTTGAACTAGATTGTATCTGTAGACTATTGACTGTGCATATACAGACTTTGGTTGATGCTTGCCATAAGTTAGCACAAAACTGGTGTTATTTTCATCCCAAATGGGCAGTGTAAGCGGAAAAACACAAGAAAAATGGCAAGTCTGTGTATTTCAACTCCAACTCATGAAAACTAGGGGACAAAACAGATAATGAATAATCCAGAGGAGCGATCCCAAATAGCTCTACAAACACTGCTGGCAAACATGATTAATGAAAACATTGAAAGCATACAAAGGACTCTGTATGAGCATGATAGGGAGAGAGAGGAGGCAACCAAAGGTTTATACAGGAATATCATCAGCGTGAGGAAGCTACTCAAAAACGGATACAGGATTTGCGTGAGCAGCTAGAGAATACTCAAAGAGAAAGTCAGGAATGGCGTGAGCAGGCTGAGAACACTCAAAGAGAACTACAGGAATGGCATGAACGTGAGGAAGCTAAGCAAACAGTAATACAGGAATTGAGAAAGCAGGAGGAGAATACACAAAGATCACTACAGGCATTCATGGAATCCATTAACAAAGAGCTGAAGGAAGTCAGGGAGACCACAAAGGGAATGGTGAATGGAACGCAACAGAAGAAAACCATAACCAATCAACTAAGTGATTTGAGAATGAACACTGAACACCAAATTAAGGAAGTAAAGAAGTTCATGCAAGATCTATAAAAAGTTTCAACAAAGAATATGAAGCCATCAAAGCTGACCAACTACAGGGAAAAGAAAACACAAAGTAGAAAGTCTTGACAACAGGTTAGACCATGCAGAAGATTGAATCTCAGGGATTGAAGACAGCCTAGATAATATAGAGAAAGAACATAAAACCATCCAAGACAGGTCCAAGAAATATGATAGATGTATCCAGCACTTGGAAGACACCATCAGAAGGCCTAATCTAAGGATAATGGGTGTAGAGGAGCACCTACAAACAGAAGTTAATGGTCTAGGAAATTTGTTTAACAGGATCCTAGCAGAGAACTTCCCAAACATGCAAAAAGATAGGCCTCTTCAGATACAAGAATCTTTTAGAACTCAAAATAGACCAGACCAGAATAGGACACCCCACCATCACATTATAATCCACACAGCATCAATTCAGACCAAGGAAAAGATCCTTAAAGCTGTCAAGGAGAAAAGATTAATCACCTATAAAGGGAAAACAATTAGAATCACCTCAGATTCCTCAGCAGAGGCAATCAAAGCAAGAAGAGCCTAGAATGATGTATGCCAAGCCCTCAAAACAAACAACTATCAACCAAGAATACTGTACCCAGCTAAACTCTCCTTCATAACCTAAGGCCAAATAAAAACCTTCCATAGCAAAAAAAACTTGAAACAATATATCTTCACCAAAACAGCCCTACAAAGATTCTTAAAGATGTCCTACACATAGAAAACCAACAAGACCACACTAAATGTCAAGAAACTGCATCCAAATTGAGAATACAAGAACCATAGGAAAACCCAGTTTTCGCAGCCCGAAAAAAGGTGGATAATATGGCAGGAATTCCCAAATAACTCTCAGTCCTATCTCTTAACATAAACGGACTTAACTCTCCAATTAAGCGGCATAGACTGTCTAGTTGAATTAAAAAAACTGGATCCTTCTCTCTGCTGCCTTCAGGAGTCACATCTTGCCTGTAAAAACAAACACATTTTCAATGTTAAAGGCTGGAACCAAGCAAATGGCCCCCATAAACAGGCAGGAGTTGCAATCCTAATGTCAGGTAAAATAGACTTGAAATTAAAATTCGTGAGAAGAGATAAAGAAGGTCGCTACATACTAATGAAGGGATCTCTCCTTCAGGAGGATATTACAATTCTAAATATCTATTCGCCCAACGACTGAGCACCCAAATTTATCCAAGAAACACTACTTTCCCTCAAATCCCACATAGATCCAAAGACATTAATTGTTGGGGATTTTAACACACCACTCTCCCCACTAGATAGATCAACTCGGCAAAAACTCAACAGAGAAACCACAGATCTAAACAGCTGCATAGATCAACTAGATTTAACAGACATCTACCGAATCTTTCAACCCGCAGCATTAGAATACATGTTTTTCTCAGCAGCACATGCAACATTTTCTAAAATAGACCACATTTTAGGCCACTAAACAAACTTGTCCAAATTCAGAAACATTTTAGTATACCTTGCATTCACTCTAATTACAAGGGAATAAAATTAGCACTCAATACAAAAAACCACCAAAGAATGTCCTGTAACACATGGAGGCTGAACAACACACTGCTGAATCATGAGTGGGTCATGGAATAGATTAGAAAGGAAATTCAAATGTTCATGCTATTCAACAAAAATGAGCACACAAATTACCACCTCCTCTGGGACACAGCAAATGCACTACTCCGAGGCAAGTTTATAGCTCTGAGTTCCTATATTAACAAATTGGAGAGATCTGAAACCAACAATTCAATGAGACATCTGAATCTCCTTGAAGAACACCACCAAAATAAACTCTAATCCAGTAGACAGAAAAAAATAATTAAAATTAAATCAGAATCAAATGACTTTGAATCCAAAAAAACTTTAGAAAGAATCAACAAAACAAAGAGTTGGTTCTTCGAAAAAATTAACAAAATTGACAGACCCTTAGCAAATCTTATCAGAAAAAGAAGAGAACACACCCAAATAAATAAACTCAGAGTTGAGAATGGAAACATCACCACAAAAACAACCAAGCTTCAGAACATTATAAGGGAATACAACCAAGCTTCAGAACATTATAAGGGAATAATTCTCAAAACTTTATGCTAGTAAGTTTGAGAACTTGGCAGAAATGGACCTTTTCCTAGCAAGTATTGACATGCCAAAACTAAACCAAGATGAGTTAAACGATCTTAACAGGCCCATATCAAGCATTAAAATAGAAACAGCAATGAGAGACCTTCCAGCTAAGAAAGTCCAGGACCAGATTGTTTTACAGCGGAATTCTACAAGGCCTTCAAAGCAGAGCTCACACCAATACTCCTCCAACTCTTCAATGAAATTGAAAGAGAAATTTCACTATCGAAAAATTCTATGATGCCCTCATAACACTCATTCCAAACCAGGCAGCAACTCATCAAAGAAACAGAACTATAGAGCCATTTACTTGATGAATATTGATGCAAAACTTCTCAACAAAATTTTGGCCAATCGGCTTCAACAATTGATCCAAAAAAATCATACACCACTATCAAACAGGATTCATTTCAGGGATGCAAAGCTGGTTCAATATAAGCAAATCAATGAATGTTATTCATCATCAACAAGAGCAAGGATAGGAACCACATGGTTATCTCAATAGATGCAGAAAAAGCATTTGACAAGATCAAACACCCCTTTTTGATGAAGGTTCTGAAAAAATTAGGAATCCATGGAACATTCCTCAATACAATAAAGGTTGTGTATGACAAACCTACAGCCAGCATTATACTTAATGGTGAAAAACTAAAGCTATTTCCTCTTAACTCAGGAACAAGACAAGGATGTCCACTCTCTCCACTTCTCTTCAATGTAATATAAGTGTGCCTCGCTACAGCAATAAGACAAGATGGAAACAAAAAAGGGGATCCAATTAGGGAAAGAAGAAATAAAACTCTCCCTCTTTGCAGATGACATGATCCTGTATTTATAGAATCCCATAGACTCCACACCTAAATTACTCAAGCTGATTCAAAACTTGGGCAAAGTAGCTGGGTATAAAATTAACCCCCTCAAAATCAATGGCTTTGCTGTATGCCAACAATGAGAAAAGTGTGGCTGAAATTAGGAAAGCAACTCCATTTGTAATAGCCACACAAAACATAAATAAAATACCTAGGAATTAACTTAACCAAAGAAGTGAAGGACCTCTATGATTAAAACATGAATAACTTGAAAAAGGAAATCAAAACAGAAGTTAGAGAGTGGCCCAAACTCCAATGCTCCTGGATTGGAAAGATGAACATCGTGACAATGGCCATACTTCCAAAGGAAATCTACAAATTTCATGTGATACCTATCAAAATTCCAACCTCATTCTTCAAGGAAATAGAAGAGGCAATCCAAAAATTCATATGGAACAATAAAAGACCCCGAATAGCAAAAATGCTCCTCAACGGAAAGAACACTGGTGGAAGAATATCAATACCAAATTTCAAACCCTATTATTAAGTCATAGCAATCAAAACAACTTGATACTGGCACAAGAGCAGACCTCAGGACCAATGGAATAAAACTGAAAACCCAGAAATGAATCTACAGACCTATAGCCATCTAATCTTCAATAAGGGAGCTAAAAAAAATAGAAAGGAAGAAAGACAGCCTCTAAGGATAGACACTTGAAGAAGGCCAATAGACACTTGAAGAAATGCTCAACCTCCCTAGCCATAAAAGAAATACAAATCAAAACAACTTTGAGATACCACTTCACACCAGTTAGAATGGCAAAAAGCAAGAACTCTAACAACACATGCTTGAGGGGATGTGGACAGAAGGGAAACTTACTTTCTTGTTGGTGGGAGTGTAAACTTATTCATCCACTTTGGAAAGCAGTATGGAGGTTCCTCAAAAGACTTCACATAGAGCTCCCCTATGACCCAGCAATCCCACTTTTGGGCATTTACCCAAATGTTTACAAACAAGACCACACTAAAGCTACCAGCACAACTATGTTTATTGCAGAATTATTTACTATAGCTAAGAAATGGAACCAAGCCAGATGCCTCTCAGTAGATGAATGGATCATGAAAATGTGGTGTATATACACAATGGAATTCTATGCCTCCATCAGAATGAATGACATTGCCCCATTTGTTAGGAAATGGAAAGACTTGGAAAAAATTATATTAAGTGAAGTAAGCCAAGCCCAAACAAACATAGGTTCCATGGTTTCCCTTATTTGCAATATCTAGTATATGTATGAGTCAAGCAGCAAAGCTCAGATAAGCTGATTTTAGGAAAACGAACCCTAAGATATGTATTTAAATGTATTTTTTTCTTTCATGCATTTCTTTCTAACACATTTATGCTTATTTCTTTGTTGCTTTGTATGTCCCCCCCCGACAGTATAACCCCTGCTTTCACAGTATTTGATGTCGGTATAATTTGTGGAGAGGAAGGGGAAAAATAAGTTGTTTAAATAAGGATACAGGTGGACCCATTGCAACAATAAGTACACGTTTTCAGGTAGAAACCGAACTTTCCAACTTTAGTGAGGGGTAGGATGATTGGGTGGGGGGAACCTGGGAAGGGATGGGAAGGGTAAACAAAGGAGGAGGCTACAATGCTTGATAAGAAATATACTCACTATCTTGCACATGTAATTGTATCCCCTCTGTACAATATGTTCACAATAAAAAATTTAAAAACAAGAAGTAGAAATGTACTCATTATCTTGCCCATGTAATTATAACCCCTTTGTACAGTATATTCCCAATAAAAAATTAAAATAAAAAAGAAATGTACTCATTATTTTACCTATGTAATTGTAACCCCTCTGTACAGTGTTTTCACAATAAAAAAATAAATGAAATAAAGGAAGAAAAAATTAAAATTACATCCGAATTAAAGGAAGTAGAATTCAAATAAAAAACATGGAAAAAATCACTAAAACAAAGAGTTGGTTCTTCCAAAAAATTAATAAAATTGACTGACGCTAAACAAATCTTATCAGAAAAAGAAGAAAACACTCCCAATTAAACAAACTGAAGGATGTGAGAATGGGAACATCACCACAGATGCAACCAAGTTTTTGAGCATTATAAGGGAATAATTCTGAAACTGTTATGCTAATAAGTTTCAGAATCTGGAAGAAATGGTCACATTTCTAGCAAACTAGAAACTAAACCAGGATGATTTAAACCACCTTCGTAGACCAATATCAAGCATCGAAATAGAAAGAGCAATTAGAGATTTCCCACCCAGTGAAAGCCCATGACCAGATGGGTTTACCGCAGAATTCTAGAAGGCATTCAAATCATAACTCACAGCAATACTCCTAAACTCTTCAATGAAATTGAAAGGGAAAGTTCCCTACTAAACTCTTTCTATGAAGCCATCATAACCCTTATCCCAAACTCAGGCAAGGACTCAACCAAAAACAGGATTATAGGCCCATTTCGTTGATGAACATCAATGCAAACTTCTCAACAGATTGTTGGCCAAATGACTTCAGCAACTCAGGCAACAATTCATACCTCACGATCAAACAAGATTCATTTCAGGGATGCAAAGCTGGTTCAATATACACAAAGCAATTACTATAATTCATCACATCAACAAGAACTATGATAAGAACATCATGGTAATTTCAGTTGATGCAGAAACATGATTTGAAATGGTCCAATACACTTTTATGATGAAGGCTTTGGAAAAAATTAGGAATCCAGGGAATATTCCTCAGTACAACAAACCTCCAGCCAGCATTATACTTAATTCTGAAAATCTAAAGCCATTTCCTCTAAAATGAGGAATGAGACAAGGATGACTAGTCTCTGCATTTCTCTTCAAATTAGTATTGGAATGCCTAGTTACAGCAATACATAGCTCAGTAGGCCACCCTAAAACCAGTGGGGGATCTAGAGCTACCAATTGTTAAGATTCAAAGGAGAAGCACAAACACTGATAACAAGAGTGCAAAGGTGGAGAATGTACTTGTGGAAAATGGTTTCAGTCTCAAGCCTTCTGTCTGTTTATATATGCTTACTGTCACCCTGGTAAATTGCCCCGGGTCTCTGCCTAAAAGTGTTAGGAAAGCCAGTGGCTCATCAGCCTGAAAAGTCTATCCATAGCATGTAGAAATTGGCCAGTAGGTAAATGCTGGAAAGATGGTAATTGTGGAGAGGGTGCGTATTCGAGGAAACTCACCTGGAGGATTTTGGGAAGTGGACTTTAAAGAGTTAAAGCCTGGAAAGTATGGGTATTTGTATCTGTTAGTACTAGTAGACACTTTTCAGGCTGAGCTGAGGCATTCCTGACAAAAGGCCAAAGCGCTGAGCTAACAATTAAAACATGACTCCATGAAAGAATTCCTCAATTTGGCTTATGCTTAACAGTCTGGAATGACAATGGGATGGCCTTCACAGCCCAAGACACTCAATTGTTAACTAAGGACCTAGGAATAAACTGGAAGTTACATTGTATTTATAGACCTCAGATTTCGGGCAGGTAAAAAGAGTGAAGAGGACCTTAAAGCAACGTTTAACTAACTGAATTACAGAGACAGGCCATCAGTGGGTAAGCCTCCTCTCATTGCTCTCCTTCGACCAAGATGCACCCATTATGTTAGAGGATTCACTCCCTTTGAAATAATTTTTGTAAACCACCTCCTTTGGGTCCTAAACCTGGGAAAGCTATAGTACCAAGAATGTCTAACCACAATCTTGTACAGTCCCTGTATGCTTTGTATCATGTTCTTCTGTGTGTCCAGCCTTTGGTAATCTGGGCTCACCAGCCTCTTGGGAAAAACTGCACCTATTCTTTCCTGCCTGGACAGTTGGTGTGGGTCATTTCGCTCATGAATTAGAACCCATGAGACAAGGACCATCCTTAGTGTTGCTAACTACACTCTTGGCTATTAAAATGGCAGTAAATCAGCACTGGAACCATCATACTCAAGCGAAACAAGCAATGGAACAATATCAACAGAAGGCTACAAGATGGACAGTTGAGACACAAACTGAATATCTCTTAATGTGATGATTTTCCAAGCGTTAATTATTGTTAGTTTGTTTACATGGTTTCTTCTTTCTTGCTATTGTTTCAAAGGTATTTATAAGGTACCACGTGATTATTTGGTTGATTTGTACATACATTCACCATGGAGAATGTAACCCATGTGTTCACTATTATTTGATGTTGGTATATTTGGTGGGGGAAAGGGAATAAACTCATAGTTTTAATAGGGATACAGGTTGACCCATTACAACACTGAGATGTACACGTTGCTATGTCGAAAATGGACTTTACAATTTAGGTGTGGTGGTGGAGTGCAGTTGTGGAGATGGAAGGGAAAGGATGGAAAGGGAAAAACAAAGGAGGAGGCACAAAGGCTTGATGAGAAATGTACTCATTACCTAGTTCATCAAACTGTAACCCCTCTGTACGGTATTTTCACGAATAAAATTTTCTGTAAAAATAGCATAAATAAACACTTGCTAAGAGTTCATTATTTTTAGCCAATGCGTTTCTATGCGTTTAACGTTGCTATTTGTTAGACTTGCATTTTAATCCTTGTCAACATCAGTTCAGAAGGGAAAGTTCAGGATTTGGTGCAGAAGGAATGAGTGATGTGATTACAGTTGGATAAAGATTAGGAAGATGAAAACCCAGGGCCCTTGATAATCAGCAGGGCCCAATAGAATGGCACCGTGTCCCGGCCCGAGGATAGGTTCAGGGTATTAAGAGGCAAACTTATCTGCTCCACAGACAAAGCCACTGACCAAAGCAAGTTTTTAAGGAGCTGATGTCACAGCCCCGCAAGGCATACTGCTAGAGGGGTATGCCATGCCCCTAAAAAGAGACGTGGCATGATGACCAAGGAGGAGTGCATGCTGCTGTAAGGGGCGTGTCATGCCAAAGGAGGGGTGGGGCTTCAAGCCTTACAGGCGAGCTTCCAGGAACTGATTGGATATTACGCAGTTTTGGAGAGGAGCATGAATGGCAGTTGGAAAACCGTTAAAAAACAATCAAACCACAAAAACAGTGGTGAATAAGGAGAGAAGGTAGGAGTTCAGGGAGAGAAAAATGAATTCTAAATATTCAGCAGACAATTCTAAATATCTATTCACCAAAAAATGGCGCACCCAAGTTTATCCAAGAAACACCAACTTCACTCAAATCTGAAATAGAGACAAAGACATTAATTGTTGGGGACTCTTACACAACGCTATCCCTGCTTGATGGGTCAACCAGGCAAAAACTCATAGAGAAAACTCAGATCTAAACAATTGCATAGATCAAAAAGTATTAACAGACATCTACTGAATATTTCACCCAGCAGCATCAGAATACACATTATTCTCAGCAGCACATGGCACAGTTTCCAAAATACACCACGTTTTAGGGCACAAAGCAAACTTGTCCCAATCAGAAACATTGAAGTTATGCCCTGCATTCTCTCAGACCACAAGGGAATAAAATGAGAAGTCAACACCAAAAGCCACCAAAGAAAGTCCTGTAACACATGGAGGCTGAACAACACATTTTTGAATCCTAATGCATCATGGAAGAGATTAGAAAGGAAATTCACATGATCATGATATTCAACAAAAGTGAACACACAAATTACCAGCGCGTCTGGCACCCAGCAAAGGCAGTACTCAAAGGCAAGTTTATAGCTCTGAGTTCCTACATCAAATAATTGGAGAGATCTGAAACCAACAATTTAATCAGACATCTGAACCTTATAGAAGAAGAGCAACAAAATAAATCCCAATCCAGTAGACTGTGATGCTAATAAGTTTCAGAATCGGAAGAAATGGATGCTTTTCTAGCAAACAAGAAACTAAACCAGGATGATTTAAACCACTTTCTTAGACCAATATCAAGCATGGAAATAGAAACAGCAATAAGAGATTTTCCACCCAGGGAAAGCCCATGACCAGATGGATTTACCGCAGAATTCTAGAAGGCAATCAAATCAGAACTCACAATGAATCAGAACCCTTCAATGAAATTGAAAGAGAAAGTTCCCTACTGACCTCTTACTATGAAGCCATCATAACCCTTATTCCAAACCCAGGCAAGGACTCATCAAAAAAGAGGATTATAGAACCATTTCGTTAGGAACAAAATGTTGGCCAATCGACTTCAACAACTCATGCAAACATTCATACACCACAATCAAGCAAGATTCATTTCAGGGTTGAAAAGCTGTTTCAATATACACAAAGCAATTATTATAATTCATCACAACAACAAGAACAAGAATAAGGACATCATGGGTAGTTCAGTCGATGCAGAAAAATCATGTGTAAAGCTCCAATACCCCTTTATGATGCAGGCTCTGGAAAAATTAGAAATCCAGGGAATATTCCTCAATATAACAAACCTCCACCCAGCATTATCCTTAATTCTGAAAATCTACAACCATTTCATCTAACCTGAGGAACCAGAAAAGGATGACCACACTCTCCAATTTAATTCAATGTAATATTAGAATGCCTAGCTACAGCAATACGACAAGAGGCAAACATAAAGGAGACACAAATAGAGAAAAATGAAGTAAAACTCTCCCTCTTTGCAGATGACATGAACCTGTGTTTACAGAGTCACACGCGGCTACTCCCCAATTATTCGAGCGGATTCAAAATTTTGGCATAGTCACAGGGTATTAAATCAAAGCTCAATACTCAGTGTCTTTACTGTTTGCCAACAATGAGAAGAGCACAGCTGAAATCAGGAAAGCAACTGCTTTCGTAGTAGCCCCAAAATAAATAAGATACCTAGGAATTCACTTCAGTAAAGAAGTGAAGGACCTCTATGATGAAAACTTTAAAGCCTGAAAAAGGAAATCAAAGCAGAACTTAGAAAGTGCCAAACCTCCCATGCTCTTTGTTTACAAGGATCAACATGGTGACAATGGCAATGCTTCCAAAGGCTATCTACAAATTCAATGTTATACCTATCAATATTCCAGCCTCATTCTTCTAAGAAATAGAAGAGGCAACCCAAAAATTCACATGGACAAATCAAAGAACTGGAATAGCACAAAAGATACTTAACAGAAAGAAAAATACTCAAGGAATAACTATACCAAATTTCAAACTCTCTTACAAACAAGAGTAAACAAAATACCTAGGTACTGGTACAAGAAGAGACCTCAGGACCAAAGGATTCGAATTGAAAACCCAGAAGTGAAACCACATGCCTATAACCAACTAATCTTTCATAAGGAAACTACAAACATAGAATGGAAGAAAGACAATCTCTTCACTATCTGGTGCTGGCAAAATTGTTTGATCACCAGTAGGAAACTAAAGTTAGATCTTATATGTCACCATGCACCAAATCAATTCGAAACGGATTAAAAACTTCTAAGACAAACAGACATACAGAAAACATTACAAGAAGGCATACGAACAACTCTCAGGCTCCTTGACACCGGCTGAAATTTTCTTAATGAAGTCGCAGAAACACAATAAATCAATAAAAGTTTGGACAATTGGGATTGCATGAAACTGCAGACCTTCTGCATGGATAAGAACATAGCTTTCACTTAGGTGCAATATCAAGTAATATACCTGGAACAAGCAGAAAAGGTCAAAACCTCTGTAGATATGAGCAGATAAGATGATGTAAAGGGAAATGAACCCCAAGATAGGTTTACAAGTGGATTTTTTCCCTTATAATGTTTTGAATCTTGGTTGTTCCCGTGGTGAGGTTTCCATTCTAATTTCTGAGTTTATTTATTGGGGTGTGTTCTCTTCCTTTTCTGATAAGATTTGCTAAGGGTCTGTCAATTTTGTTAATTTTTTTTAAGAACCAACTTTTTGTTTTGTTGATTCTTTCTATAGTGTTTTGGATTCTAATTCATTTAATTCTGATTTAATTTTAAATATTTCTTTCCATCTACTGGATTGGGGTTTATCTTGCTGCTCTTTTTCAAGGAGGTTTAGATGTGTCATTAAATTGTCAGTTTCAGATCTCTCAAATTTGTTGATGTAGGAGCTCAGAGCTATAAACTTGCCTCTGAGTACTGCCTTTGCTGTGTCCCAGAGGAGCTGGTAATTTGTGTGTAGAAAGGAAGAAAGACAGCCTCTAAGGATGGCCAATAGACACTTGAAGAAATGCTCAACCTCCCTAGCCATAAAAGAAATGCAAATCAAAAAAAAAAAACATTGAGATACCATCTCACCACAGTTAGAATGGCAAAAATCAGGAACGCTAACAACAACAGATGCTGGAGGGGTTGTGGACAGAAGGGAACCTTACTTAATTGTTGGTGGGAATGTAAACTTGTTCAACCACTTTGGAAAGCAGTATGGAGGTTCCTCAAAAGACTCCACATAGAACTCCACTAAGACCCAGCCATCCCACTTTTGGGCATTTACCCAAATGTTTAAAAACAAGACCAAACTAAAGCTACCAGCACAATTATGTTTAGTGCAGCATTATTCACCATAGCTAAGATCTGGAACCAACCCAGATGCCCCTCGGTAGATGAATGGATCAAGAAAATATGGTATATATACACAATGGAATTCTATGCCTCCATCAGAAAGAATGACATTGCCCCATTTGTTAGGAAATGGAAAGACTTGGAAAAAATTATATTAAGCGAAGTAAGCCAGGCCCAAAGAAACATAGGCCCCATAGTTTCCCTTATTTGCAATATGTAGTATATGTATGAGTCAAGCAGAAAAGGACAGATAATGTGATATTAGGAAAATGATCCCTTAGATATGTATTTTAATGTTTTTTTTCTTTCATGCATGTGTCTCTCATGCATTTATAAGATTATTTCCTTGTTGCTTTGTATGTCCCTCCCACACAGGATAACCCCTGCTTTCACTATATTTGATGTCAGTATAACTTGTGGATGAGATGGGGAAAAACAAGTCGTTTAAGGATAGAGGTGGACCTGTTCCAACAATGTGAGAAATACAAGTTGTCATGTACATAACGAGCTTTACAATGTCTGTGCGGGGGGGGGGGGGGTGGGGAGAGGAGGGAGAAGGATTGGGACTGGGGGGGGAGGGGGGAAAATGGGAAGGGATGTGAAGGATAAACAAAGGAGCAGGCTGCAATGCTTGGTAAGAGATGTACGCATTATCCTGCCCATGTAATTGTAACCCCTCTGTACAGTATGTTCACAAATGAAATAAAATAATTTTTTTTAAAAAGTGGGTTTTTTTCTTTCTTGCTATTGTTTCTAACTTATTTATAGGGTAACACGTGATTTTTTGTTGCCTTTTATGTTCCTCCCCCTAGTTATAACCTGTGTTTTCTCTGTACTTGACGTCGGAATAATTACGGGAGAGGATGGGAAAAAAACAAAATCTTTGAGTAGGGATACAGGTTTACCCATTGTAAACATGAGATTTACAAGACACTTTTGAACAACAAATTATACAATGTAAGCATAAGAGGGGGAAGTGAGTAAATGGGAAGGAAAGGATGGTAGGAAAAAACAAAGGAGGGGAGAAGAATGATTAATAAGACATATATTCATGACTGTGCTTATGCAACTGTAAGCCTTCTGTATAGTATGTTCACAATAAAAACCATATTTAAAAAATGAATTCAGTAGCAAACGAGAAAAATAAGAGACAATTGCCTACGTGAAGAAAAGATTTGCAGACACAATTCAGGAACTTGTAAGAATCAAAGATGAGAACAAAGTCCTCAAAATGTACCTGGAAAACACTCAGAATCAATTAGAATCCAAGTCCACAAGTCTGGGTCAGTATTAAGCAAACTAGGGCCCACAGTTCAGTGGCTGAAAGATGAGAAAAAGGAGCTGAGCACTGATGTTCTGTAAAACAACCAAGATGATCACATAGCTGAGAAGGCCACTCTAAAACCAGTGGGTCCACTAGAGTTAAGATTCAAGGAAGAAGCACAAACAATGATAACAAGTGTGCAAAGGGGGAGAATGTACTTGTGAAAAATGGTTTCGGTCTCAAGTCAAATGTCTTTTTATATATGGTTCTTGTCACCCTTGTAAATTGCCCTGGGCCTCTGCCAAAAACTGTAATGAAACTAGGGGGCTCTCAGCCTGAAAAGAGTATCCATAGCATGTAGAAATTGACCAGCTTGTAAATGCTGGAAAGATGGTAATTGTGAAGAGAGTGCATGTGCGAGGAACCTCACTTGGAGGATTTTGGGAAGTGGACTTCACAGAGGTAAAGCCTGGCATGTATGGGAATTTGTAGCTGTTAGTAATAGTGGACACATTTCAGGCTGAGCTGAGGCATTCCTGACAAAAGCGCAATTTGCTGAAGTAACGTTTCAAACGTGACTCCATGGAAGAATTCATCAATTTGGCTTATGCTTAGCAGTGGGGAAAGACAATGGCCCGGCCTTCACAGCCCAAGACACTCAATTGTTAGCTAAGGCCCAAGGAATTAATTGGAAGTTAAATTGTATTTATAGACCACAGATTTCAGGGCAGGTAAAAAGAGTGAAGAGGACCTTAAAGCAAAGTTTAATTCACTGAATTACAGACACTGGCCATCAGTGGGTAAGCCTCCTCTCTTTTGATCTCCTTCGAGCAAGATGCACCCCTTATGTTAGAGGATTTACTCCCTTTGATATAATTTATGGTAGACCACCTCCTTTGGGTCCTAGACCTGGGAAAGCTATATTACCAGAAATGTCTAACCACAATCTTGTACAGTCCCTGTAGGCTTTGCATCATGTTCTTCTGGGTGCTTGGCCTTTGGTAACCAAGGCCCTCCGGCCTCCTCAGTAAAACTGCACCTCTTCTTTATTGCCAGGACAGTTGGTGTGAATCAAAGGCATCACGCTCCTGAATTAGAACCCATGAGAAATGGACCAACCTCAGTGGTGCTAACTACATCATCAGCTATTAAAATGGCAGGAAATCAGCATTGGAGCCATCATACTCAAGTGAAACCCGCTGTGGAACAATATCCGCAGTAGGCTACAAGATGGACTGTTCAGAGACACCCGGAATATCTCTTAATGTTATGATTTACCAATTGTTGATTATTGTTAACTAGTGTGTTTACATGGTTTCTTCTTTCTTGCTATTCTTTCAAGCATATTTATAAGGTACCACGTGATTATTTGGTTGATTTGTATGTCCCTCCACCATGGAGAATGTAACTTATGTATTCACTATTATTTGATGTTGGTATAATTTCGGGGTGGAAGGGAATAAACAAATTGTTTAAATAGGGATACAGGTTGACCCATTGCAACACTGAGATGTACAAAATGCTATGTCCAAGACCGGACTTTATAATTTAGGTGGGGTGATGGAGTGTAGTTGTGGAGATGGGAGGAAAAGGATGGAAGGGGAAAAACATAGAAGGAGGCACAAACGATTAATGAGAAATGTACTCATTACCTTGTTCAACACACTGTAACCGCTCTGTATGGTATTTTCACCAATAAAAATGTCTGTTAAAAATATCATGGATAAAGGCTTGCTAAGTGTTAATTATTGTTAGCCAATGTGTTTCTATGGTTTGAACCTTGCTATTTGTTAGACTTGCATTTTAATCCTGTTTAACATCAAGTCAGAAGGGAAAGTTCAGAATTTGGTGCAGAAGGAATGAGTGATCTGATTACAGCTGGGTAACAGTGAGGAAGGTGCAAACCCATGGGGTTTTGATAATCAGCAGGGCCTAATAGAATGGCACTTTGTCCCAGTTCGATGAAGTGTGCGGCGCATCAAGCAGCAAGCCTAACTGCTCCACAGACAATATCAGGGAACAGGGCATGATGCTGAAAGGGGCATGACATGCCACAGGAGCGGTGGGCCTTCAAGCCATACAATCGATCTTCCAGGACCTGATTGGATATTAGTCAGCTTTGGAGAGGAGCATTAATGGCTCTTGGAAAACCATTAGTTGGAAAACCATTAGCTAGAAAACCGTTAGTTGGAAAACCGTTAAACAAACAAACAAAAAACTGTGGGGAATAAGGAGAGAAGGTAGGAGTGGAGGGAGAGAAAAATGAATTCTAAATATTCACCAGACAATTCTAAATATCTATTCACGAAACAATGGAGCACCCAAGTTTATCCAAGAAACACAACCTTCACTCAATTCTCACATAAAGACAAAGATATTTTTATTGTAAAGATTCTATGCAGAGGGTTACTTTTACATGAGCAAGGTAATGAGTACACTTCCTATTGAGCATTGTTACCCTCTCCTTTGTTTTCCCACTACCAACCCTTCCCTCCCTACCTTCCCGAGGTTCTTTTCTTTTTTTTTAATTGTTATTAAGTGATTACATAATTTCCCTAATTTCACAGTATTGTGGAATAATGATTCTCATTTAAAGTCACAAGTTCATTCTAACTTTCCTGGAGCAAATTGCTATCACAGTCTATAACATATAACGGTATACATATACACCATACATGTGATCAGCAGCATGGGGATATTAAGTAGTGCTTCGACCAGATGAGTTTGAGTTCTTGTATCTTAAGTCTTGTTAATTTTTTTTGTCTTATACCTAACATTTTGGATTTAGCATCCACTTATCAGGGAGAATATGTATCGTTTGTCTACATGATTCCTTCTAGCTCCATCCATTTCCCTGCAAATGCCATTATTTTGTCATTTCTAATGGCTGCATAATATTACATTGTGTATAGATACCTCTTCAAATTTTTCTTTTAAGGGTATATGTGTGTGTGCGTTTTTCTTTCTTTTTTGTTTTTAAAATTTTATTTGTTTTTTGTTTAGTTCTACTGAACTTCTGATCTTTTTTTCTTTCTTTCTTATCCTTTTCACCCTTTCTTCTCTTTCGTTCTTCTTTATGTGACTTAATTGTTTTGAACATCCTGAAATAAACCCGTAATCGATTATTAGACCTTATCCCCAATTATGTACACACTTAATCCACAAATTTATTGCTCAATTCAAAACCTCTTAGACTTCAATTCCTGAATAGCAGTACTACCTCTTTATACCTATATATTATTTTAAGTATTTTTATTTTTAAGTTTTGCACATCTACTTTATGTCCCTCCCCTTCTCTCATTATATTCACGTTCTTCTCTGAATATTTTATTATCGTTTCTGCATTATATATTCAATTTTTACCTTTCTATTTTTTTCTGGTCTCTTTTTTTCCACTTTCTCTTTTTTCTTTTTTTCTCTCTGTCTACTTTCATCCTATCCAACCAATTTCCTGCTTTGAGATTAGTACTTAGTTAAGTTACCTCTTCCTGTGCCTTCCCACATCACTCTATTCCTATTTTTTACACACATCTCTTCCTAAACCTAATAATTTCTGGTTTACCAAATTCTTCTTTGTGGTTCGTAGCCCATAAACACATAGTTCTTTGATGTTGAATAGATGTATCTGTTGAACTAGATTGTATCTGTAGACTATTGACTGGGCAAATACAGACTTTGGTTGATGCTTGCCTTAAGTTAGTGTTCTAGCACAAAACTGGTGTTATTTTCATCCCAAATGGGCAGTAAAGCCGGAAAAACACAAGAAAAATGGCAAGTCTGTGTATCTCAACTCCAACTCATGATAATCAGGGCACAGAACAGATAAAGAATAATCCAGAGGAGAGATCCCAAATAGCTCTACAAACACTGCTGGCAAACATGATAAACGAAAACATTGAAAACATACAAAAGGAGTCTGTATGAGCATGATAGGGAGAGAGAGGAGGCAATCCAAAGGTTTATACAGGAATATCATCAGCGTGAGGAAGCTACTCAAAAACGGATACAGGATTTGCGTGAGCAGATAGAGAATACTCAAAGAGAAAGTCAGGAATGGCATAAGCAGGCTGAGAACACTCAAAGAGAACTACAGGAATGGCATGAACGTGAGGAAGCTGAGCAAACAGTAATACAGGAATTGAGAAAGCAGGAGGAGAATACACAAAGATCACTAAAGGCATTCATGGAATCCATTAACAAAGAGCTGAAGGAAGTCAGGGAGACCACAAAGGGAATGGTGAATGGAACCCAACAGAAGAAAACCATAACCAATCAACTAAGTGATTTAAGAATAAACACTGAACACCAAATTGAGGAAGTAAAGAAGTTCATGCAAGATCTAAAACAAAGTTTCAACAAAGAATTTGAAGCCATCAAAGCTGACCAACTAGAAGGTAAAAAAAGAAAAAAAAGTAGAAAGACTTGACAGCAGGTTAGACCATGCAGAAGATTGAATCTCAGGGATTGAAGACAGCCTAGATAATATAGAGAAAGAACATACAACCATCCAAGACAAGTACAAGAAATATGATAGATGTATCCAGCACTTGGAAGACACCATCAGAAAGCCTAATCTAAGGATAATTGGTGTAGAGGAGCACCTAGAAACAGAAGTTAATGGTCTAGGAAATTTGTTTAACAGGATCCTAGCAGAGAAATTCCCAAACATGCAAAAAGATATGCCTCTTCAGATACAAGAAGCTTTTAGAACTCCAAATAGACCAGACCAGAGTAGGAAAGTCCACCATCACATTATAATCCACACAGGATCAATTTAGACCAAGGAAAAGATCCTTAAAGCTGTCAAGGAGAAAAGATTAATCACCTATAAAGGGAAACAAATTAGAATCACCTCAGATTTCTCAGCTGAGGCAATCAAAGCAAGAAGAGCCTAGAATGATGTATGCCATGCCTTCAAAATAAACAACTATCAACCAAGAATACTGTACCCAGCTGAACTCTCCTTCATAACCTAAGGCCAAATAAAAACCTTCCATAGCAAAGTAAACTTGAAACAATACATCTTCACCAAAACAGCCCTACAAAAGATTCTTAAAGATGTCCTACACATAGAAATCCAACAAGACCACACTAAATGTCAAGAAACTGCACCCAAACTGAGAATCCAAGAACCATAAGAAGAACCCAGTTTTTGCAGCCCCGAAGAAGGTGGATAGCATGGTAGGAATTCCCAAATAACTCTCAGTCCTATCTCTTAACATGAACGGACTTAACTCTCCAATTAAGCGACATAGACTGTCTAGTTGGATTAAAAAACAGGATCCTTCTCTCTGCTGCCTTCAGGAGTCACATCTTGCCTGTAAAAACAAACACATTTTCAATGTTAAAGGCTGGAACCAAGCAAATGGCCCCCATAAACAGGCAGGAGATGCAATCCTAATGTCAGGTAAAATAGACTTGAAATTAAAATTTGTGAGAAGAGATAAAGAAGGTCGCTACATACTAATGAAGGGATCTCTCCTTCAGGAGGATATTACAATTCTAAATATCTATTCGCCCAACGACTGAGCACCCAAATTTATTCAAGAAACACTACTTTCCCTCAAATCCCACATAGATCCAAAGACATTAATTGTTGGGGATTTTAACACACCACTCTCCCCACTAGATAGATCAACTCGGCAAAAACTCAACAGAGAAACCACAGTTCTAAACAGCTGCATAGATGAACTAGATTTAACAGACATCTACCGAATCTTTCAACCAGCAGCATCAGAATACATGTTTTTCTCAGCAGCACATGGAACATTTTCTAAAATAGACCACATTTTAAGCCACTAAGCAAACTTGTCCAAATTCAGAAGTATTGAAGTTAGACCTTGCATTCACTCTGATTACAAGGGAATAAAATTAGCACTCAACACAAAAAACTACCAAAGAAAGTCCTGTAACACATGGAGGCTGAACAACACACTGCTGAATCATGAGTGGGTCATGGAATAGATTAGAAAGGAAATTCAAATGTTCATGCTATTCAACAAAAATGAGCACACAAATTACCACCTCCTCTGGGACACAGCAAATGCACTACTCCGAGGCAAGTTTATAGCTCTGAGTTCCTACATCAACAAATTGGAGAGATCTGAAACCAACAATTTAATGAGACATATGAATCTCCTTGAAAAAGACCACCAAAATAAACTCTAATCCAGTAGACAGAAAGAAATAATTAAAATTAAATCAGAATTAAATGAAATTGAATCCAAAAAAAACCATAGAAAGAATCAACAAAACAAAGAGTTGGTTCTTCGAAAAAATTAACAAAATTGACAGACCCTTAGCAAATCTTATCAGAAAAAGAGGATAACACACCCAAATAAATAAACTCAGAGATGAGAATGGAAACATCACCACAAAAACAACCAAGCTTCAGAACATTATAAGGGAATACAACCCAGCTTCAGAACATTATAAGGGAATACTTCTCAAAACCTTATGCTAGTAAGTTTGAGAACTTGGCAGAAATGGACCTTTTCCTAGCAAGTATTGACATGCCAAACTAAACCAAGATGAGTTAAACGATCTTAACAGGCCCATATCAAGCATTGAAATAGAAACAGCAATGAGAGACCTTCCAGCTAAGAAAAGTCCAGGATCAGATTGTTTTACACCGTAATTCTACAAGGCCTTCAAAGCAGAGCTCACACAAATACTCCTCAAACACTTCAATGAAATTGAAAGAGAAATTTCACTACCGAAAAATTCTATGATGCCATCATAACACTCATTCCAAAACCAGGCAGGGACTCATCAAAGAAACAGAAATATAGACCCATTTCCTTGATGAAATTTGATGCAAAACTGCTCAACAAAATTTTGGCCAATCGGCTTCAACAATTCATCCATAAAATCAAACACCACGATCAAACAGGATTCATTTCAGGGATGCAAAGCTGGTTCAATATAAGCAAATCAATGAATGTTAATCATCATTAACAGGAGCAAGGATAGGAACCACATGGTTACCTCAATAGATGCAGAGAATGCATTTGACAAGATCCAACACCCCTTTTTGATGAAGGTTCTGGAAAAATTAGGAATCCATGGAACATTCCTCAATACAATAAAGGTTGTGTATGACAAACCTACAGCCAGCATTATACTTAATGGTGAAAAACTAAAGCCATTTCCTCTTAACTCAGGAACAAGACAAGGATGTCCACTCTCTCCACTTCTCTTCAATCTAATATTAGAATGCCTCGCTACAGCAATAAGACAAGATGCAAACATAAAGGGGATCCAAATAGGGAAAGAAGAAATAAAACTCTCACTCTTTGCAGATGACATGATCCTGTATTTATAGAATCCCATAGAATCCACACCCAAATTACTCAAGCTGATTCAAAACTTGGGCAACGTAGCAGGGTATAAAATTAACCCCCTCAAAATCAATGGCTTTGCTGTATGCCAACAATGAGAAAAGTGTGGCTGAAATTAGGAAAGCAACTCCATTTGTAATAGCCCCACAAAAAAATAAAATATCTAGGAATTAACTTAACCAAAGAAGTGAAGGACCTCTATGATTAAAACATGAATAACTTGAGAAAGGAAATCAAAACAGAAGTAAGAGAGTGGCCCAAACTCCCATGCTCCTGGATTGGAAAGATTAACATCCTGACAATGGCAATACTTCCAAAGGCATTCTACAAATTCAATGTGATACCTATCAAAATTCCAACCTCATTCTTCAAGGAAATAGAATAGCCAATCCAAAAATTCATATGGAACATTAAAAGACCCTGAATAGCAAAAACGCTCCTCAACGGAAAGAACACTGGTGGAAGAATATCAATACCAAATTTCAAACCCTACTATTAAGCCATAGTAATCTAAACAACTTGGTAATGGCACAAGAACAGACCTCAGGAGCAATGGAATAAAACTGAAAACCCAGAAATGAACCTACAGACTTATAGCTATCTAATCTTCAATAAGGGAGCTAAAAAAAATAGAAAGGAAGAAAGACAGCCTCTAAGGATGGCCAATAGACACTTGAAGAAATGCTCAACCTCCCTAGCCATAAAAGAAATGCAAATCAAAACAACATTGAGATACCACCTCACCCCAGTTAGAATGGCAAAAAGCAAGAACTCTAACAACAGATGCTGGGGGATGTGGACAGCAGGGAACCTTACTTTCTTGTTGGTGGGAGTGTAAACTTATTCAACCACTTTGGAAAGCAGTATGGAGGTTCCTCAAAAGACTTCACATAGAGCTCCCCTATGACCCAGCAATCCCACTTTTGGGCATTTACCCAAATGTTTACAAACAAGACCACACTAAAGCTACCAGCACAACTATGTTTATTGCAGCATTATTTACTATAGCTAAGAAATGGAACCAAGCCAGATGCCTCTCAGTAGATGAATGGATCAAGAAAATGTGGTGTATACACACAATGGAATTCTATGCCTCCATGAAAAAAAATGGCATTCCCCCATTTGTTAGGAAATGGAAAGACTTGGAAAAAAATTATATTAAGTGAAGTAAGCCAAGCCCAAACAAACATAGGTTCCATGGTTTCCCTTATTTGCAATATCTGGTATATGTTTGAGTCAAGCAGAAGCGGTCAGATAGGGTGATTTTAGGAAAACGAACCCTAAGATAAGTATTTAAATGTATTTTTTTCTTTCATTCATTTTTTTCTAACACATTAATGATTATTTCTTTGTTGTTTGTATGTCCCTCTCCGACAGTACAACCCCTGCTTTCACAGTATTTGATGTCGGTATAACTTGTGGAGAGGAAGGGGAAAAATAAGTCGTTTAAATAAGGATACAGGTGGACCCATGGCAACAATATGTACACGTTTTCAGGTAGAAACCGAACTTTCCAACTTTAGTGAGGGGGAGGAAGATTGGGGAGGGGAACCTGGGAAGGGATGGGAAGGGTAAACAAAGGAGGAGGCTACAATGCTTGATAAGAAATATACTCACTATCTAGCCCATGTAATTGTAACCCCTCTGTACAATATGTTCACAATAAAAAAATTTAAAAACAAGAAATAGAAATGTACTCATTATCTTGTCCATGTAACTATAACACCTCTCTCTGTACAGTATATTCACAATGAAAAATTAAAATAAAACAAGAAATGTACTAATTATCTTTCCTATGTTATTGTAACCCCTCTGTACAGTATTTTCACAATAAAAAAATAAATGAAATAAAGGAAGAGAAAATTAAAATTACATCCGAATTAAAGGAAGTGGAATTCAAAAAAAAACATGGAAAGAATCACAAAAACAAAGAGTTGGTTCTTCCAAAAAATTAACAAAATTGACCGACCCTAAACAAATCTTATCAGAAAAAGAAGAAAACACTCCCAATTAAACAAACTGAGACATGAGAATGGGAACATCACCACAGATACAACCAAGTTTTTGAGCATTATAAGGGAATAATTCTGAAACTGTTATGCTAATAAGTTTCAGAATCTGGAAGAAATAGTCGCATTTCTAGCAAACTAGAAACTAAACCAGGATGATTTAAACCACCTTTTTAGACCAATATCAAGCATTGAAATAGAAAGAGCAATAAGAGATTTCCCACCCAGCGAAAGCCCATGACCTGATGGGTTTACCGCAGAATTCTAGAAGACATTCAAATCATAACTCACAGCAATACTCCTAAACTCTTCAATGAAATTGAAAGGGAAAGTTCCCTACTAAACTCTTTCTATGAAGCCATCATAACCCTTATCCCAAACTCAGGCAAGGACTCAACCAAAAACAGGTTTATAGGCCCATTTCGTTGATGAACATCAATGCAAACTTCTTAACAAAATGTTGGCCAATCGACTTCAGCAACTCAGGCAATAATTCATACCTCATGATCAAACAAGATTCATTTCAGGGATGCAAAGCTGGTTCAATATACACAAAGCAATTACTATAATTCATCACATCAACAAGAACAAGGATAAGAACATCATGGTAATTTCAGCTGATGCAGAAAAATCATTTGAAATGGTCTAATACAATTTATGATGAAGGCCTTGGAAAAAATTAGGAATCCAGGGAACATTCCTCAGTACAACAAACCTCCAGCCAGCATTATGCTTAAATCGGAAAATCTAAAGCCATTTCCTCTAAAATGAGGAACGAGACAAGGAAGACTAGTCTCTGCATTTCTCTTCAATTTAGTATTGGAATGCCTAGCTACAGAAATACATAGCTCAGAAGGCCACCCTAAAAACCAGTGGGGCCTCTAGAGCTACCAATTGTTAAGATTCAAAGGAGAAGAACAAACAGTGATAACAAGTGTGCAAAAGTGGAGAATGTATTTGTGAAAAATGGTTTCAGTCTCAAGCCTTCTGTCTTTTTATATATGCGTACTGTCACCCTGGTAAATTGCCCCGGGTCTCTGCCTAAAAGTGTTAGGAAAGCCAGTGGGGCATCAGCCTGAAAAGACTATCCATAGCATGTAGAAACTGGCCAGCAGGTAAATGCTGGAAAGATGGTAATTGTGGAGAGGGTGCGTATTCGAGGATCCTCACCTGGAAGATTTTGGGAAGTGGACTTTACAGAGGTAAAGCCTGGAAAGTATGGGTATTTGTATCTGTTAGTACTAGTGGACACTTTTCAGGCTGAGCTGAGGCATTCCTGACAAAAGGCCAAAGCACTGAGCTAACGATTAAAACACGACTCCAGGAAAGAATTCCTCAATTTGGCTTATGCTTAACAGTCTGGAATGACAATGGCCCAGCCTTCACAGCCCAAGACACTCAATTGTTAACTAAGGACATAGGAATAAACTGGAAGTTACATTGTGTTTATAGTCCTCAGATTTCGGGCAAGTAAAAAGAGTGAAGAGGACCTTAAAGCAACGTTTAACTAACTGAATTACAGAGACAGGCCATCAGTGGTGAAGCCTCTTCTCATTGCTCTCCTTCGACCAAGATGCACCCATTATGTTAGAGGATTCACTCCCTTTGAAATAATTTTTGGTAAACCACCTCTTTTGGGTCCTAAACCTGGGAAAGCTATATTACTAGGAATGTCTAACCACAATCTTGTACAGTCCCTGTATACTTTGTATCGTGTTCTTCTGTGTGTCCATCCTTTGGTAGTCTGTGCTCACCAGCCTCTTGGGAAAAACTGCACCTATTCTTTCCTGCCTGGACAGTTGTTGTGGGTGTTCTTGCTCCTGAATTAGAACCTATGAGGCAAGGACCATCCTTAGTGGTGCTAAATACACTCTTAGTTATTAAAAAGGCAGTAAATCAGCACTGGAACCATCATACTCAAGTGAAACTGGCAGTGGAACAATATCCACAGAAGGCTACATGATAGACACTTCAGAGACACCTTGAATATCTCTTAATGTGATGATTTACCAAGTGTTAATTATTGTTAACTTGTGTATTTACATGGATTCTTCTTTTTTTTTTTAGTGTTTAATTTTTTTGTTTTTTTTTAATTAATTTATTTATTTTAATTGTATTTTATTTTATTTGGGAACATACTGTACAGAGGGGCTACAATTACATGGGCAGGATAATGCATACTTTTCTTACCAAGCATTGCAGCCTCCTCCTTTGTTTACCCTTCACTTCCCTTCCCCGCCTCCCCCCTCCCCCCACCCAATTTTACCCCCCTCCCCCCCCACACCGACATTGTAAAGCTGGTTTTGACATGACATTTTGTACTTCTCATTGTTGCAACAGGTCCACCTGAATCCTTAAACGACTTGTTTGTCCCCATCTCCTCCACATGTTATACTGACATCAAATATAATGAAAGCGGGGGTTACACTGTGGGGGAGGGACATACAAAGCAACAAAGAAATAATCTTATAAATCCATTAGAAACACATGCATGAAAGAAACGAAAGCATTAAAATACATATTTAAGGGTTCATTTTCCTAACATCACATTATCTGACCTTTTCCGCTTGACTCATGCCTATACTAGATATTGCAAATAAGGGAAACCATGGGACCTATGCTTCTTTGGGCCTGGCTTACTTCACTTAATATAATTTTTTCCAAGTCTTTCCATTTCCTAACAATTGGGGCAATGTCATTCTTTCTCGTGGAGGCATAGAATTACAACGTGTATATATACCACATTTTCTTGATCCTTTCATCTACTGAGGGGCATCTGGGTTGGCTCCATATCTTAGCTATGGTAAATAATGCTGCAATAAACATAGTTGTGCTGGTAGCTTTAGTGTGGTCTTGTTTGTAAACATTTGGGTAAATGCCCAAAAGTGGGATTGCTGGATCATAGGGGAGATCTATGTGAAGTCTTTTGAGGAACCTCCATACTGCTTTCCAAAGTGGTTGAACAAGTTTACATTCCCACCAACAATGAAGTAAGGTTCCTTTCTGTCCACATCCCCTCCAGCATCTGTTGTTGTTAGAGTTCTTGATTTTTGCTGTTCTAACTGGAGTGAGGTGATATCTCAATGTTGTTTTGATTTGCATTTCTTTTATGGCTAGGGATGTTGAACATTTCTTCATGTGTCTATTGGCCATCCTTCTTTCTTCTTCAGAGAAGGTTCTCTTTAAGTCTTTCGCCCACTTATTTATTGGTCAGTTGTTTCTTTGAGGATTTGTTGTTGGGTGGTTTAATTTTTTGAGTTCCAAGTATATTTTAGATATGAGACCCTTGTCCGTTGTATGGCTAGTAAAGATCTTCTCCCAATCGGTGGGCTTTCTATTGATCTTGCCAGCTATGTCATTTGCCCTGCAGAAGCTCTGCAATCTTATGCAATCCCATTTGTCCAACCTTTCTTTGATTTGTTGTGCTTCCGGGTCTCTATTCAGAAAATTTCGACCTGAGCCAAGGAGACCTAGGGTTTCTCCTATTCCATCCTGTAATGTTTTCAGAGTGTCTGCTTTGACTCCAAGGTCTTTGATCCATTTGGAGTTGATTCTGGTGCAGGGTGATATATAAGGATCTAGCTTTAGTTTTCTACATGTAGTTAACCAATTTTGCCAGCACCATTTACTGAAGAGGCTGTCTTTCTTCCATTCTATTGTTTTAGCTTCCTTATCGAAGATTAGATGGCTATAGGTCTGTAGGTTCATTTCTGGGTTTTCAATTCTATTCCATTGGTCCTGAGGTCTGTTCTTATGCCAATACCAAGCTGTTTTGATTACTATGGCTTTATAGTAGAGTTTGAAATTTGGTATTGATATTCCTCCAGCAGTGTTCTTTCCGTTGAGGAGCATTTTTGCTATTCGGGGTCTTTTATTGTTCCATATGAATTTTTGGATTGCCTCCTCTATTTCCTTGAAGAATGAGGGTGGAATTTTGATAGGTATCGCGTTGAATTTGTAGATAGCCTTGGGAATATTGCCATTTTCACGATGTTAATCTTGCCAATCCAGGAGCATGGGAGGTTTTGCCATTTTTTAAGTTCTGTGTTGATTTCCTTTTTCAAGATTTTAAAGTTTTCATCATAGAGGTCCTTCACTTCTTTGGTTAAGTTAATTCCTAGGTATTTTATTTTTTGTGGGGCTATTACAAATGGAGTTGCTTTCCTAATTTCAGCCACACTTTTCTCATTGTTGGCATATAGAAAAGCCATTGATTTTTGGGGATTAATTTTATAACCTGCTACTTTGCCAAAGTTTTGAATCAGCTTGAGTCATTTGGGAGTGGAGTCTATGGGATTCTTTAAATACAATATCATGTCATCTGCAAAGAGGGAGAGTTTTATTTCTTCTTTCCCTATTTGGATCCCCTTTATGTCTGCATCTTGTCTTATTGCTGTAGCTAGGCATTCTAATACTAGATTGAAGAGAAGTGGAGAGAGTGGGCATCCTTGTCTTGTTCCTGAGTTAAGAGGAAATGGCTTTAGTTTTTCACCATTGAGTATAATGCTGGCTGTAGGTTTGTCATATACAGCCTTTATTGTATTGAGGAATGTTCCATGGATTCCTAATTTTTCCAGAACCTTCATCATAAAGGGGTGTTGGATCTTGTCAAATGCTTTTTCTGCATCTATTGAGATAAGCATGTGGTTCTTATTCTCGCTCCTGTTGATGTGATGAATAATATTAATTGATTTGCGTATATTGAACCAGCTTTGCATCCCTAGAAATGAATCCTGTTTGATCATGGTGTATGATTTTTTTGGATGAATTGTTGAAGTCGATTGGCCAAAATTTTGTTGAGAAGTTTTGCATCAATGTTCATCAAAGAAATGGGTCTGTAGTTCTCTTTCTTTGATGAGTCCCTGCCTGGTTTTGGGATGAGGGTTATGATGGCTTCATAGAATGTGTTCGGTAGTGAGCTTTCTCTTTCAATTTCATTGAAGAGTTGGAGGAGTATTGGTGTGAGCTCTGCTTTGAAGGCCTTGTAAAATTCCGCTGTAAAACCATCTGGTCCTGGACTTTTCTTAGCTGGGAGGTCTCTTATTGCTGTTTCTATTTCAATGCTTGATATGGGCCTGTTAAGCTGGTTTAACTCATCTTGGTTTAGTTTTGGCATGTCAATATTTGCTAGGAAAAGGTCCATTTCTGTCAAGTTCTCAAACTTATTAGCATAAAGTTTTGAGAAGTATTCCCTTATAATGTTCTGAATCTTGGTTGTTTCCGTGGTGATGTTTCCATTCTCATCTCTGAGTTTATTAATTTGGGTGTGTTCTCTCCTTTTTCTGATAAGGTTTGCTAAGGGTCTGTCAATTTTGTTAAGTTTTTCGAAGAACCAACTCTTTGTTTTGTTGATTCTTTCTATAGTTTTTTTGGATTCTAATTCATTTAATTCTGATTTAATTTTGATTATTTCTTTCCGTCTACTGGATTGGGGTTTATCTTGCTGCTCTTTTTCAAGGAGGTTTAGATGTGTCATTAAATTGCTAGTTTCCGATCTCTCCAATTTGTTGATGTAGGAGCTCAGAGCTATAAACTTGCCTCTGAGTACTGCCTTTGCTGTGTCCCAGAGGAGCTGGTAATTTGTGTGTTCATTTTTGTTGAATAGCATGAACATTTGAATTTCCTTTCTAATCTCTTCCATGACCCACTCATGATTCAGCAGTGTGTTGTTCAGCCTCCATGTGATACTGGACTTTCTTTGGTGGCTTAAGTTGTTGAGATCTAATTTTATTCCCTTGTGGTCAGAGAGAATGCAAGGTATAACTTCAATGTTTCTGAATTTAGACAAGTTTGCTTTGTGGCCTAAAATGTGGTCTATTTTAGAAAACGTTCCATGTGCTGCTGAGAAGAACGTGTATTCTGTTGCTGCTGGGTGAAATGTTCGGTAAATGTCTGTTAAGTCTAGTTGATCTATGCAGCTGTTTAGATCTGCGGTTTCTCTGTTGAGTTTTTGCCGGGTTGATCTATGTAGTGGGGAGAGTGGTGTGTTAAAATCCCCAACAATTAATGTCTTTGGATCTATATGGGATTTGAGGGAAAGTAGTGTTTCTTTGATAAATTTGGGTGCTCCATTGTTTGGCGAATAGATATTTAGAATTGTAATATCCTCCTGAAGGAGAGATCCTTTAATTAGTATGTAGCGACCTTCTTTATCTCTTCTCACGAATTTTAGTTTGAAGTCTATTTTATCTGATATTAGGATTGCAACTCCCGCCTGTTTATGAGGGCCGTTTGCTTGGTAGATTTTGTTTCAGCCTTTAACCTTGAAAATATGTTTGTTTTTACGGGCAAGATGTGACTCCTGCAGGCAGCAGATAGAAGGGTCTTGATTTTTAATCCAACTAGATAGTCTATGTCGCTTAATTGGAGAGTTCAGTCCGTTAACGTTAAGAGATAGGACTGAGAGATATTTGGGGGTTCCTGCCATGTTATCCACCTTCTTGGGGGCTGTGAAAACTGGGTTCTTCCTAAGGTTCTTGGATTCTCAGTTTGGGTGCAGTTTCTTGGCCTTTGTTGCGTTCTTGTTGGTTTTCTATGTGTAGGACATCTTTAAGAATCTTTTGCAGGGCTGGTTTGGTGGAGATGTATTGTTTCAATTTTTCTTTGCTATGGAATGTTTTTATTTGGCCTTCAGTTATGAAGGAGAGTTTAGCTGGGTACAGTATTCTTGGTTGATAGTTGTTTGTTTTTAGGGCATGGCATACGTCATTCCAGGCTCTTCTTGCTTTGATTGTCTCTGCTGAGAAATCTGAGGTAATTCTAATTGGTTTCCCTTTATAGGTGATTAACCTTTTCTCCTTGACAGCTTTAAGGATCTTTTCCTTGGTCTGGGTTGATCCTGTGTGGATTATAATGTGATGGTGGGATGTCCTATTCTAGTCTGGTCTATTTGGGGTTCTAAAAGCTTCCTGTATCTGAATAGGCCTATCTTTTTGTATGTTTGGGAAGTTCTCTGCTAGGATCCTGTTAAACAAATTTCCTAGACCATTAACTTCTGTTTCTAGGTGCTCCTCTACACCCATTATCCTTAGATTGGGCCTTCTGATGGTGTCTTCCAGGTGTTGGATAGACCTATCATATTTCTTGGACTTGTCTTGGATGGTTGTATGTTCTTTTTCTATAATATCTAGGCTGTCTTCAATCCCTGAGATTCGATCTTCTGCATGGTCTAACCTGCTGTCAAGACTCTCTACTTTGTTTTTTATCTCTTTTCCTTCTAATTGGTCAGCTTTGATGGCTTCAAGTTCTTTGTTGTAGCTCTGTTTTAGGTCTTGTATGAATTTCTTTACTTCCTTAATTTGGTGTTCAGTGTTTGTTCTCAAATCACTTAGTTGATTGGTTATGGTGTCTTTGGACTCCCATTCCTTCTGTTGGGTTCCATTCAGCATTCCCTTTGTGGTCTCCCTGACTTCCTTCAGCTCTTTGTTAATGGATTCCATGAATGCCTTTAGTGATCTTTGTGTATTCTCTACCTGGTCTCTTAATTCGTGAATTACTCTTTGATTAGTTTCCTCCCTTCTGTGGGATTCCTGCAGTTCTCTTTGAGTGTTCTCTGCCTGCTCACGCCATTCCTCCCTTTCTCTTTGGGTATTCTCAAGTTGTTCACGCAAATCCTGTATCAGTTTTTGAGAAGCTTCCTCACGCTTATGATATTCCTGTATAAACTTCTGGGATGCCTCCTCTCTCTCCCTATCACGCTCATACAGAGTCCTTTGTACATTGTCAAACTTCTCATTTATCATGTTTGCTATTAGTGTTTGTAGAGCTATTTGGGAACTCTCCTCTGGATTATTCTTTATCTGTTCTAATCCCTGATTATCAAGGTTGGGAATTGAGATACCCGAATTTGCCATTTTTTTTGTGTTTTTCCGGCTTACTCGGCCCATTTGAGATAAAGATTGCACCAGTTTTGTGCTAGAACACTATCTTAAGGCAACCATCAAGCAAAGTTTGCATTTGTACAGTCAATAGTCTACAGATACAATCTAGTTCAACAGATACATCTATTCAACATCAAACGACTATATGTTAAAGGACTTCGAACCGCAGAAAAGAATTTGGAAAACCAGAAATTATTAGGATTAGGGAGAGATGTGGGTAAAAAATAGGAATAGATTGGTGTGGGGAGGCACAGGGAGAGTTAACTATGTCCTAATCACAATGCAGGAAATGAGTTGGGTAGGATGCAAGTAGAGAGAGAGAGAAAAAGAAGAGACGGAAAGAGGAATAAAGAGAGACCAGAAAAAGAATAGAAATGTAAAAATTAATGTTATTATAGAGGTTAAAAGACCGTCTATTTAGAGAGGAATGTGAATATGTTCAGAGAAGGGGAGGGACATAGAGGAGATGTGAAAAGCTTTAAGGATGGGAACGGGAGAATAAAAGATCAGAAGTTCAGTAGAGCTAGATAAAAAACAAAAAGATAATTAAGAAAGAAAGAAAAAGAGAAAGAAGACAAGAAAAGAAAGGAAAACTCTCATTCACGTATTCCTAAAATAAAAATTATAAGATGAGAAAAAAAAAGTTACTGGAAAACAATTATTTTTTCAGAAGAGGCAAAAATTAAAGATTAATAAAAGTTTTAGAAGGGAAAAAATTATATATATATATATATATATATATATATATATATATATATATGGTAACAAAAAACAAATAACAAGCAAAAAAAAAGAAAAGAAGAAGAAGAAGAAAAAAAGAAAAAAAAAAGAACAAAAAGTCTTTTGATTTTTTTTTGGGGGGGGAGGAGTGGGAAGAATCCTGTATCTCCCTTTTGTCTGCAACCAGTCTCTTGTTGGAGTCTCTGGTCAGCTTGAGGTCCTGTGGCTTGATTGGTTTCTTAAGTCGGTTGGTTGGAAGAGGCAGAAAAATGCTCTGCTTTACTCAAGATTTTGAGATCCCCCTCCCAGGTTAGTTTTCTGGGAGGGTGGTCTGCTTTGAGAGTCACAAAAGAGGGGGATGTGGTGATGAGGCTAGGTTCTGGGTAGAGTTGAGGCCTTTCAACAAACAGTAGCTTTTCCCTGGGGCTATTTTGTGATAAAGCTCACAGAGCCCAGCCTGGAGCCATTCTCCGGGTTTCTGTTTTTCAATTGATTGTGGTGGCTGCTAGAGGGAGGGGCAGCCTCTGGCTCTGGTTACCCAGTGAGGGAAGGCACTCCGATGGCTGGCGCCTGAGCTGGGTGATTTTCCCTGGATGGAGCTGAGTCTGGCAGGTCACTTCGCCGTTCAGTTCTTGTGACCTGCTAAATGACTCATTTTATTCCAAGGCCTGAGCTGGAGCTAGCAGCTCCTCCGAGCAGCTGGTGCGTTTCCTTGGCTTCCCCTCTCTTGTCTAACTCTCTGTCCTGTGATGACACACTTGGTGTGATTCTCTGGCTTAGGACTGTTCACTGGAACTCTAAAACTCCTTTCTATGCGAGAGCTTGTTCAGATTCCAGCTTCTCTTCCGCCATCTTCCACATGGTTTCTTCTTTCTTGCTATTGTTTCAAAGGTATTTATAAAGTACCACCTGATTATTTGGTTGATTTGCACATACCTCCACCATGGAGAATGTAACCCATGTGTTCACTATTATTTGCTGTTGGTATAATTTCGGGGGGAAGGAATAAACAAATTGTTTAAATGGGGATACAGGTTGACCCATTGCGAAACTGAGATGTAAAATTTGCTTTTGTGAAAAACAGAATTTACAGTTTAGGTGGGGTGGTGGAGTCTAGTTGTGGAGATGGGGGGGAAAGGATGGAAGGGGAAAAACAGGAGGAGGCACAAATGCTTGATGAGAAATGTACTCATTACCTTGTTCATCGAACTTTAACCCCTCTGTACCGTACTTTCACGAACATAAATTTCTGTATATACCATAAATAAAGACTTGCTAAGTGTTAATCATTGTTAGAAAATGTGTTTCTATGATTTGAACCTTCTATCCGTTAGACTTGCATTTTATGCCTGTTCAACATCAGGTCAGAAGGGAAAGTTCAGAATTTGGTGCAGAAGGAATGAGTGATCTGATTACAGCTGGATAACAGTGAAGAAGGTGAATACCCAGGGGACATGATAATCAGCAGGGCCCAATAGAATGGAACCATGTTGTGGCTGGTTGAAGGTTGCGGGACAGAGAGAGGGAAGCCTAACTGCTCCAGAGACAAGGCCACTGATCATAGCAGGTCTTTGAGAATCTGATGTCACTGCCCCGCAGGGAATACTGCTGGAGGGGCATGCCATGCCACAAAAAGGGGACGTGGCATGATGCCCAAGGAGCAGGGCATTCTGCTTGAAGTGGCGTGACAGGCTACCTAAGGGGTGGGGCTTCAAGCCCTAGAGGTCAGCTTCCAGTAACTGATTGGGCAGTAGGCAGTTTTGGAGAGGACCCTGAATGGCAGTTGGTAAACCGTTAGTTGGAAAACCGTTAGTTGGAAAACCGTTAGTTGGAAAGCCATTAACCCCAGCCCGGAAAAAAAAAAAAACAGTGGGTAATAAGGAGAGAATGTAGGAGTGGAGGGAGAGACCAATGAACTCTAAATATTCACCAGACTATTCTAAATATCTATTCACCAATCAATGGCGCACCCAAGTTTATCCAAGAAATATGTCCTTCACTCAAATCTCACATAGAGACAAAAACATTAATTTTAGGGGACTCTTACACAACACTGTACCCGCTGGATTGATCAACTAGGCAAAAACTCAATAGAGCAAAATCAGCTCTAAACAATTGCATAGATCAACAAGAATTAACAGACATCTACTGAATATTTCACCTAGCAGCAACACAATACACGTTTTCTTCAGTAGCACATGGTACATTTTCCAAAATACACGACTATTTAGGGCCTAAAGCAAATTGTCCCAATCAGAAATATTGAAGTTATGCCCTGCATTCTCTCAGACCATAAGGGAATAAAATTAGAAGTCAACACCGAAAGCCACCAATAAAGTCCTAGAATACATGGAGGCTGAACAACACATTGTTGAATCCCCAATGCATCATGGAAGAGATTAAAAAGGAAATTCACAGGTTCATGATATTCAACAAAAGTGAACACACAAGTTACCAGATCCTCTGGCACACAGCAAAGGCAGTACTAAGAGGCAAGTTTATAGCTCTGAGTTCCTACATCAAATAATTGGAGAGATCTGAAACCAACAATTTAATGAGACACCTGAACCTCCTTGAAAAAGAGCAGCATGCTAAATCCCAATCCAGTAGAAAGGAAGAAGCAATTAAAATTACACCAGAATTAACTGAAGTAGAATTCACAAAACTAAATAGAAAGAATCACCGAAACAAAGATGTGGTTCTTCCAAGAAATTAACAAAATTGACAGACCCTAAACAAATTTGATCAGAAAAGGAAAAGAACATTCCCAGTGAAACAAACTCAGAGAAAAGCATGGAAACATCACTACAGATACAACCAAGGTTCTGAGCATTATAAGGTAATAATTCTGAAACCGTTATTGTAAAAAGTTTCAGAATCTGGAAGAATTGGATGCTTTTCTAGCAAACTAGAAACTAAACCAGGATGATTTAAACCACCTACATAGACCAATAACAAGCATAGAAAAAGAAAGAGCAAGAGGAGCTTTCCCACCAAGGGAAAGCCCATGACAAGATGCATTTACCGCAGAATTCAAGAAGGCATTCAAATCGGATCTCACAGCAATACTCCTAAACTCTCAAGGAAATTTTCAAAGAAAGTTCCATACTGAACTCTTTCGTTGAAGCCATCAAAACTCTCATTACAAACCCAGGCAAGGACAAATCATAAAAGAGGATTATAGACCCATTTCGTTGATGAACATCGATGCAAACTTCTCAACAAAATGTTGGCCAATCGACTTAAACAACTCATTAAAAAAATTCATACACAACGATCAAACAAGATTCATTTCAGGGTTGCAAAGCTGGTTCAATATACACAAAGAAATTACTATAATTCATCACATCAAAAAGAACAAGAATAAGAACATCACGGTTATTTCAGTCGATGCGGGAAAATCATTTGAAAAGCTCCAATACACCTTTATGATGAAGGCTCTGGAAAAATTAGGAATTCAAGGAACATTCCTTAATACAACAAACCTCCATCCAGCATTATGCTTAATTCTGAAAATCTAAAGCCATTTCCTCTAAACTGAGGAGCGAGACAAGGATGACCACTCTCTCCACTTCACTTCAATTTACTATTAGAATGCCTAGGTACAACAATTCGACTAGAGGCAAACATAAAAGAGACCAAAATGGAGTAAAATGAAGTAAAAATCTACCTTTTTTGAGATGACATGAACATGTATTTACATAATCACACAATACCACTCCCAAATTCTGGAGCAGATTCAAAACGTTGGCATAGTCACAGGGTATTAAATTAAACCTGAAGACTCAGTGGCTTTTCTGTATGCCAACAATTAGAAAAGCACAGCTGAAATCAGGAAAGCAACGTCTTTTGCAAATGCCCCACAAGAAATAAGATACCTAGGAATTCACTTCAGTAAAGAAGTGAAGGACTTCTATGATAAAAACTTTAAAACCCTAAAAAGGAAATCAAGCAGAAGTGGCAAAACCTCTCATGCTCCTAGTTTAAAAGGATCAACATGGTGACAATGGCAATACTTCCAAAGGCTATCTACAAATTCAATGTCATACCTATCAATATTCTAGCCTCATTCTTCTAGGAAATAGAAGAGGCAATCCAAAATTTCATATAGAACAATCAAAGAACCCGAATAGCTAAAACGATACTTAACAGAAAGGACAGTGCTCAAGGAATACCGATACCAAATTACAAACTCTACTACAAAGCCATATTAAACAAAAACCTTGGTACTGGTACCAAGAAGAGACCTCAGAACCAATGGATTTGTGTTGAAAACCCAAAAGTGAACCCTCATGCCTGTAGCCAACTAATCTTTCATGAGTGAACTACAAACATAGAATGGAAGAAAGACAACCTCTTCAGTATGTGGTGCTGGCAAAATTGGTTGAGCACTGGTAGCAAATTAAAGTTAGATCTTACATGTGACCCTGCACCAAATCAACTCCAAATGGATCAAAGACTTCGAAGACAAACAGACATCCTGAAAACATTACAAGAAGGAATATGAGCAACTGTCTGGCTCCTTGAAACTGACTGAAATTTTCTTAACCAAGTCGCAGAAACACAACAAATCAATGAAAGGTTGGACCAAGGGATTGGATGAAACTGCAGAGCTTCTGCATGGATAAGGACATAGCTTTCACTTACGTGCAATAACAAGTATATGTCTGGGACATGCAGAAAAGGTCAAAACCTCTGTACATATGACCAGATAAGATGATGTAAAGCGAAGTGAACATCAGGATAGGGATACAAGTGGGGTCTTTTTCTATCTTACTATTGTTTATAACTTATTTATAGGGTACCACGTGATATTTGTTGCCTTTTATGTTCCTCCCCCTAAGTGTAAACTGTGTTTTCTTTGTACTTGATGTTGGTATAATTTCGGGAGGGGATGGGAAAAAACAAAATGTTTGAATAGGGATACAGGTTGGGCCATTGTAACCATGAGATGTACAAGACAATTTTGAACAACAACCTTTACAATGTAAGCATGGGAGGGGGAAGTGAGTAAGTTGGAAGAAAGGGATGGTAGGGAAACAACAAAGGAGGGGACAAGAATGCTTGATATGAAATGTATTCATGACCTTGCTTATGTAACACTAAGCCTTCTCTATAGGGTGTTCACAATAAAAACCATAGTATAAAATGAATTCAGTAGCGAACTGGAGAAAACTAAGAGACAATTATCGATGTGAAGAGAAGATTTGCAGATCCAAATCAGGAACTTGTAAGAATCAAAGATGAGAACAAAGTCCTCCAATTGAACCTGCAAAACACTCGAAATCATATGGAATCCAAGCACACAATTCTGGGTGAGTATGAGGCAAACTAGGGACCACAGGAAGAGGCTGAAGGAGGAGAAAGAGGAGCTACAAGAGGAAAAGGCCAACCAGACTGCCAAGAGACTCACGATAATTGTACTGCAGAAGCAGCAATTCCCCGTGGAACAGATGGAGGTGTGAAAAAAACCCTCTCAATAGCACCATTGAGAAATTACATAAGGAGTTGAAGGGAAAGTAAAGGTGTTGTGAGAAGGAGCAGTAGTTGGACAATCAAGGGAAATTTTCTGTAACGCTAGAAGCACACTTGCAGGTAAATAAGGACTTTGAGGAGGAGATTGACATCATGAAAATGAGCTTGAGAGTAAAGGAGGAGGATACAATGAAAGAAGTCTCCAAGTTTCAGACTGAGGTACAGGAATTAAAGAATATAGAGAGCTCTGAGGTTCAGAAAAACAACCAAGATAATCACATAGCTCAGAAGGCCACCCCAAAACGAGTGGGCCCTCTAGAGCTACAATTAATATGATTCAAGGAAGAAGCACAAACACTGATAACAAGTGTGCAAAAGTGGAGAATGTACTTGTGAAAAATGGTTTCAGTCTCAAGCCTTCTGTCTGTTTATATATGCTTACTGTCACCCTGGTAAATTACCCTGGATCTCTGCTTAAAACTGTTATGAAAGCCAGTGCAGCGTCAGCCTGGAAAGACTATCAATAGCATGTAGAAATTGGCCAGCAGGTAAATGCTGGAAAGACGATAATCGTGGAGAGGGTGCATATGCGAGGAACCTCACTTGGAGGATTTGGTGTAGTGGACTTCACAGAGGTAAAGCATGGAAAGTATGGGTATTTGTATCTGTTAGTAGGAGTGGACACTTTTCAGGCTGAGCTGAGGCATTCCTGATAAAGGCCAAAACCTCTGAGCTGACAGTTCAAACATGATTCCATGAACGTATTCCTCAATTTGGCTTCTGTTTAGCAGTGTGGAATGACAATGGTCTGGCCTTCACAGCCCAAGACACTTGATTTTTAGCTAAAGCCCTAGGAATGAATTGGAATTTACATTGTTTTTTTAGACCTCAGATTTCAGGGCATGTAAAAAGAGTGAAGATGACCTTAAAGCAAAGTTTAACTAACTGATTTAAAGAGACTGGCCATCAGTGAGTAAGCCTCCTCTCATTGCTCACCTTCAACCAAGATGCACCCCTTATGTTAGAGGATTCACTCCCTTTGAAATAATTGATGGGAAACCACCTCCTTTGGTTCCTAAAACTGGGAAAGCTATATTACCAAGAATGTCTAACCACAATCTTGTATAATCCTTGTATTCTTTGTATCATGTTCTTCTGTGTGCTCATCCTTTGGTAGCCCAGGCGCAGCACCCTCCTGGGAAAAAGTGTACCTTTTCTTTCCTGCCTAGACAGTTGGTGTGGGTCAATGGCATCACCATCCTGAATTAGAACCCATGAGGCAAGGAACATCCTCAGTGGTGCTAGCTACACCATTGGCTATTAAAGTGGCAGGAAATCAGCATTGGAACCATCATACTCAAGTGAAACAAGCAGTGGAACAATATCCACAGAAGGCTACAAGATAGACTGTTCAGGGACACCCTGAATAACTCTTAATGTGATGATATACCAAGTGTTAATTATTGTTAGTGTGTTTACATGGTTTCTTCTTTCTTGCTATTGTTTCAAAGGTATTTATAAGGTACCATGTGATTATTTGGTTGATTTGTACATACATTAACCATGGAGAATGTAACCCATGTGTTCACTATTATTTGATGTTGGTATATTTGGGGTGGGGGGAAGGGAATAAACTCATTGTTTAAATATGGATACTGGTTGACCCATTACAACACTGAGATGTACAAGTTGCTATGTCGAAAATGGATTTTACAATTTAGGTGGGGTGGTGGAGTGTAGTTGTGGAGATGGAAGGGAAAGGATGGAAAGGGAAAAACAAAGGAGGAGGCACAAAGGCTTGATGAGAAATGTACTCATTACCTAGTTCATCAAACAGTAACCCCTCTGTACGGTATTTTCACGAATAAAATTTTCTGTAAAAATATCATAAATAAAGACATGCTAAGTGTTCATTATTTTTAGCCAATGGGTTTCTATGCGTTGAACATTGCTATTTGTTAGACTTGCATTTTAATCCTTGTCAACATCAGTTCAGAAGGGAAAGTTCAGGATTTGGTGCAGAAGGAATGAGTGATGTGATTACAGTTGGATAAAGATGAGGAAGGTGAAAACCCAGGGGTCTTGAAAATCAGCAGGGCCCAATAGAATGGCGACGTGTCCCGGCCCGATGAAGGGTTCGGGGCATTAAGAGGCAAGCTCAACTGCTCCACAGACAAGGACACTGATCATAGCAAGTCTTTAAGCAGCTGATGTCACTGCCCCGCAGGGCATACTGCTGGAGGGGCATGCCATGCCCCTAAAAGGAAATGTGGCATGATGCCCAAGGAAGAGTGCAAGCTGCTGAGAGGGGCGTGTCATGCCACAGGAGGGGTGGGGCTTCAAGCCCTACAGGCGAGCTTCCAGGAACTGTTTGGATATTAGGCAGCTTTGGAGAGGTGCATGAATGGCAGTTGGAAAACCGTTAGTTGGAAAACCGTTAAAAAACAATCAAACCACAAAAGAGTGGTATATAAGGAGAGAAGGTAGGAGTGGAGGGAGAGATAAATGAATTCTAAATATTCAGCAGACAATTCTAAATATCTATTCACCAAACAATGGCGCACCCAAGTTTATCCAAGAAACACCACCTTCACTCAATTCTGAAATAGAGACAAAGACATTAATTGTTGGGGACTCTTACACAACGATATCCCTGCTGGAATGGTCAAACAGGCAAAAACTCATAGAGAAAACTCAGATCTAACAATTGCATAGATCGAAAAGAATTAAAAGGCATCTACTGAATATTTCACCCAGCAGCATCAAAATACACATTTTTCTCAGCAGCACATGGCACAGTTTCCAAAATACACCACGTTTTAGGGCACAAAGCAAACTTGTCGCAATCAGAAACATTGAAGTTATGCCCTGCATTCTCTCAGACCACAAGGGAATAAAATAAGAAGTCAACACCAAAAGCCACCAAAGAAAGTCCTGTAACACATGGAGGCTGAACAACACATTGTTGAATCCCAATGCATCATGGAAGAAATTAGAAAGGAAATTCACATGTTCATGATATTCAACAAAAGTGAACACACAAATTACCAGCTCGTCTGGCACCCTGCAAAGGCAGT
Source organism: Dipodomys merriami (assembly GCF_024711535.1). Taxonomy (NCBI): domain Eukaryota; kingdom Metazoa; phylum Chordata; class Mammalia; order Rodentia; family Heteromyidae; genus Dipodomys; species Dipodomys merriami. Next base: position 1,440,992 of record NW_027203060.1, on the reverse strand, counting down.
ACTCAAAGGCAAGTTTATAGCTCTGAGTTCCTACATCAAATAATTGGAGAGATCTGAAACCAACAATTTAATCAGACATATGAACCTTATAGAAAAAGAGCAACAAGCTAAACCCCAATCCAGTAGACTGTTATGCTAATAAGTTTAAGAATCGGGAAGAAATGGACGCTTTTCTAGAAATCAGGAAACTAAACCAGGATGATTTAAACCACTTTCTTGGACTAATATAAAGCATCGAAATAGAAACAGCAATAAGAGATTTTCCACCCAGGGAAAGCCCATGACCAGATGGATTTACCACAGAATTCTAGAAGGCAATCAAATCAGAACTCACAATGAATCAGAACCCTTCAATGAAATTGAAAGAGAAAGTTCCCTACTGACCTCTTACTATGAAGCCATCATAACCCTTATTCCAAACCCAGGCAAGGACTCTTCAAAAAAGAGGATGATCGAACCATTTCGTTAGGAACAAAATGTTGGCCAATCGACTTCATCAACTCATGCAAACATTCATACACCACAATCAAGCAAGATTCATTTCAGGGTTGTAAAGCTGTTTCAATATACACAAAGCAATTACTATAATTCATCACATCAACAAGAACAAGAATAAGGACATCATGGGTAGTTCAGTCGATGCAGAAAAATCATATGTATAGCTCCAATACCCCTTTATGATGCAGGCTCTGGAAAAATTAGAAATCCAGGGAATATTCCTCAATATAACAAACCTCCACCCAGCATTATCCTTAATTCTGAAAATCTACAACCATTTCATCTAAACTGAGGAACCAGAAAAGGATGACCACTCTCTCCAATTTAATTCAATGTAATATTAGAATGCCTAGCTACAGCAATACGACAAGAGGCAAACATAAAGGAGACTCAAATAGAGAAAAATGAAGTAAAACTCTCCCTCTTTGCAGATGACATGAACCTGTGTTTGCAGACTCACACGCGGCTATTCCCCAATTATTCGAGCAGATTCAAAATTTTGGCATAGTCACGGGGTATTAAATCAAAGCACAAAACTCAGTGTGTTTTCTGTTTGCCAACAATGAGAAGAGCACAGCTGAAATCAGGAAAGCAACTGCTTTCGTATTAGCCCCACAAGAAATAAGATACCTAGGAATTCACTTCAGTAAAGAAGTGAAGGACCTCTATGATGAAATCTTTAAAGCCTGAAAAAGGAAATCAAAGCAGAACTTAGAAAGTGCCAAACCTCCCATGCTCGTAGTTTACAAAGATCAATATGGTAACAATGGTAATGCTTCCAAAGGCTATCTACAAATTCAATGTCATTCCAGCCTCATTCTTCTAGGAAATAGAAGAGGCAACCCAAAAATTCACATGGAAAAATCAAAGAACCCAAATAGCACAAAAGATGCTTAGTAGAAAGAACAGTGCTCAAGGACTATCTATACCAAATTTCAAACTTTCCTACAAAGCAAGAGTAAACAAAATACCTTGGTACTCGTACAAGAAGAGACCTCAGGACGAATGGATTCGAATTGAAAACCCAGAAGTGAACCCAAATGCCTATAGCCAACTAATCTTTCATAAGAAAGATTATGGAGAAAGAAGGAAGAATGGAAGAAAGACAACCTCTTCAGTATCTGGTGCTGGCAATATTTGTTGATGACCAGTAGCAAACTAAAGTTAGATCTTATATATCACCCTGCACCAAATCAACTCCAAATGGCTTAGAAACTTCAAAGACAAACAGACATACTGAAAACATCACACATTACAAGAAGGAATACGAACAACTCTCAGGCTCCTTGACACCAGCTGAAATTTTCTTAATTAAGTCTCAGAAACACAACAAATCAATAAAAGGTTGGACAAATGGGATTTCATGAAACTGCAGAGCTTCTGCATGCATATGAACATAGCTTTCACTTATGTGCAATAACAAGTATATGTCTGGGACAAGCAGAAAAGGTCAAAACCTCTGTACACATGACCGGAAAAGATGATGTAAAGCGAAATGAACCCCATGATAGGTTTACAATTGGTTTTTTTTTCTTGCTTGCTATTTTTTATAACTTATTTATAGGGTACCATGTGATTTTTTGTTGCCTTTTATGTTCCTCCCCCTCGTTGTAGCCTGTGTTTTCACTGTACTTGATCTCGGTATAATTTCAGGAGGGGAGAGGAAAAAACAAAATCTTTGAATAGGGATACAGGTTGACCCATTGTAACAATGAGATATACAAGACACTTTTGAACACCAAACTTTACAATGTAAGCATGGGAGTGGGAAGTGAGTAAGTGTGAAGAAAGGGATGGTAGGAAAAAACAAAGGAGGAGACAGGAAAGAATGATACAAAATATATTCATGACTGTGCTTATGCAACTGTAAGCCTCTGTATAGTGTGTTCACAATAAAAACCATATTTAAAAAATGAATTCAGTAGCAAACGAGAAAACTAAGAGACAATTATCGGACGTGAAGAAAAGATTTGCGGACACAATTCACGAACTTGTAAGAATCAAAGATGAGAACAAAGTCCTCAAAATGAACCTGGAAAACACTCAGAATCAATTGGATTCCAAGTCCACAAGTCTGGGTGAGTATTAGGCAAACTAGGGCCCACAGTTCAGTGGCTGAAAGACGAGAAAGAGGAGCTACAAGAGGAAAAGGCCAACCAGACTGCCAAGAGATTGGCGATAATTGTAATGCAGAAGCAGCATGTCCCCATGGAACAGGTGGAGGTGTGAAAAAACCCTCTCAATAGCACCATTGAGAACTTAAATGAGGAGTTGAAGGGAAAGTAAAGGTGTTGTGAGAAGGAGCACTAGTTAGACCATCAAAGGAACTCTTCTGTGACTCTAGAAGCACACTTGCAGGTAAAGAAGCACTTTGAGGAGTGGATTGGCTTCATGAAAGCGAGCTTGAGAGTAAAGGAGGAGGATACAATGGAAGAAATCTCCAAGCTACAGACTGAGGTTTAGAGTACTAAACAGGAATCCAAGAAACTAGAGAGCCCTGAGGTTCAGCAAAACAACCAAGATGATTACATAGCTCAGAAGACCACCCTAAAACCTGTGGGGCCTCTAGAGTTAAGATTCAAGGAAGAAGCACAAACACTGATAACAAGTGTGCAAAGGTGGAGAATGTACTTGTGAAAAATGTTTTTGCTCTCAAGCCTTCTGTCTCTTTATATATGCTTCTTGTGACCCTGGCAAATTGCCCTGGGCCTTTGCCAAAACTGTAATGAAAGCTAGGGGGGCGTCAGCCTGAAAAGACTATCCAAAGCATGTTGAAATTGGCCAGCAGGTAAATGCTGGAAAGTTGGTAAATGTGGAGAGGGTGTGTATGCTAGGAACTTCACCTGGAGGATTTTAGAAATGGGACTTCACAGAAGTAAAGCCTGGAAAATATGGGTATTTGTATCTGTTAGTACTTGTGGACACATTTCAGGCTGAGTGGAGGCATTCCTTAGAAAAGCCCAAACCGCTGAGCTGACAGTTAAAACATGACTGCATGAAAGATTTCCTCAATTTGGCTTATGCTTAGTAGTGGGGAACGACAATTGCCCGGCCTTCACAGCCCAAGACACTCAAGTGTTAACTAAGGTCCTAGAAATAAATTGGAAGTTACATTGTATTTATAGACCACAGATTTCAGGGGAGGTAAAAAGAGTGAAGAATACCTTAAAGCAAAGTTTAACTAACTGAATTACAGAGACTGGCCATCAGTGGTAAGCCTCCTCTCCTTTCCTCTCCTTCCAGCAAGATGCACCCCTTATGTTAGAGGATTCACTCCCTTTGAATTAATTGATGGTAGACCACCTCCTTTGGGTCCTAAACCTGGGAAAGATATATTACCAGAAATGTCTAACCACAATCTTTTACAGTCCCTGTAGGCTTTGCATCATGTTCTTCTGGGTGCCTATCCTTTGGTAGCCGAGGCCCACCGACCTCCTGAGGAAAACTGCACCTATTCTTTTCTGCCTGCATAGTTGGTGTGAATCAAAGGCATCATGCTCATGTGGCAAGGACCGTCCTCAGTGGTGCTAACTACACCATCGGCTATTAAAGTGGCAGGAAATCAGCTTTGGAGCCATCAGACTCAAGTGAAACAGGCAGTGGAACAATATCCACAGAAGGCTACAAGATGGACTGTTCAGAGACACCCTGAATATCTCTTAATGTGATGATTTACCAAGTGTTAATCATTGTTAACTAGTGCATTTACATGGTTCCTTCTTTCTTGCTATTTTTTCCAATGTACTTATAAGGTACCACGTGATTATTTGTTTGAATTTTTACATACCTCCACCATGGAGAATGTAACCCATGTGTTCACTATTATTTGATGTTGGTATAATTTTTGGGGGTGGAAGGGAGTAAACAAATTTTTTAAATAGGGATACAGGTTGACCCATTGCAACACTGAGAGGTATAAGATGCTATATGGAAAAACGGTCTTTACAATTTAGGTGAGGTGTTGGTGTGTAGTTGTGGAGATGAGAGGGAAAAGATGAAATGGGTAAAACAAAGGAGGAGGTACAAATGCTTGATGAGACATGTACTCATTACCTTGTTCATCGAACTGTAACCCCTCTGTACAGTATTTTCACGAGTAAAAATTTCTGTAAAAAATATCATGAGGTAAGCCAAGAGCAAAGAGACAAACAGTACATGGTCTCCCTGATAAGTGGATCCTAAATCCAATATGTTAGGTGATAGGACGAAACTCACAGGACTTAAGAGACAAAGAACTCCCACTCATCTGGTCGAACCACAACTAAATATCTCCATGCTGCTGATCACATGTATGGTGTATAACATGTGAACACCGTTTTATGTTATAGACTGTGATAAACAATTTGCTCTAGGAAAGTTAGAATGAACTTGTGACTCTAAATGAGCATCATTATTCCACAATACTGTGCAATTCCGGAAATTATGTAATCACTTAATCACAAACAAACAAACAAAAAGAACCTTGGGGAAGGTAGGGAGGGAAGGGATGGTAGGGGGGAAACAATGGTGGGGGTAACAATGTTCAAGAGGAAGTGTACTCATTACCTCACTCATGTAACTGTAACCCTCTGTATAGTATCTTTACAATTGAAAAAAATCTAAAAAAATTATCATGAATTAAGACTTGCTAAGTGTTAGTTATTGTTAGCCAAAGCGTTTCTATGGTTTGAACCTTGCTATCTGTTAGATTTGCATTTTAAGCCTGTTCAACATCAGGTCAGAAGGGAAAGTTCAGAATTTGGTGCAGAAGGAATGATTGATCTGATTACAGCTGGATAACTGTGAGGAAGGTGAAAACCCATGGAGCCTTGATAATCAGCAGGGCCCAATAGAATGGCACCGAGTCCCAGCCCAATGAAGGTTGCAGGGCATCAAGAAGCAAGCCTAACTGCTCCACAGACAAGGCCACTGATCATAGCAGGTCTTTGAGAAGCTGATGTCACTGCCCTGCAAGGCATACTGCTGGAGGGCATGCCACGCCCTCAGAATGGGATGTGTCATGATGCCCAAAGAGTAGGGCATACTGCTGAAAGGGGCGTCACATGCCAGTGGAGGGGTGGGGCTTCTAGTCCTACAGGCGAGCTTCCAGGAACTGATTGGATAGTAGGCAACTTTGGAGAGGAGCATGAATGGCAGTTGGAAAAACGTTAGTTGGAAAACAGTTAGTTGGAAAACCGTTAAAGAAACAAACAAAAATCAGTGGGGAATACGGAGAGAAGGTAGATATGGAAGAAGAGAAAAATGAATTCTAAATATTCAGCAGACAATTCTAAATATCTATTTACCGAACAAGGGCCACCCAAGTTTATCCAAGAAACACAACCTTCACTAAAATCTCACATAGAGACAAAGATATTAATTTTTGGGGACTTTTACACAACACTATTTCCCCGATGGTTAGATCAACCAGACAAAAACTCAATAAAGCAAACTCAGATCTAAACATTTGGTGATTCAATAGTGTTTAGTCAGCCTCCATGTGTTACAGGACTGTCTTTGGGGGCTTTAGGGTTGCGTTCTAATTTTATTCCCTTGTGGTCTGAGAGAATGCATGGTATAACTTCCATGTTTCTAAATTTGGACAAGTTGGCTATGTGACCTAAAATGTCGTCTCTTTTGGAAAATGTTCCCACTGCTGCTGAGAAAAACGTGTATTCTGATGCTGCTGAGTGAAATATTCGGTAGATGTCTGTTAAATGTATTTGATCGAGGCAGATGTTTAAATATGCATTTTCTCTGTTGCATTTTTGCTGAGTTGATCTACCTATCTGGTGTGGATAGTGTTGTGTTAAAGTCCCCAACAATTAATGTCTTTGGATCTATGCGAGATTTGAGGGAAAGTAGCGTTTCTTGGATAAATTTGGTTGCTCCATTGTTGGGTGAATTGATATTTAGTATTGTAGCATCCTCCCGGAGGAGAGATCCCCTAATTAGTATGTAGCGAACTTCTTTGCCTCTTCTCACTAATTTTAATTTGAGGTCTATTTTATCTGATATTAGGATTGCAACTCCTGCCTTTTATTGGGGCCATTTGCTTGGTAGATTTTGTTCCAGCCTTTCACTTTCAAACGTTGTTTGTTTTTATGGGCAAGGTGTGACTCCTGAAGGCAGCCGATAGAAGGATCTTGCTTTCTCATACAACTAAACAGTCTATGTCGCTTAGAGTGAGAGTTAAGTCCGTTGATGTTGAGAGATAGGACTGAGAGGTATTTGGGAGTTCCTGCCATTCCACCTTTTTGGGGGCTGGGGCAACTGGGTTTTTCCTATGGTTCCTGGATTCTCAGTTTGGGTGAGGTTTCTTGGCCTTTATTGTGGTCTTGTTGGTTTTCTATGTGTAGGATATCGTTAAGTATCTTTTATAGGGCTGGTTTGGTGGAGATATATGGTTTCAGTTTTTCTTTGCTAAGGAAGGCTTTTATTTGACCTTCAATTATGAAGGAGAGTTTAGCTGGGTTCAGTATTCTTGGTTGATAGTCGTCTTGAGGGCATGGCATACATCATTCCAGGTTCTTGCTTTAATTTTCTCTGCTGAGAAATCTGAGGTGATTCAAATTGATTTCCCTTTATAAGTGATTGATCTTTTCTCCTTGACAGCTTTAAAGTTCTTTTCCTTGGTCTGAATTGATCCTGTGCAGATTATAATGTGACTGTGGGATGTCCTGTCCTGGTCTGGTCTATTTGGAGTTCTAAAAGCTTCTTGTATCTGCAACTGTATCTATCTTTTTGCATGTTTGGGAAGTTCTCTGCTAGGATCCTGTTAAACAAATTTCCTAGACCATTAACTTCTCTCTTTAGGTGCTCCTCTACACACTTTAACCTCAGATTAGGCCTTCTGATGGTGTCTTCCAAATGTTGAATCGATCTGTCATATTTCTTCAATTTGTCTTGGATAGTTGTATGTTCTTTCTCTATAATATCTAGGCTGTATTCAATGCCCAAGATTCGATCTTCTGCATGGTCTAACCTACTGTCAAGACTTTCTACTTTGTTTTCTTATTTCTATTCCTTCTAATTTTTTGGCTTTGATGGCTTGAAATTCTTTGTTGAAGCTTTGTTTTCGATCTTATATTAACTTCTTTATTTCTTTAATTTGGTGTTCAGTGCTTATTCTCAAATCACTTAGTTGATTGGTTATGGTTTCCTTGGACTATCCTTTCTTCTGTCGGGCTCTATTTAACGTTCCCTTTGTGGTCTCCCTGAATTCTTTCAGCTATCAGTTTATGGATTCCATGAATGCCTCTATTGATCTTTGTCTATCCTCATCCCACTCTCGCAATTTCTGTATTACTCTTTGATTAGCTTCCTCTTGTTCACGCAATACCTTTAGTTCCCTTTGATTGTTCTCAGCCTGCTCATGCAATTCTTGTCTTTCTCTTTCACTGTTGTCAGCCTGCAAAAACAATTCCTTTATTTCTCTTTGACTCCTCTCAACCTGCTCACGCAATTCCTGTTTTAATCGTTGTGTCGGTTCCTCATGCTCACAAGATACCTATATCAATCTTTGAGTAGCTTCCTCACGCTCACAAGATTCCTGTATTGATCTTTGGTTTGCCTCCTCTCTTTCCCTATCATGCTCACGCTGAGTCCTTTGCATATTTTCCATCTTTTCATTCACCATGTTTACCAGAAGTGTTTGAAGAGCTCTTTGGGAACTCTCCTCTGGATTATTCATTAACTGTTCTGTCAACTGATTATCATGAGTGGGAGTTGAGATACCCAGACTTGCCATTTTTCTTGTGTTTTTCCAGCTTGTTCTGCCCATTTGTTATGAAAGTAACACCAGTTTTGTGCTAGAACACTATTTTAAGGCAGAATCAACCAAAGTCAAAAGACTGCAGATACAATCTAGTTCAACAGACACACTCTTTTCAACATCACACAACTATGGATTAATGGGCTAAGAACATCAAGGAAGAATTTGCCAAACCAGAAATTATTAGGTTTAGGGAGAAAGGTGGGGATAAATAAGATCAGGGGGATATGGAGAGGTAAAATGAGAGTGAATTTAACCAAGTCCTAAATGAGAGGGAAATGGATTGGACAGAATGATAGGAGGGAGATTCAATAAGAGAAGAAAAGAAAAAACAGCAAGAAAAAAATGGAAAAACAAAAATTCTTAAAAACTTATATAGGTATAAAGAGATAATACTGTTATTAAAGAATTTAAACCTAATAGGTTTGGAATAGAGTAATAAATTTCTGGATTAAATGTGTACACAATGGGGGATAAGGTCTAATAATCGACAACAGGCATATATCTGAGGATGAGCAGAACAGCAATTAAGTCACCCAGAAAGAACGGAAGAGAAAAAATGAAAAGAATGAAGAAAAGAAAAAAAAAGCACCAAAAGGTCAATAGAGATAAACAAACACACGCAAATATATATCTAAAATAAAAATTATAAGAAAAAAGATTAATAGAAAACAATTTTAAAAAATTAAAAATAAGAAAGGTACAAAAAAGAGTTCTTTGATTTTTTTTGGAGGGGGGGGGCGGGGGAATGGGAAGATCCTGTATCTCCCTTGTGTCTGTAACCAGTCTCTTGATGGTGTCTCTAGTCTACTTGTGCTGTTTGGTTTTCCTGTGGCTTGATTGGTTTCTTAAGTCAGTTTGTTTGAGCAGGCAGAAAAATGCTCTTCTTTACCCAGATCCTCCTCTCAGGGTAGATCAGTGAGAGGGAGATCTGCTTTGAGTAGCACGAAAGGGGGAGATGGCTGTTTCCTCTAGTTTGGAGATGCTGTGATGAGGCTAGGTTCTGGGTAGAGTTGAGGCCTTTCAGCAAACAGTAGCTATTCCCTGAGGGGCTAGCTTCAGAGACACTCACAGAGCGCAGCCTGGAGCCATTCTCAAGGTTTATGTTTACTGAATTTCAATGGATTGACTAGGATGCTGTAGGGAGGGGAAGCCTCTGGCTCTGTTTACCAGTGAAGAAAGCCACTCCTCCTGGGGTGGAGCCCTCTCTACCTGGGTGGGGAGACTTTCCCCTGGGTGGAGGTGAGCGTGGCAGGTCAGGTCAGGCTCCTGTGACCTGCTAAAGGACTCTTTTGTTTTCTTCCAGGGCCTGAGTTGGAGCTAGCTGCTCAGCTGGGCCTTTGTCCGTATCAAAGTTGGAGATGTCTTGTGTGGGGGGGGAGGTGGCCTTTCCTCCTCTGGTCTCTGAGAAGGAGTGAGGATGGCAGTGTTCTACTCAAGCCACAGTGTTTGAACCTGGGTTGTCTCTGGTCTGAGATATGCAGGATGAGGATATCTGCTCCATGTCAGTTCTTGCTGGTGTTGGGTAGAATGCTTGCCCGCTGCACCTGGTGCCTTTGTCCTGGACTCATAGAGTTGTATATATAGTAGCTATGGCCGCCGCCCCCGCCGTTTCAGCCACTGCTGCTGGGGCTACCGGCAAGTGCTCAGGTCTATTTCCTTGCCTGGATTTTCCCTCTCTGGCCAAACTCTCTGTACTGTGATTGCACACTTGGTGTGAGTCTCTGGCTTAGGACCGTTGATTGGAACACTAAAACTGCTTTCTATGCGAGAGCTTGGTTATCCTCCAGCTTCTCCTCCACCATCTTCCCAGAAATGCAGGATTTTTTATTTAGTGAGAGTGCTTGGGAATTGTTTGTGGCCTTTACTAAGAATTTCTATGTTCTTGAGTACCTATATTGGACACAGAATTAATAGAGCTTTTTACATTTTTTAAAAAGCAAACAACATAAAGGATACACACACTTATTCTTAAGTGACAATATAATATTGATGCCTTATGGAGGATTAAAGAGGTGAGGAAACTTCTTTGGCATCTGATCGAAGAGACGATTGTGATTTAAGAACTTTTAAAAGAGGAGTTCCGGGAAGATGACATAGGAGAAGCTGGAGACTAAACAAGCTCTGGCATAGAAAGCAGTTTTGTGTTCCAGTGAACAGACCTAAACCAGAAAATCACACCAAGTGTGCCATCACAGGACAGAGAGTTAAGCCAGAGAGGGAAAATCCAGGCAAGGAGACAGATCTGAGCACATGCCAGCGGCCACTGCTGCGGTGGCAGCGGTGGCAGCAGCGGCTGTACTCGCCATACCTGAATCACAGAGAGTCCAGGACAAAGGAGCCAGACACGGCAGGCGAAAGGATCTTACTCGACACCACCAAGAACCAACCAGGAGCACACATCTTCATCCTGCAGTTCACAGACCAGAGACGACCCAGGAACCAAGACTTGGCGTGAGTAGAAGCCTAACGTCCTCACTCCTTCTCAGGGAGCAGAGGAGGGAAGGCCACCCCTCCCCCCAGTAACGGAGATCTCCATCTTGGATAATGACAAAGCTCAGCAGATCTGCTAGCTCCAACTCAGGCCTTGGAAGAAAACTAGAGTCATGTAGCAGGTCACAAGAACCTAAGCTGAGCTGCCATACTCAGCTCCACCCAGGGAAAAGTCACCCAGCTCGGGCACCAGCCCCAGGAGTGCCTCTCTTTACTGGGTTACCAGAGCCAGAGGTTGCCCTTCCCTTCAGCAGCCTGGACAATCAATTGAAATTCAGTAAACATAAACCCTGAGTGTGGCTCCAGGCCACCCCTGTGTGCTGAAAGGCCACAACACTACCCAGAACCTAGCCTCATCACAGCATCTCCAAACTTGAGGAAAAAACCATCTCCCTCATGTGATACTCAAAGCAGATCGCCCTCGGATTGAACTAACCTGGGAAGAGGAACACAAAATCCTGTGTAAAGCAGAAAATTTTTCTGTCTGTACAAAGAAACTGACTTAAGAAACCAACCAAGCCACAGGAAAATCAAACACCACAAGCAGACCAGAGACTCCAACAAAGGCTGGTTATGGACACAAGGGAGGTACTGGATTTTTCCCAACCTTCCCCCAAAAATTAAAAAACATTTTTTTTCTTTTTTTTGTACCTGTTATAAAAATTTTTTTTCTAAAACTTTTTTAATCTTTAATTTTTATCTTTTTTGAAAAAAATTGTTTTCTAGTAACTTTTTATTCCTCTTATAATTTTTATTTTAGGGGTATATGTGTGTGTACATTTTTCTTTCTTTTTTTTCTTAAAATTTTTTTTTGTTTTTTGTTCAGCACAACTGAACTTCTGATCTTCTTTCTTTCTTTCTTATCCTTTTCACCTTTTCTTCTCTCTCGGTATCCTTTATGTATCTTAATTTTTGTTCTGTACATCCTCAGATAAACCCTTAGTCGATTATTAGACCTTGTCCCCCATTGTGTACACACTTAATCCACTAATTTATTACTCAATTCAAAACCTCTTAGACTTAAATTCCTTCATAGCAGTACTACTTCTTAATACCTATATAATATTTTAAGTAATTATATTTTAAAGGTTTTCACATCTCCTTTATATCCCTCCCCGTCTCTCATTATATTCACGTTCTTCTCTGCATATTTTGTTATCGTTTCTGCATTATATAATTAATTTTTACCTTTCTATTTCTTTTCTGGTTTCTTTTTTTCCCCTATCTCTTTCTTCTTTTTCTCTCTCTCTCTACTTTCATCCTATCCAACCTATTTCCTGCTTTGAGATTGGAACTTAGTTAAGTTAACTGTCCCTGTGCCTTCCCACATCACTCTATTCCTATTTTTTACACACATGTCTTCCTAAACCCAATAATTTCTAGTTTACCAAATTCTTCTTTGCGGTTCGTAGCCCATTAATATATAGTTGTTTGATGTTGAATAGATGTATCTGTTGAACTAGATTGTATCTGTAGACTATTGACTGTGCAAATACAGACTTTGGTTGATGCTTGCCTTAAGTTAGTGTGCTAGCACAAAACTGGTGTTATTTTCATCCCAAATGGGCAGAATAAGCCGGCAAAACACAAGAAAACTGGCAAGTCCGGGTATCTCAACTCCCACTCATGATAATCAGATAATGAATAATCCAGAGGAAAGTTCCCAAATAGCTCTACAAACACTGCTGGCAAACATGATAAATGAAAAGATTGAAAACATACAAAGGACTCTGAATGAGCATCATAGGGAGAGAGAGGAGGCAATCCAAAGGTTTATACAGGAATATCATGAGCGTGAGGAAGCTACTCAAAAACGGATACAGGATTTGCATGAGCAGCTTAAGAATACTCAAAGAGAAAGTCAGGAATGGCGTGAGCAGGCTGAGAACACTCAAAGAGGACTAAAGGAATGGCATGAATGTGAGTAAGCTAAGAAAAGAATAATACAGAAATTGAGAAAGCAGGATGAGAATACACAAAGACCACTAAAGGCATTCATGGAATCTATTAACAAAGAGCTGAAGGAAGTCAGGGAGACCACAAAGGGAATGTTGAGTGGAACCCAACAGAAGGAATGGGTGTCCAAGGAAACCATAACCAATCAACTGAGTGATTTGAGAATAAACACTGAACACCAAATTAAGGAAGTAAAGAAGTTCATACAGGATCTAAAACAAAGCTTCAACAAAGAATTTGGAACGATCAAAGCTGACCAACTAGAAGGAAAAGAAATAAAAAACAAAGTAGAAAGTCTTGACAGCAGGTTAGACCATGCAGAAAATCGAATCTTAGGGATTGAAGACAGCCTAGATGTTATACAGAAAGAACATACAAACATCCAAGACAAGTCCAAGAAATATGATAGATCTATCCAACACTTGGAAGACACCATCAGAAGGCCTAATCTAAGGATAATGGGTGTAGAGGAGCAACCAGAAACGGAAGTTAATGGTCTAGGAAATTTGTTTAACAGGATCCTAGCAGAGAAATTCCCAAACATGCAAAAAGATAGGCCTCTTCAGATACAAGAAGCTTTTAGAACTCCAAATAGACCAGACCAGAGTAGGACACCCCACCATCACATTATAATACACTCAGGATCAATTCAGACCAAGGAAAAGATCCTTAAAGCTGTCAAGGAGAAAAGGTTAATCACCTATAAAGGGAAACCAATTAAAATCACCTTAGATTTCTCAGCAGAAGCAATCAAAGCAAGAAGAGCCTGGAATGATGTACGCCATGCCCTCAAAACAAAAAACTATCAACCAAAATACTGTACCCAGCTAAACTCTCCTTCATAACTGAAGGCCAAATAAAAATCTTCCACAGCAAAGAAAACTTGAAACAATACATCTCCACCAAACCAGCCCTACAAAAGATTCTTAAAGGTGTCCTATACATCGAAAACCAACAAGACCACACTAAATGTCAAGAAACTGCACCCGAACTGAGAGTCCATGAACCATAGGAAAAACCAGTTTTTGCAGCCGTCAAGAAGGTGGATAACATGGCAGGAATTCCCAAGTAACTCTCAGTCCTATCTCTTAACATGAACGGACTTAACTCTCCAATTAAGTGACATAGACTGTCTAGTTGGATTAAAAAACAAGATCCTTCTCTCTGCTGCTTTCAGGAGTCACAACTTGCCCGTAAAAACAAACACATTTTCAATGTTAAAGGCTGGAACAAACCCTACCAAGCAACTGGCCCCCATGAACAGGTGGGAGTTGCAATCCTAATGTCAGATAAAATAGATTTCAAGTTAAAATTCGTGAGAAGAGATAAAGAAGGTCGCTACATACTAATGAAAGGATCTCTCCTTCAGGAGGATATTACAACTCTAAATGTCTAATCGCCAAACAATGAAGCACCCAAATTTATCCAAGAAACACTACTTTCCCTCAAATCCCGCAGAGATCCAAAGACATTAATTATTGGGTATTTTCACACACCACTCTCCCCACTTGATAGATCAACTCGGCAAAAACTCAACAGAGAAACCACAGATTTAAACAGCGGCATAGATCAACTAGATTTAACAGACATCTACCGAATATTTCAACCAAGAGAATCAGAATACACGTTTTTCTCAGCAGTACATGGAACATTTTCTAAAATAGACCACATTTTAGGCCACAAAGCAAACTTGTCCAAATTCAGAAATATTGAAGTTATACCTTGCATTCTCTTTGACCACAAGGAAATAAAATTAGAACTCAACACCAAAAGACACCAAAGAAAGTCTGGTAACACATGGAGGCTGAACAACACACAGCTGAATCACGAGTGGGGCACTGAAGAGATTAGAAAGGAAATTGAAATGTTCATGCAATTCAACAAAAATGAACACAGAAATTACCAGCTCCTCTGGGACACAGCGAAGGCAGTACTCACAGGCAAGTTTATAGCCCTGAGTTTCTACATCAACAAATTGGAGAGATCTGAAACCAACAAATTAATGAGACATCTGAATCTCCTTGAAAAAGAGCGCCAAAATAAACTCCAATCCAGTAGACAGAGAGAAATAATTAAAATTAAATCAGAATTAAATGAATTAGAATCCAAAAAAAAACTATAGAAAGAATCAACAAAACAAAGAGTTGGTTCTTTGAAAAAATTAACAAAATTGACAGACCCTTAGCAAATCTGATCAGAAAAAGAAGAGAACACACCCAAATAAATAAACTCAGAGATGAGAATGGAAACATCACCACAGAAACAACCAAGATTCAGAACATTATAAGGGAATACTTCTCAAAACTTTACGCTAATAAGTTTGAGAACCTGACAGACATGGACATTTTCCTATCAAATATTGATATGCCAAAACTAAACCAAGATGAGTTAAACCATCTTAACAGGCCCATATCAAGCACTGAAATACAAACAGCAATAAGAGACCTCCCAGCTAAGAAAAGTCCAGGACCAGGTGCTTTTACAGCGGAATTCTACAAGGCCTTCAAAGCAGGGCTCACACCAATACTCCTCCAACTCTTCAATGAAATTGAAAGAGAAAGCTCACTACCGAGCACATTCTATGAAGCCATCATAACCCTCATCCCAAAACCAGGCCGGGACTCAACAAAGAAAGAGAAGAATAGACCAATTTCTTTGATGAACATTGATGAAAAACTTCTCTACAAAATTTTGGCCAATCGACGTCAACAATTCATCCAAAATCTCATACACCGTGATCAAACAGGATTCATTTCAGGGATGCAAACCTGGTTCAATGTGTGCAAATCAGTTAATATTATTCATCACATCAACAGGAGCAAGAATAAGAACCACATGGTTATCTCAATAGATGCAGAAAATGCATTTGACAAGATCCAACACCCCTTTATGATGTAGGTTTTGGAAAAATTAGGAATCCATGGAACATTCCTCAATACAACAAAGGCTGTATATGACAAACCTACATCCAGCGTTATACTTAATGGTGAAAAACTAAAGCCATTTCCTCTTAACTCAGGAACAAGACAAGGATGTCCACTCTCTCCACTTCTCTTCAATCTAGTATTAGAATGCCTAGCTATAGCAATAAGACAAGATGTAAATATAAAGGGGATCCAAACAGGGAAAGAAGAACTAAAACTCTCCCTCTTTGCATTGACATGATCTTGTATTTAAAGAATCCCATAGACTCCACTCCCAAATGACTCAAGCTGATTCAAAACTTTGGCAAAGTAGCAGGGTATAAAATTAATCCCCCAAAATCAATGGCTTTTCTGTATGCCAACAATGAGAAAAGTGTGGCTGAAATTAGGAAAGCAACTCCATTTGTAATAGCCCCACAAAATGAAAATACCTAGGAATTAACTTAACCAAAGAACTGAAGGACCTCTATGATGAAAACTTTAATAACGTGAAAAAGGAAATCAAACAGAACTTAGAAAATGGCAAAACCTCCCATGCTCCTGGATTAGAAAGATTAACATCATGAAAATGGCAATACTTCCCAAGGCTATCTACAAATTCAATGCGATATCTATCAAAATTCCAAACTCATTCTTCAAAGAAATAGAAGAGGCAATCCAAAAATACATATGGAACAATAAAAGACCCTGAATAGCAAAAACGCTCCTCAACGGAAAGAACACTGCTGGAGGAATATCAATAGCAAATTTCAAACTCTACTATAAAGCCATAGTAATCAAAAGAGCTTGGTACTGGCACAAGAACAGACCTCAGGACCAACGGAATAGAATTGAAAACCCAGAAATGAACCTACAGACCTATAGCCAGATATCTAATCTTCAATAAGGGAGCTAAACAAATAGAATGGAAGAAAGACAGCCTATTAAGGAAATGATGCTGGCAAAATTGGTTAACTACTTGTAGAAAACTAAAGCTAGATCCTTATATATCACCCTCTACCAGAATCAACTCCAAATGGATCAAAGAACTCGGAGTCAAAGCAGACACTCTGAAAACAGTACAGGAAGGAATAGGAGAAACCCTAGGCCTCCTTGGCTCAGGCCGAAATTTTCTTACTAGAGACCGAGAAACACTACAAATCAAAGAAAGGTTGGACAAATGGGATGGCATGAAGTTGCAGAGCTTCTGCATGGCAAAGGACATAGCTAGCAAGATCAATAGAAAGCCCACAGACTGGGAGAAAATCTTCACTAGTCATACAATGGACAAGGGTCTCATATCTAAAATATACCAGGAATTGAAAAATTTAATCCCCAACAACAAATTCTCAAAGAAACAACTGCCCAGTAAATAAGTGGGCTAAAGACTTAAAGAGAAACTTCTCTGAAGAGGAAAGTAGGATGGCCAATAGACACATTAAAAAATGGTCAACATCCCTAGCCATAAAAGAAATGCAAATCAAAACAACATTGAGATACCACCTCACCCCAGTTAGAATGGCTATAATCAAGAACATTAATAACAACAGATGCTGGATGGGATGTGGTCAGAAGGGAACCTTACTGCTTTGTTGAGGGGGGGGGAGTGTAAACTTGTTCCACCACTTTGGATAGCAGTGTGGAGGTTCCTCAGAAGGCTCCAAATAAAGCTCCTCTATAAGCCAGCAATCCCACTTTTGGGTATTTAATCAAATGATCACAAACAAGGCCATACTAAAGCTACCTCCACAACTATGTTTATTGCAGCATTATTTACCATAGCTAAGACATGGAACCAACCCAGAAGCCCCTCAGTAGATGAATGGATCAAGAAAATGTGGTATATATACACAATGGAATTCTATGCCTCCGTCAGAAAGAATGGCATTGCCCCAATTGTTAGGAAATGGAAAGACTTGGAAAAACTTATGTTAAGTGAAGTAAACTAAGCCCAAAGGAACATAGGTCCCATGGTTTCCCGTATTTGCAATATCTAGTATAGGTATGAATCAAGGAGAAAGGGTCAGATAAGGTGATGTTAGGACAATGAACCCTAAGATATGTATTTAAATGTTTTTTTTTCATGTATTTGTTTCTAATGCATTTATAATATTATTTCTTTGTTGCTTTGTATGTCCCTCCCCCACAGTATAACCCCTGTTTTCACTGTATTTGATGTAGATATGATTTGTGGAGGGGAAGTGGATAAACAAGTTGTTTAAATAAGGATACAGGTGGACCCATTGCAACAATGAGAATTACAAGTTGTCATGTCGAAAACGAACTTTACAACATTGGTGGGGGGGGAGGGGAAGATTACGGTGGGGCGGTGAGGGGAGGTTGGGAAGGCATGGGAAGGGTAAACAATGGAGGAGCCGACAATGCTTGATAAGAAATATACTCATTGTCTTGCCCATGTAATTGTAACCCCTCTGTACAATATTTTCACAATAAAAATATTTTAAAAATGTAAAAAAATAGATTGTAAAATGATTTCAAGCAAGGGTATATTTTGTTATTTTTTTATTAAGACTGGCTGATATTTGTCAAAACAAAGTTTATATACTCACTGTTCTTTACAATGGTAAATAATCTTACATATTTTTGTTCATATGTCCAGTGAAATTTCGCCTGAAATCAATACCTTTTTTGCTGGCTATATTTTAAACACTTTATATCATTCTGCATCGATTATCCCTCCTGTAAATTTTATTGTGTCAATTTTTTTTCTTACAGGAAGTAGGACAATAAGTGTCTTTCTGTATTAATAGTGTCAAACTTTTATTTTCAATACCATTGTTTTATTGGGTAGATATATAAATTGTGCTTGTAGACATAAGAATCTTATGTATGTATTACAAAGATTATAAATTATCACTGTATTCATCCTTAATGACCTAATTTTGAGAAAAAATAAAAAGCATCTTACTTATCCAGTTGTATAACCATGTTTAAATAGCAAAGAAAAAAGAACTTTTAAAGATCTATTTTGTAGAGCAGACATAGTGGGTGAGGATGCTCAGAGTCAGAAAAGTAATAGCAGAAACAACTAATTGAAAATTGTAGAAGAACAAATTCCTCATAATACCATGGTGATCGTCAGGAAATTTATAAAATAGCTCAGTTCAAAGCTGATCATTCAAAAATACCTTGAGATATTCAAATAAATATTATCAAGTTCTGGGCTACCTAATGGCTTTTGTTTTGCCTCATCATGCTAGGATGCCATACTGCAGAAATGACTGTGACTAGCGCCGCAACAGTGAGGACAAACCAAACCAGAATCACACCTGAAAAGAAAATATTGAGCCTCAGGTGGCATCTGAATCCCTCTATGCTGCTGACTATTTTCTGTTTTCTAGCAGGATAGAGATGAAATCATCTCTGCTTCTGCTTTAGTTTCATTGAAAAACCCTGGATTACTATTTTTTAAAGGTTCTGAATACTAGTGATGCTTTTTATTACTAAGAAAATAAATTTATTTTTCTCAGAGAAAGGAAGGAAATGAGTTTTGGTTCAGGGAAGAGGGGGATTTGTTGGGTGTTTTCTGGGGAAGTCTAGGAAGGAGACTGTGTGTGAATGGACCTTTAGAGATACAGGGATGCTGGTGAGGTAGGAACCATCTTGTTCTTTTGGAACTTAAGCTGGTTTTGAAGCACCAAGGATAGCTGAACCAAGTTTAATCATTTCTAGCCTCCAAATATGTCACCAGATTGCATGACCTACGTATTTCAACCTAAGATTGTCTAGACTCTACCTGAGGATATCTCATATCAAGTTTAGTGTTGACCATCTAGATGTTGTTTAATAAATATTAATTGGACAAGACACTGGTAAAGTAATAATTAAAAATAGTAGGGTAAATGGTACCATGCAGAATATGATGCAGCAACAGCAAGATAAATAGATGACTACCATAATTTTATTTTTTACTTAGAAATGAAAAATTATCACAAGACAGCATTGTTATAGGAGAAAAATGTTACCTCTGAGTCAAATGTCAGATAGGGAGATATTTGTCTTAAATAACGGTGACACACTAACTTATATATTTCAACATCAACTAGACCATGTTTTTTTTTATTGTGAAAATACTGTACACTTGTTGAGATAACAACTTATTGTAGAAATACCAACCATATACCAGTTCTCATTGCAGCCAACTCCACTGGAGGCTCAATCTCTGGTATGCTCCATGTATCTGATGGCATATGCAGAAGCTTCTACCCTAAACCTGCTTACTTCCAAAGGTTTGGACATTAAATTTGAAGAGAACTTGATATATACAAAGTGAATCAAATGTCAAGCAGGAGTGAAAGGTATTTCCTCTTTGTTTATTAATACATGTAAGTTTGAAAACATCTGTCTCATCATTGATAGAAGCTTAGCTTTTGTTGATAATAGGGATTTTAATGCACTTAAATGATGTAAGTTTCCTTGGAAATTAAATAGCACTTAAAGACCAATATATTGAAGTTATAGGCAAGTGTACTACACTATTTATGTACATTCTTCTGATTCTGTGGAAACCTAAAATTATAGATGAGGTATCTGAATCTGTTACAAGTTGTAAAAATGTTCATATTCATTATAGTTGAATCTATTTTGTCCTACTTTCCATATTTTTATAATGTTTCTAACACCAAATAATAATGTTGTGTGTGGAAAATAGAATGTAGGTATCTTAAGATTGTATACTTAGTGTATTTTTGAAATTTATCATTATGTGTTTAATATATATGTATAATTGTAGCAAAATATTGTTTGCTTAAAAGGTATTCCAGGGACAAATACAAAATTAAGACATTCATTGAAACGAACATTGATCCACACAGAAATACATACTTGAGAGGTAGGCAAATAGGTAGATAAATAAGGAAAAACCCCGAAATTAATTACTAAAGAAAAAAGAATTCACAATCAAGGAAAGAAAGCCTTTGAATTCAAATTCCAGCGCAGATCCCAAATGAGAATTGAGAAGGATTCACCACAAGCCATTTCTGTGAGTCCCCACTAGTGGCCAATATGTGGGAGCCAGGTCCTGGGAGGCAGTGGCAACAGGCTGGATGTTTTCTGCTCTGACTGTGGCAGGGAGGGACACCTTGGCTCAGAAAACAAAGACAAAACAAACAAGTCAATAAGAAATGCGTGAATACAGAAACATACGTACATACACGCAAAGGGATGAGTTAGACGGGTGATACATACATAGAAACAAAGAAATACACAAATGAATCACTCAAAATAGAAGTATACATACAGATAAATCCTGTAGCTCAAGAGACACATGCAGTACGAAGAAAAGAATATAAATTACCACATCAGAAACAAGAGCCTTTGACCCAAAACAGGACACATCTACTCAGAAGAGAGAACCCTGCACACAAATGCAGCTAAAATGAAATCCACTGGAAAAAATCACTGCCTTAAAAAACAAGCTCACTGCTTGGGGCTGGCTGCATGTTTCAAATGATAAAATAATTGCCGAGGGGAGTTCCGAGAAGATGGCAGAGGAGAAGCTGGAGTGTAAGCAAGCTCTCGCATAGAAAGCAGTTTTAGAGTTCCAGTGAACAGTCCTAAGCCAGAGAATCACACCAAGTGTGCCATCACAGGACAGAGAGTCAGGTCAGAGAGGGAAAATCCAGGCAAGGAGACACATCTGAGCTCTTGCCAGCAGCTGCCGCTTTGGCAGCTGCGGTGGCGGCAGCGAACACAGGCGCCATACCTGAGCCACAGAAAGTCCGGGATGAAGGAGCCAGACACAGTGTGTGAGCGTATTCTCCTCAACACCAGCAAGAACCGACAAGGAGCCATTGTCATTCCACACTGTTAAGCATAAGCCAAATTGAGGAATTCTTTCATGGATTCATTTTTTAATTGTTAGCTCAGCGCTTTGGCGTTTTGTCAGGAATGCCTCAGCTCAGCCTGAAAAGTGTCCACTGGTACTAACATCTTCACCCTGCAGTTTGCAGACCAGAGACGACCCAGGAACCAAGACTAGGCATGAGTAGAAGCCTGACGTACTCACTCCTTCTCAGGGAGCAAAGGAGGGAAGGCCATCCCTCCTCCCCCCAGTACTGGAGATCTCCATCTTGGATACCGACAAACCTCGGCAGAGCTGCTAACTCCAACTCAAGCCTTGGAATAAAACTAGAGTCATTTAGCAAGTCACAAGAACGTAATGGCGGCGTGACCTGCCACACTCAGCTCCACCCAGGGAAAAGTCACCCAGCTCAGGCGCCAGCCCCAGGAGTGTCTTTCTTTACTGGGTAATCAGAGGCAGAGGCTGCCCCTCCCTCTAGCAGCCATGACAATCAATTGAAATTCAGTAAACAGAAACCACGAGAATGACTCCAGTCTGGGCTCTGTGAGTTTTTCACAAATTAGCCCCCAGGAAAAGCTACTGTTTGTTGAAAGGCCTCAACTCTACCCAGAACCTAGCCTCATCACTGCATCCCTCTCTTTTGTGATACTCAAAGAAGATCTGCCTCCCATTGAACTAGCCTGGGAGGAGGATTGCAAAATCCTGGGTAAAGCAGAGCAATTTTCTGCCTGTTCGAACAAACTGACTTAA
Organism: Dipodomys merriami; assembly: GCF_024711535.1. Lineage (NCBI taxonomy): Eukaryota > Metazoa > Chordata > Mammalia > Rodentia > Heteromyidae > Dipodomys > Dipodomys merriami. The sequence goes on along the minus strand of NW_027203060.1, from coordinate 1,418,815 downwards.
GAAACCAACAAAGCCACAGGACCACAAGCAGACCAGAGACTCCAAGAAGAGGCTGGTTACAGACACAAGGGAGATACAGGATTTTTCCCACCCCTCCCCAAAAAGGACTTTTTTTCTTCTTCTTCTTTTTCGTTTTTTTTTTTTTTTGTACCTTATATAAAATTTTTTTTTCTTTTCTAAAACTTTTATTAATCTTTATCTTTTGCCTTTTTTTTTTAAATTGTTTTCCAGTAACTTTTTTTTCCTCTTATAATTTTTATTTTAGGGATATGTGAGTGTGCGTTTTTCTTTCTTTTTTTGTGTCTTTATCTTTTTTTTCTTTTTAAATTATCTTTTTGTTTTTTGTTTAGCTCTACTGAACTTCTGATATTTTTTTCTTCCTTTCTTATCCTTTCCACCCTTTCCTGTCTTTTGTTCTTCTTTACGTGACGTAATTCTTGTCCTGCACATCCTCAGATAAACCCGTAGTTGACTATTAGACCCTATCCCCCATTGTGTATACACTTAATCCACAAATTTATTACTCAATTCAAAACCTCTGAGACTTAAATTCCTTAATAGCAATACTACCTCTTTATACCTATATAATATTTTACGCATTTTTATTTTTAAGTTTCTCACATCTCCTTTATATCCCTCCCCTTCTCTCAGTATATTCACATTCCTCTCTAAATAGATTGTTTTCGGTTCTGGAAGATATTATTAATTTTTACTTTTCTATTTTTTCTGGTCTCTTTTCTATTCCCTTTCCCTTTCTTCTTTTTTGCTTTCCCTCTACTTTCATCCTACCCAACCTATTTACTGCTTTGAGATTAGGACTTAGTTAACTCTCCCTGTGATTCCACACATAAATCTATTCCTATTTTTTACCCACATCACTCCCAAACACTAATAATTTCTGGTTTTCCAAATTCTTCGTTGTAGTTCATAGCCGATTAACATATAGTTGTTTGATGTTGAATAGATGTATCTGTTGAACTAGACTTTATCTATAGACTATTGACTGTGCAAATTCAGACTTTGGTTGATGCTTGCCTTAAGATAGTGTTCTAGCACAAAACTGGTGCTATTTTCATCAGAAATGGGCAGAGTAAGCCAGAAAAACACAAGAAAAATGGCAAATCCGGGTATCTCAATTCCCAATCTTTATAATCAGGGGGCAGAACAAATAATGAATAATCCAGAGGAGAGTTCCCAAATAGCTCTACAGACACTATTGGCAAACATAATAAATGAAAAGATTGAAGACATACAAAGGACTCTGTATGAGCATGATAGGGAGAGGGAGGAGGCAATCCAAAGGTTTATGCAGGAATATCATAAGCGTGAGGAAGCTACTCAAAAACGGATACAGGATTTGCATGAGCAGCTTGAGAATACTCAAATAGAAAGTCAGGAATGGCATGAGCAGGCTGAGAACACTCAAAGAGAACTACAGGAATCCCACGAACGGGAGGAAGCGAATCAAAGAGTAATACAGGAATTGAGAGAGCAGGAAGAGAATACACAAAGATCACTAAAGGCATTCATGGAATCCATTAACAAAGAGCTGAAGGAAGTCAGGGAGACTATAAAAGGACTGCTGAATGGAACCCAACAGAAGGAATGGGAGTCAAAGGAAACCATAACCAATCAACTAAGTGATTTGAGAATAAACACTGAACACCAAATTAACGAAGTAAAGAAGTTCATACAAGATCTAAAACAAAGCTTCAACAAAGAATTTAATGCCATCAAAGCTGACCAATTAGAAGGAAAAGAGATAAAAAACAAAGTAGAAAGTCTTTTTTTAAATTAATTAATTTTATTTTATTTGTGAACATACTGTACAGAGGGGTTACAATTACATGGGCAGGATAATGCGAACATTTCTTACCAAGCATTGCAGCCTCTTCCTTTTGTTTACCCTTTTGTTTACCCTTAAAGCTGTCAAGGAGAAAAGATTAATCACCTATAAAGGGAAACCAATTAAAATCACCTTAGATTTCTCAGCAGAGACAATCAAAGCAAGAAGAGCCTGGAATGACGTATGCCATGCCCTAAAAACAAACAACTGTCAACCAAGAATACTGTACCCAGCTAAATTCTCCTTGGTAACTGAAGGCCAAATTAAAACCTTCCATAGCAAAGAAAAATTGGAACAATACATCTCCATGAAACCAGCCCTACAAAAGATTCTTAAAGATAACCTAACATAGAAAACCCACAAGACCAAAATAAAGGCCAAGAAACGCCACTCAAACTGCGAATCCACGAACCATAGGAAGAACCCAGTTTTCGCAGCCCCCAAGAAGGTGGATAACATGGCAGGACCTCCCAAATACCTCTCAGTCCTATCTCTTAACGTTAACGGACTTAAGTCTCCAAATAAGCGACATAGACTGTCTAGTTGGATTAAAAAACGAGACCCTTCTCTCTCCTGCCTTCAGGAGTCACATCTTGCCTGTAAAAACAAACATATTTAGAATATTAAATGCTGGAACAAAATCTACCAATCAAACTGCCCCCATAAACAGGCGGGAATTGCAATCCTAATATCAGATAAAATAGACTTCAAATTAAAATTGGTGAGAAGAGATAAAGAAGGTCGCTACATACTAATGAAGGGATCTCTCCTTCAGGAGGATATTACAATTCTAAATATCTATTAGCCAAACAATGGTGCACCCAAATTTATCCAAGAAACACTACTTTCCCACAAATCACATATAGATCCAAAGATATTAATTGCTGAGGAATTTAACACACCACCCTCCCCACTAGATAGATCAACTCGGCAAAACTCAACAGAGAAACCACAGATCTAAACAGCTGCATAGATCAACTAGTTTTAATAGACATCTACCAAATATTTCAACCATCGCAATCAGAATACATGTTTTTCATAGCAGCACATGGAACATTTTCTAAAACAGACTACATTTTAGGCCACAAAGAAAACTTGTCTAAATTCAGAAACATTGAAGTTATAACTTGTATTTCTCAGACCAGAAGGAAATAAAATTACAACTCGACACCAAAAGCCACCAAAAAATGTCCGGTATCACATGGAGGCTGAACAACACATTGCTGAATCACGAGTGGGTCATGGAAGACATTACTAAGGAAATTCAAATGTTCATGCTATTCAACAAACATGAACACAGAAATTACCAGCTCCTCTGGGACACAGCAAAAGCAGTACTCACAGGCAAGTTTATAGCTCTGAGCTCCTACATTAACAAATTGGAGAGATCTGAAACCAAAAATTTAATGACACATCTAAACCTCCTTGAAAAAGAGTAGAAAGATAAACCCCAATCCAGGAGACCGAAAAAAGTAATTAAAATTATATCAGAATTAAATGAATTAGGATCCAAAAAATTATAGAAAGAATCAACAAAACAATGAGTTGGTTCTTTGAAAAAATTAACAAAATTGACAGACCCTTAGCAAATCTGATCAGAAAGAGAACACACCCAAATAAATAAACTCAGAGATGAGAATGGAAACATCACCACAGAAACAACCAAGATTCAGAACATTATAAGGGAATAATTCTCAAAACTTTATGCTAATAAGTTTGAGAACTTGGCAGAAATGGACCTATTCCTAGAAAGTATTGACATGCCAAAACTAAACCAAGATGAGTTAAACCATCTTAACAGGCCCGTATCAAGCATTGAAATAGAAACAGCAATGAGAGACCTCCCAGCTAAGAAAAGTCCAGGACCAGATTGTTTTACATCAGAATTTTACAAGGCCATCAAAGCAGAGCTCACACCAATACTCCTCCAACTCTTCAATGAAATTGAAAGAGAAATTTCACTACCAAACGCATTCTATGATGCGATCATAATCCTCATCCCAAAACCAGGCCGGGACTCATCAAAGAAAAGAAGTATAGACCCATTTCTTTGATGAATATTGATGAAAAACTTCTCTACAAAATTTTGGCCAAACGACTTCAACAATTCATCCAAAAAATCATACACCATGATCAAACAGGATTCATTTCAGGGATGCAAAGCTTGTTCAATATACGCAAATCAATGAATATTATTCATCACATCAAGAGGTGCAAGAATAAGAACTATATGGTTATCTCAATAGATGCAGAAAAAGCATTCAACAAGATCCAAAACCCCTTTTTTATGAAGGTTTTGGAAAAATTAGGAATCCATGGAACATTCCTCAATACAATAAAGGCTGTATATGACAAACCTACAGCCAGCATTACACTTAATGGTAAAAAACTAAAGCCATTTCCTCTTAACTCAGGAACAAGACAAGGATGTCCACTCTCTCCACTTTTCTTCAATCTAGTATTAGAATGCCTCGCTACAGCAGTAAAACAAGATGCAGACATAAAGCGATCCAAATAGGGAAAGAAGAAATAAAACTCTCCCACTTTGCAGATGACATGATCTTGTATTTAAAGAATCCCATAGACTTCAGTCCCAAATTACTCAAGCTGATTCAAAACTTTGGCAAAGTAGCAGGGTATAAAATTAATCCCCCAAAATCAATGTCTTTTCTGTATGCCAACAATGAGAAAAGTGTGGCTGAAATTAGGAAAGCAACTCCATTTGTAATAGCCACACACAGAATAAAATACCTACGAATTAACTTAACCAAAGAAGTGAAGGACTTCTATGATTAAAACATGAATAACTTGAAAAAGGAAATCAAAACAGAAGTTAGAGAGTGGCCCAAACTCCAATGCTCCTGGATTGGAAAGATTAACATCGTGACAATGGCAATTCTTCCCAAGGCTATCCACAAATTCAATGCAATACCTATCAAAATTCCAACCTCATTCTTCAAGGAAATAGAAGAGGCAATCCAAAAATTCATATGGAACAATAAAAGACCCCGAATAGCAAAAACGCTCCTCAAGGGAAAGAACATTGGTGGAAGAATATCAATAACAAATTTCAAACCCTACTATTAAGCCATAGTAATTTAAACAACTTGGTACTGGCACAAGAACAGACCTCAGGACCAATGGAATAAAACTGAAACCCAGAAATGAACCTACAGACCTATAGCCATCTAATTTTCAATAAGGGAGCTAAAAAAAATAGAAAGGAAGAAAGACAGCCTCTAAGGATGGCCAATAGACATTTGAAGAAATGCTCAACCTCCCTAGCCATAAAAGAAATGCAAATCAAAAGAACACTGTGATACCACCTTACCCCAGTTAGAATGGCAAAAATCAAGAACTCTAACAACAGATGCTGGAGGGGATGTGGACAGAAGGGAACCTTACTTTCTTGTTGGTGGGAGTGTAAACTTATTCAACCACTTTGGAAAGCAGTATGGAGGTTCCTCAAAAGACTTCACATAGAGCTCCCCTATGACCCAGCAATCCCACTTTTGGGCATTTACCCAAATGTTTACAAACAAGACCACACTAAAGCTACCAGCACAACTATGTTTATTGCAGCATTATTTACTATAGCTAAGAAATGGAACCAAGCCAGATGCCTCTCAGTAGATGAATGGATCAAGAAAATGTGGTGTATACACACAATGGAATTCTATGCCTCCATCAGAAAGAATGACATTCCCCCATTGGTTAGGAAATGGAAAGACTTGGAAAAAATTATATTAAGTGAAGTAAGCCAAGCCCAAACAAACATAGGTTCCATGGTTTCCCTTATTTGAAATATCTAGTATATGTATGAGTCAAGCAGAAAAGGTCAGATAAGGTGTTGTTAGGAAATCGAACCCTAAGATATGTATTTAAATGTATTTTTTCTTTCATGCATTTGTTTCTAACACATTTATGATTATTTCTTTGTTGTTTTTTATGTCCCTCCCCCACAGTATAACCCCTGTTTTCACTGTATTTGATGTAGGTATAATTTATGGAGAGGAAGGGGAAAAAGAAGTCGTTTAAATAAGGATACAGTTGGACCCATTGCAACCATGAGAAGTACACGTTTTCAGGTAGAAACCGAACTTTCCAACTTTAGTGAGGGGGAGGATGATTGGGGGGGGGAACCTGGGAAGTGATGGGAAGGGTAAACAAAGGAGCAGGCAATAATGCTTGATAAGAAATATACTCACTATTTTCGCAATAAAAAATTTAAAAACAAAAAATAGAAATGTACTCATTATCTTGCCCATGTAACTATACCCCTCTGTACAGTATATTCACAATAAAAAATTACAATAAAAAATAAATGTACTCATTATCTTGCTTATGTTATTGTAACCGCTCTGTACAGTATTTTCACAATAAAAAATAAATGAAATAAAGGAAGAAAAAATTAAAATTACATCCGAATTAAAGGAAGTGGAATTCAAAAAAAACATGGAAAGAATCACAAAAACAAAGAGTTGGGTCTTCCAAAAAATAACAAAATTGACAAACCCTAAACAAATCTTATCAGAAAAAGAAGAAAACACTCCCAATTAAACAAACTGAGACATGAGAATGGGAACATCACCACAGATACAACCAAGTTTTTGAGCATTATAAGGGAATAATTCTGAAACTGTTATGCTAATAATTTTCAGAATCTGGAAGAAATGGTCGCATTTCTAGCAAACTAGAAACTAAACCAGGATGATTTAAACCACCTTCGTAGACCAATATCAAGCATCGAAATAGAAAGAGCAATAAGAGATTTCCCACCCAGCGAAAGCCCATGACAAGATGGGTTTACCGCAGAATTCTAGAAGGCATTCAAATCAGAACTCACAGCAATACTCCTAAACTCTTCAACGAAATTGAAAGGGAAAGTTCCTACTAAACTCTTTCTATGAAGTCATCATAACCCTTATCCCAAACTCAGGCAAGGACTCAACAAAAAAGAGGATTATAGGCTCATTTCGTTGATGAACATCGATGCAAACTTCTCAACAAAATGTTGGCCAATCGACTTCAGCAACTCAGCAAAAATTCATACCTCAGGATCAAACAAGATTCATATCAGGGATGCAAAGCTGTTCCAATATACATAAAGCAATTACTATAATTCATCACATCGACAAGAACAAGGATAAGAACATCATGGTAATTGTAGTTGATGCAGAAACATCATTTGAAATGGTCCAATACACTTTTATGATGAAGGCTCTGGAAAAAATTAGGAATCTAGGGAACATTCCTCAGTACAACAAACCTCCAGCCAGCATTATACTTAATTCTGAAAATCTAAAGCCATTTCCTCTAAAACGAGGAACGAGACAAAGAAGACTAGTCTCTGCATTTCTCTTCAATTTAGTATTGGAATTCCTAGCTACAGCAATACATAGCTCAGAAGGCCACCCTAAAAACCTATGGGGGATCTAGAGCTACCAATTGTTAAGATTCAAGGGAGAAGCACAAACACTGATAACAAGTGTGCAAAGGTGGAGAATGTACTTGTGAAAAATGGTTTCAGTCTCAAGCCTTCTGTCTGTTTATATATGCTTACTGTCACGCTGGTAAATTTTCCCGGCTCTCTGCCTAAACGTGTTAGGAAAGCCAGTGGGGCATCAGCCTGAAAAGACTATCCATAGCATGTAGAAATTGGGCAGCAGGTAAATGCTGGAAAGATGGTAATTGTGGAGAGGGTGCATATTTGAGGAACCTCACCTGGAGGATTTTGGGAAGTGCACTTTACAGAGGTAAAGCCTGGAAAGTATGGGTATTTGTATCTGTTAGTACCAGTGGACACTTTTCAGGCTGAGCTGAGGCATTCCTGACAAAACGCCAAAGCGCTGAGCTAACAATTAAAAAATGAATCCATGAAAGAATTCCTCAATTTGGCTTATGCTTAACAGTGTGGAATGACAATGGCTCCTTGTCGGTTCTTGCTGGTGTTGAGGAGAATACGCTCACACACTGTGTCTGGCTCCTTCATCCCGGACTTTCTGTGGCTCAGGTATGGCGCCTGTGTTCGCTGCCGCCACCGCAGCTGCCAAAGCGGCAGCTGCTGGCAAGAGCTCAGATATGTCTCCTTGCCTGGATTTTCCCTCTCTGACCTGACTCTCTTTCCTGTGATGGCACACTTGGTGTGATTCTCTGGCTTAGGATTGTTCACTGGAACTCTAAAACTGCTTTCTATGCGAGAGCTTGCTTACACTCCAGCTTCTCCTCTGCCATCTTCTCGGAACTCCCCTCGGCAATTATTTTATCATTTGAAACATGCAGCCAGCCCCAAGCAGTGAGCTTGTTTTTTAAGGCAGTGATTTTTTCCAGTGGATTTCATTTTAGCTGCATTTGTGTGCAGGGTTCTCTCTTCTGAGTAGATGTGTCCTGTTTTGGGTCAAAGGCTCTTGTTTCTGATGTGGTAATTTATATTCTTTTCTTCGTACTGCATGTGTCTCTTGAGCTACAGGATTTATCTGTATGTATACTTCTATTTTGAGTGATTCATTTGTGTATTTCTTTGTTTCTATGTATGTATCACCCGTCTAACTCATCCCTTTGCGTGTATGTACGTATGTTTCTGTATTCACGCATTTCTTATTGACTTGTTTGTTTTGTCTTTGTTTTCTGAGCCAAGGTGTCCCTCCCTGCCACAGTCAGAGCAGAAAACATCCAGCCTGTTGCCACTGCCTCCCAGGACCTGGCTCCCACATATTGGCCACTAGTGGGGACTCACAGAAATGGCTTGTGGTGAATCCTTCTCAATTCTCATTTGGGATCTGCGCTGGAATTTGAATTCAAAGGCTTTCTTTCCTTGATTGTGAATTCTTTTTTCTTTAGTAATTAATTTCGGGGGTTTTTCCTTATTTATCTACCTATTTGCCTACCTCTCAAGTATGTATTTCTGTGTGGATCAATGTTCGTTTCAATGAATGTCTTAATTTTGTATTTGTCCCTGGAATACCTTTTAAGCAAACAATATTTTGCTACAATTATACATATATATTAAACACATAATGATAAATTTCAAAAATACACTAAGTATACAATCTTAAGATACCTACATTCTATTTTCCACACACAACATTATTATTTGGTGTTAGAAACATTATAAAAATATGGAAAGTAGGACAAAACAGATTCAACTATAATGAATATGAACATTTTTACAACTTGTAACAGATTCAGATACCTCATCTATAATTTTAGGTTTCCACAGAATCAGAAGAATGTACATAAATAGTGTAGTACACTTGCCTATAACTTCAATATATTGGTCTTTAAGTGCTATTTAATTTCCAAGGAAACTTACATCATTTAAGTGCATTAAAATCCCTATTATCAACAAAAGCTAAGCTTCTATCAATGATGAGACAGATGTTTTCAAACTTACATGTATTAATAAACAAAGAGGAAATACCTTTCACTCCTGCTTGACATTTGATTCACTTTGTATATATCAAGTTCTCTTCAAATTTAATGTCCAAACCTTTGGAAGTAAGCAGGTTTAGGGTAGAAGCTTCTGCATATGCCATCAGATACATGGAGCATACCAGAGATTGAGCCTCCAGTGGAGTTGGCTGCAATGAGAACTGGTATATGGTTGGTATTTCTACAATAAGTTGTTATCTCAACAAGTGTACAGTATTTTCACAATAAAAAAAACATGGTCTAGTTGATGTTGAAATATATAAGTTAGTGTGTCACCGTTATTTAAGACAAATATCTCCCTATCTGACATTTGACTCAGAGGTAACATTTTTCTCCTATAACAATGCTGTCTTGTGATAATTTTTCATTTCTAAGTAAAAAATAAAATTATGGTAGTCATCTATTTATCTTGCTGTTGCTGCATCATATTCTGCATGGTACCATTTACCCTACTATTTTTAATTATTACTTTACCAGTGTCTTGTCCAATTAATATTTATTAAACAACATCTAGATGGTCAACACTAAACTTGATATGAGATATCCTCAGGTAGAGTCTAGACAATCTTAGGTTGAAATACGTAGGTCATGCAATCTGGTGACATATTTGGAGGCTAGAAATGATTAAACTTGGTTCAGCTATCCTTGGTGCTTCAAAACCAGCTTAAGTTCCAAAAGAACAAGATGGTTCCTACCTCACCAGCATCCCTGTATCTCTAAAGGTCCATTCACACACAGTCTCCTTCCTAGACTTCCCCAGAAAACACCCAACAAATCCCCCTCTTCCCTGAACCAAAACTCATTTCCTTCCTTTCTCTGAGAAAAATAAATTTATTTTCTTAGTAATAAAAAGCATCACTAGTATTCAGAACCTTTAAAAAATAGTAATCCAGGGTTTTTCAATGAAACTAAAGCAGAAGCAGAGATGATTTCATCTCTATCCTGCTAGAAAACAGAAAATAGTCAGCAGCATAGAGGGATTCAGATGCCACCTGAGGCTCAATATTTTCTTTTCAGGTGTGATTCTGGTTTGGTTTGTCCTCACTGTTGCGGCGCTAGTCACAGTCATTTCTGCAGTATGGCATCCTAGCATGATGAGGCAAAACAAAAGCCATTAGGTAGCCCAGAACTTGATAATATTTATTTGAATATCTCAAGGTATTTTTGAATGATCAGCTTTGAACTGAGCTATTTTATAAATTTCCTGACGATCACCATGGTATTATGAGGAATTTGTTCTTCTACAATTTTCAATTAGTTGTTTCTGCTATTACTTTTCTGACTCTGAGCATCCTCACCCACTATGTCTGCTCTACAAAATAGATCTTTAAAAGTTCTTTTTTCTTTGCTATTTAAACATGGTTATACAACTGGATAAGTAAGATGCTTTTTATTTTTTCTCAAAATTAGGTCATTAAGGATGAATACAGTGATAATTTATAATCTTTGTAATACATACATAAGATTCTTATGTCTACAAGCACAATTTATATATCTACCCAATAAAACAATGGTATTGAAAATAAAAGTTTGACACTATTAATACAGAAAGACACTTATTGTCCTACTTCCTGTAAGAAAAAAAATTGACACAATAAAATTTACAGGAGGGATAATCGATGCAGAATGATATAAAGTGTTTAAAATATAGCCAGCAAAAAAGGTATTGATTTCAGGCGAAATTTCACTGGACATATGAACAAAAATATGTAAGATTATTTACCATTGTAAAGAACAGTGAGTATATAAACTTTGTTTTGACAAATATCAGCCAGTCTTAATAAAAAAATAACAAAATATACCCTTGCTTGAAATCATTTTACAATCTATTTTTTTACATTTTTAAAATATTTTTATTGTGAAAATATTGTACAGAGGGGTTACAATTACATGGGCAAGACAATGAGTATATTTCTTATCAAGCATTGTCGGCTCCTCCATTGTTAACCCTTCCCATGCCTTCCCAACCTCCCCTCACCGCCCCACCGTAATCTTCCCCCCCCCACCAATGTTGTAAAGTTCGTTTTCGACATGACAACTTGTAATTCTCATTGTTGCAATGGGTCCACCTGTATCCTTATTTAAACAACTTGTTTATCCACTTCCCCTCCACAAATCATATCTACATCAAATACAGTGAAAACAGGGGTTATACTGTGGGGGAGGGACATACAAAGCAACAAAGAAATAATATTATAAATGCATTAGAAACAAATACATGAAAAAAAAACATTTAAATACATATCTTAGGGTTCATTGTCCTAACATCACCTTATCTGACCCTTTCTCCTTGATTCATACCTATACTAGATATTGCAAATACGGGAAACCATGGGACCTATGTTCCTTTGGGCTTAGTTTACTTCACTTAACATAAGTTTTTCCAAGTCTTTCCATTTCCTAACAATTGGGGCAATGCCATTCTTTCTGACGGAGGCATAGAATTCCATTGTGTATATATACCACATTTTCTTGATCCATTCATCTACTGAGGGGCTTCTGGGTTGGTTCCATGTCTTAGCTATGGTAAATAATGCTGCAATAAACATAGTTGTGGAGGTAGCTTTAGTATGGCCTTGTTTGTGATCATTTGATTAAATACCCAAAAGTGGGATTGCTGGCTTATAGAGGAGCTTTATTTGGAGCCTTCTGAGGAACCTCCACACTGCTATCCAAAGTGGTGGAACAAGTTTACACTCCCCCCCCCTCAACAAAGCAGTAAGGTTCCCTTCTGACCACATCCCATCCAGCATCTGTTGTTATTAATGTTCTTGATTATAGCCATTCTAACTGGGGTGAGGTGGTATCTCAATGTTGTTTTGATTTGCATTTCTTTTATGGCTAGGGATGTTGACCATTTTTTAATGTGTCTATTGGCCATCCTACTTTCCTCTCCAGAGAAGTTTCTCTTTAAGTCTTTAGCCCACTTATTTACTGGGCAGTTGTTTCTTTGAGAATTTGTTGTTGGGGATTAAATTTTTCAATTCCTGGTATATTTTAGATATGAGACCCTTGTCCATTGTATGACTAGTGAAGATTTTCTCCCAGTCTGTGGGCTTTCTATTGATCTTGCTAGCTATGTCCTTTGCCATGCAGAAGCTCTGCAACTTCATGCCATCCCATTTGTCCAACCTTTCTTTGATTTGTAGTGTTTCTCGGTCTCTAGTAAGAAAATTTCGGCCTGAGCCAAGGAGGCCTAGGGTTTCTCCTATTCCTTCCTGTACTGTTTTCAAAGTGTCTGCTTTGACTCCGAGTTCTTTGATCCATTTGGAGTTGATTCTGGTAGAGGGTGATATATAAGGATCTAGCTTTAGTTTTCTACAAGTAGTTAACCAATTTTGCCAGCATCATTTCCTTAATAGGCTGTCTTTCTTCCATTCTATTTGTTTAGCTCCCTTATTGAAGATTAGATATCTGGCTATAGGTCTGTAGGTTCATTTCTGGGTTTTCAATTCTATTCCGTTGGTCCTGAGGTCTGTTCTTGTGCCAGTACCAAGCTCTTTTGATTACTATGGCTTTATAGTAGAGTTTGAAATTTGCTATTGATATTCCTCCAGCAGTGTTCTTTCCGTTGAGGAGCGTTTTTGCTATTCAGGGTCTTTTATTGTTCCATATGTATTTTTGGATTGCCTCTTCTATTTCTTTGAAGAATGAGTTTGGAATTTTGATAGATATCGCATTGAATTTGTAGATAGCCTTGGGAAGTATTGCCATTTTCATGATGTTAATCTTTCTAATCCAGGAGCATGGGAGGTTTTGCCATTTTCTAAGTTCTGTTTGATTTCCTTTTTCACGTTATTAAAGTTTTCATCATAGAGGTCCTTCAGTTCTTTGGTTAAGTTAATTCCTAGGTATTTTCATTTTGTGGGGCTATTACAAATGGAGTTGCTTTCCTAATTTCAGCCACACTTTTCTCATTGTTGGCATACAGAAAAGCCATTGATTTTGGGGGATTAATTTTATACCCTGCTACTTTGCCAAAGTTTTGAATCAGCTTGAGTCATTTGGGAGTGGAGTCTATGGGATTCTTTAAATACAAGATCATGTCAATGCAAAGAGGGAGAGTTTTAGTTCTTCTTTCCCTGTTTGGATCCCCTTTATATTTACATCTTGTCTTATTGCTATAGCTAGGCATTCTAATACTAGATTGAAGAGAAGTGGAGAGAGTGGACATCCTTGTCTTGTTCCTGAGTTAAGAGGAAATGGCTTTAGTTTTTCACCATTAAGTATAATGCTGGATGTAGGTTTGTCATATACAGCCTTTGTTGTATTGAGGAATGTTCCATGGATTCCTAATTTTTCCAAAACCTACATCATAAAGGGGTGTTGGATCTTGTCAAATGCATTTTCTGCATCTATTGAGATAACCATGTGGTTCTTATTCTTGCTCCTGTTGATGTGATGAATAATATTAACTGATTTGCACACATTGAACCAGGTTTGCATCCCTGAAATGAATCCTGTTTGATCACGGTGTATGAGATTTTGGATGAATTGTTGACGTCGATTGGCCAAAATTTTGTAGAGAAGTTTTTCATCAATGTTCATCAAAGAAATTGGTCTATTCTTCTCTTTCTTTGTTGAGTCCCGGCCTGGTTTTGGGATGAGGGTTATGATGGCTTCATAGAATGTGCTCGGTAGTGAGCTTTCTCTTTCAATTTCATTGAAGAGTTGGAGGAGTATTGGTGTGAGCCCTGCTTTGAAGGCCTTGTAGAATTCCTCTGTAAAAGCACCTGGTCCTGGACTTTTCTTAGCTGGGAGGTCTCTTATTGCTGTTTGTATTTCAGTGCTTGATATGGGCCTGTTAAGATGGTTTAACTCATCTTGGTTTAGTTTTGGCATATCAATATTTGATAGGAAAATGTCCATGTCTGTCAGGTTCTCAAACTTATTAGCGTAAAGTTTTGAGAAGTATTCCCTTATAATGTTCTGAATCTTGGTTGTTTCTGTGGTGATGTTTCCATTCTCATCTCTGAGTTTATTTATTTGGGTGTGTTCTCTTCTTTTTCTGATCAGATTTGCTAAGGGTCTGTCAATTTTGTTAATTTTTTCAAAGAACCAACTCTTTGTTTTGTTGATTCTTTCTATAGTTTTTTTTTGGATTCTAATTCATTTAATTCTGATTTAATTTTAATTATTTCTCTCTGTCTACTGGATTGGAGTTTATTTTGGCGCTCTTTTTCAAGGAGATTCAGATGTCTCATTAATTTGTTGGTTTCAGATCTCTCCAATTTGTTGATGTAGAAACTCAGGGCTATAAACTTGCCTGTGAGTACTGCCTTCGCTGTGTCCCAGAGGAGCTGGTAATTTCTGTGTTCATTTTTGTTGAATTGCATGAACATTTCAATTTCCTTTCTAATCTCTTCAGTGCCCCACTCGTGATTCAGCTGTGTGTTGTTCAGCCTCCATGTGTTACCAGACTTTCTTTGGTGTCTTTTGGTGTTGAGTTCTAATTTTATTTCCTTGTGGTCAAAGAGAATGCAAGGTATAACTTCAATATTTCTGAATTTGGACAAGTTTGCTTTGTGGCCTAAAATGTGGTCTATTTTAGAAAATGTTCCATGTACTGCTGAGAAAAACGTGTATTCTGATTCTCTTGGTTGAAATATTCGGTAGATGTCTGTTAAATCTAGTTGATCTATGCCGCTGTTTAAATCTGTGGTTTCTCTGTTGAGTTTTTGCCGAGTTGATCTATCAAGTGGGGAGAGTGGTGTGTGAAAATACCCAATAATTAATGTCTTTGGATCTCTGCGGGATTTGAGGGAAAGTAGTGTTTCTTGGATAAATTTGGGTGCTTCATTGTTTGGCGATTAGACATTTAGAGTTGTAATATCCTCCTGAAGGAGAGATCCTTTCATTAGTATGTAGCGACCTTCTTTATCTCTTCTCATGAATTTTAACTTGAAATCTATTTTATCTGACATTAGGATTGCAACTCCCACCTGTTCATGGGGGCCAGTTGCTTGGTAGGGTTTGTTCCAGCCTTTAACATTGAAAATGTGTTTGTTTTTACGGGCAAGTTGTGACTCCTGAAAGCAGCAGAGAGAAGGATCTTGTTTTTTAATCCAACTAGACAGTCTATGTCACTTAATTGGAGAGTTAAGTCCGTTCATGTTAAGAGATAGGACTGAGAGTTACTTGGGAATTCCTGCCATGTTATCCACCTTCTTGACGGCTGCAAAAACTGGTTTTTCCTATGGTTCATGGACTCTCAGTTCGGGTGCAGTTTCTTGACATTTAGTGTGGTCTTGTTGGTTTTCGATGTATAGGACACCTTTAAGAATCTTTTGTAGGGCTGGTTTGGTGGAGATGTATTGTTTCAAGTTTTCTTTGCTGTGGAAGATTTTTATTTGGCCTTCAGTTATGAAGGAGAGTTTAGCTGGGTACAGTATTTTGGTTGATAGTTTTTTGTTTTGAGGGCATGGCGTACATCATTCCAGGCTCTTCTTGCTTTGATTGATTCTGCTGAGAAATCTAAGGTGATTTTAATTGGTTTCTCTTTATAGGTGATTAACCTTTTCTCCTTGACAGCTTTAAGGATCTTTTCCTTGGTCTGAATTGATCCTGAGTGTATTATAATGTGATGGTAGGGTGTCCTACTCTGGTCTGGTCTATTTGGAGTTCTAAAAGCTTCTTGTATCTGAAGAGGCCTATCTTTTTGCATGTTTGGGAATTTCTCTGCTAGGATCCTGTTAAACAAATTTCCTAGACCATTAACTTCCGTTTCTGGTTGCTCCTCTACACCCATTATCCTTAGATTAGGCCTTCTGATGGTGTCTTCCAAGTGTTGGATAGATCTATCATATTTCTTGGACTTGTCTTGGATGTTTGTATGTTCTTTCTGTATAACATCTAGGCTGTCTTCAATCCCTAAGATTCGATTTTCTGCATGGTCTAACCTGCTGTCAAGACTTTCTACTTTGTTTTTTATTTCTTTTCCTTCTAGTTGGTCAGCTTTGATCGTTCCAAATTCTTTGTTGAAGCTTTGTTTTAGATCCTGTATGAACTTCTTTACTTCCTTAATTTGGTGTTCAGTGTTTATTCTCAAATCACTCAGTTGATTGGTTATGGTTTCCTTGGACACCCATTCCTTCTGTTGGGTTCCACTCAACATTCCCTTTGTGGTCTCCCTGACTTCCTTCAGCTCTTTGTTAATAGATTCCATGAATGCCTTTAGTGGTCTTTGTGTATTCTCATCCTGCTTTCTCAATTTCTGTATTATTCTTTTCTTAGCTTACTCACATTCATGCCATTCCTTTAGTCCCCTTTGAGTGTTCTCAGCCTGCTCACGCCATTCCTGACTTTCTCTTTGAGTATTCTTAAGCTGCTCATGCAAATCCTGTATCCGTTTTTGAATAGCTTCCTCACGCTCATGATATTCCTGTATAAACCTTTGGATTGCCTCCTCTCTCTCCCTATGATGCTCATTCAGAGTCCTTTGTATGTTTTCAATCTTTTCATTTATCATGTTTGCCAGCAGTGTTTGTAGAGCTATTTGGGAACTTTCCTCTGGATTATTCATTATCTGATTATCATGAGTGGGAGTTGAGATACCCGGACTTGCCAGTTTTCTTGTGTTTTGCCGGCTTATTCTGCCCATTTGGGATGAAAATAACACCAGTTTTGTGCTAGCACACTAACTTAAGGCAAGCATCAACCAAAGTCTGTATTTGCACAGTCAATAGTCTACAGATACGATCTAGTTCAACAGATACATCTATTCAACATCAAACAACTATATATTAATGGGCTACGAACCGCAAAGAAGGATTTGGTAAACTAGAAATTATTGGGTTTAGGAAGACATGTGTGTAAAAAATAGGAATAGAGTGATGTGGGAAGGCACAGGGACAGTTAACTTAACTAAGTTCCAATCTCAAAGCAGGAAATAGGTTGGATAGGATGAAAGTAGAGAGAGAGAGAAAAAGAAGAAAGAGATAGGGGAAAAAAAGAAACCAGAAAAGAAATAGAAAGGTAAAAATTAATTATATAATGCAGAAACGATAACAAAATATGCAGAGAAGAACGTGAATATAATGAGAGACGGGGAGGGATATAAAGGAGATGTGAAAACCTTTAAAATATAATTACTTAAAATATTATATAGGTATTAAGAAGTAGTACTGCTATGAAGGAATTTAAGTCTAAGAGGTTTTGAATTGAGTAATAAATTAGTGGATTAAGTGTGTACACAATGGGGGACAAGGTCTAATAATCGACTAAGGGTTTATCTGAGGATGTACAGAACAAAAATTAAGATACATAAAGGATACCGAGAGAGAAGAAAAGGTGAAAAGGATAAGAAAGAAAGAAAGAAGATCAGAAGTTCAGTTGTGCTGAACAAAAAACAAAAAAAAATTTTAAGAAAAAAAAGAAAGAAAAATGTACACACACATATACCCCTAAAATAAAAATTATAAGAGGAATAAAAAGTTACTAGAAAACAATTTTTTTCAAAAAAGATAAAAATTAAAGATTAAAAAAGTTTTAGAAAAAAAATTTTTATAACAGGTACAAAAAAAAGAAAAAAAATGTTTTTTAATTTTTGGGGGAAGGTTGGGAAAAATCCAGTACCTCCCTTGTGTCCATAACCAGCCTTTGTTGGAGTCTCTGGTCTGCTTGTGGTGTTTGATTTTCCTGTGGCTTGGTTGGTTTCTTAAGTCAGTTTCTTTGTACAGACAGAAAAATTTTCTGCTTTACACAGGATTTTGTGTTCCTCTTCCCAGGTTAGTTCAATCCGAGGGCGATCTGCTTTGAGTATCACATGAGGGAGATGGTTTTTTCCTCAAGTTTGGAGATGCTGTGATGAGGCTAGGTTCTGGGTAGTGTTGTGGCCTTTCAGCACACAGGGGTGGCCTGGAGCCACACTCAGGGTTTATGTTTACTGAATTTCAATTGATTGTCCAGGCTGCTGAAGGGAAGGGCAACCTCTGGCTCTGGTAACCCAGTAAAGAGAGGCACTCCTGGGGCTGGTGCCCGAGCTGGGTGACTTTTCCCTGGGTGGAGCTGAGTATGGCAGCTCAGCTTAGGTTCTTGTGACCTGCTACATGACTCTAGTTTTCTTCCAAGGCCTGAGTTGGAGCTAGCAGATCTGCTGAGCTTTGTCATTATCCAAGATGGAGATCTCCGTTACTGGGGGGAGGGGTGGCCTTCCCTCCTCTGCTCCCTGAGAAGGAGTGAGGACGTTAGGCTTCTACTCACGCCAAGTCTTGGTTCCTGGGTCGTCTCTGGTCTGTGAACTGCAGGATGAAGATGTGTGCTCCTGGTTGGTTCTTGGTGGTGTCGAGTAAGATCCTTTCGCCTGCCGTGTCTGGCTCCTTTGTCCTGGACTCTCTGTGATTCAGGTATGGCGAGTACAGCCGCTGCTGCCACCGCTGCCACCGCAGCAGTGGCCGCTGGCATGTGCTCAGATCTGTCTCCTTGCCTGGATTTTCCCTCTCTGGCTTAACTCTCTGTCCTGTGATGGCACACTTGGTGTGATTTTCTGGTTTAGGTCTGTTCACTGGAACACAAAACTGCTTTCTATGCCAGAGCTTGTTTAGTCTCCAGCTTCTCCTATGTCATCTTCCCGGAACTCCTCTTTTAAAAGTTCTTAAATCACAATCGTCTCTTCGATCAGATGCCAAAGAAGTTTCCTCACCTCTTTAATCCTCCATAAGGCATCAATATTATATTGTCACTTAAGAATAAGTGTGTGTATCCTTTATGTTGTTTGCTTTTTAAAAAATGTAAAAAGCTCTATTAATTCTGTGTCCAATATAGGTACTCAAGAACATAGAAATTCTTAGTAAAGGCCACAAACAATTCCCAAGCACTCTCACTAAATAAAAAATCCTGCATTTCTGGGAAGATGGTGGAGGAGAAGCTGGAGGATAACCAAGCTCTCGCATAGAAAGCAGTTTTAGTGTTCCAATCAACGGTCCTAAGCCAGAGACTCACACCAAGTGTGCAATCACAGTACAGAGAGTTTGGCCAGAGAGGGAAAATCCAGGCAAGGAAATAGACCTGAGCACTTGCCGGTAGCCCCAGCAGCAGTGGCTGAAACGGCGGGGGCGGCGGCCATAGCTACTATATATACAACTCTATGAGTCCAGGACAAAGGCACCAGGTGCAGCGGGCAAGCATTCTACCCAACACCAGCAAGAACTGACATGGAGCAGATATCCTCATCCTGCATATCTCAGACCAGAGACAACCCAGGTTCAAACACTGTGGCTTGAGTAGAACACTGCCATCCTCACTCCTTCTCAGAGACCAGAGGAGGAAAGGCCACCTCCCCCCCCACACAAGACATCTCCAACTTTGATACGGACAAAGGCCCAGCTGAGCAGCTAGCTCCAACTCAGGCCCTGGAAGAAAACAAAAGAGTCCTTTAGCAGGTCACAGGAGCCTGACCTGACCTGCCACGCTCACCTCCACCCAGGGGAAAGTCTCCCCACCCAGGTAGAGAGGGCTCCACCCCAGGAGGAGTGGCTTTCTTCACTGGTAAACAGAGCCAGAGGCTTCCCCTCCCTACAGCATCCTAGTCAATCCATTGAAATTCAGTAAACATAAACCTTGAGAATGGCTCCAGGCTGCGCTCTGTGAGTGTCTCTGAAGCTAGCCCCTCAGGGAATAGCTACTGTTTGCTGAAAGGCCTCAACTCTACCCAGAACCTAGCCTCATCACAGCATCTCCAAACTAGAGGAAACAGCCATCTCCCCCTTTCGTGCTACTCAAAGCAGATCTCCCTCTCACTGATCTACCCTGAGAGGAGGATCTGGGTAAAGAAGAGCATTTTTCTGCCTGCTCAAACAAACTGACTTAAGAAACCAATCAAGCCACAGGAAAACCAAACAGCACAAGTAGACTAGAGACACCATCAAGAGACTGGTTACAGACACAAGGGAGATACAGGATCTTCCCATTCCCCCGCCCCCCCCCTCCAAAAAAAATCAAAGAACTCTTTTTTGTACCTTTCTTATTTTTAATTTTTTAAAATTGTTTTCTATTAATCTTTTTTCTTATAATTTTTATTTTAGATATATATTTGCGTGTGTTTGTTTATCTCTATTGACCTTTTGGTGCTTTTTTTTTTCTTTTCTTCATTCTTTTCATTTTTTCTCTTCCGTTCTTTCTGGGTGACTTAATTGCTGTTCTGCTCATCCTCAGATATATGCCTGTTGTCGATTATTAGACCTTATCCCCCATTGTGTACACATTTAATCCAGAAATTTATTACTCTATTCCAAACCTATTAGGTTTAAATTCTTTAATAACAGTATTATCTCTTTATACCTATATAAGTTTTTAAGAATTTTTGTTTTTCCATTTTTTTCTTGCTGTTTTTTCTTTTCTTCTCTTATTGAATCTCCCTCCTATCATTCTGTCCAATCCATTTCCCTCTCATTTAGGACTTGGTTAAATTCACTCTCATTTTACCTCTCCATATCCCCCTGATCTTATTTATCCCCACCTTTCTCCCTAAACCTAATAATTTCTGGTTTGGCAAATTCTTCCTTGATGTTCTTAGCCCATTAATCCATAGTTGTGTGATGTTGAAAAGAGTGTGTCTGTTGAACTAGATTGTATCTGCAGTCTTTTGACTTTGGTTGATTCTGCCTTAAAATAGTGTTCTAGCACAAAACTGGTGTTACTTTCATAACAAATGGGCAGAACAAGCTGGAAAAACACAAGAAAAATGGCAAGTCTGGGTATCTCAACTCCCACTCATGATAATCAGTTGACAGAACAGTTAATGAATAATCCAGAGGAGAGTTCCCAAAGAGCTCTTCAAACACTTCTGGTAAACATGGTGAATGAAAAGATGGAAAATATGCAAAGGACTCAGCGTGAGCATGATAGGGAAAGAGAGGAGGCAAACCAAAGATCAATACAGGAATCTTGTGAGCGTGAGGAAGCTACTCAAAGATTGATATAGGTATCTTGTGAGCATGAGGAACCGACACAACGATTAAAACAGGAATTGCGTGAGCAGGTTGAGAGGAGTCAAAGAGAAATAAAGGAATTGTTTTTGCAGGCTGACAACAGTGAAAGAGAAAGACAAGAATTGCATGAGCAGGCTGAGAACAATCAAAGGGAACTAAAGGTATTGCGTGAACAAGAGGAAGCTAATCAAAGAGTAATACAGAAATTGCGAGAGTGGGATGAGGATAGACAAAGATCAATAGAGGCATTCATGGAATCCATAAACTGATAGCTGAAAGAATTCAGGGAGACCACAAAGGGAACGTTAAATAGAGCCCGACAGAAGAAAGGATAGTCCAAGGAAACCATAACCAATCAACTAAGTGATTTGAGAATAAGCACTGAACACCAAATTAAAGAAATAAAGAAGTTAATATAAGATCGAAAACAAAGCTTCAACAAAGAATTTCAAGCCATCAAAGCCAAAAAATTAGAAGGAATAGAAATAAGAAAACAAAGTAGAAAGTCTTGACAGTAGGTTAGACCATGCAGAAGATCGAATCTTGGGCATTGAATACAGCCTAGATATTATAGAGAAAGAACATACAACTATCCAAGACAAATTGAAGAAATATGACAGATCGATTCAACATTTGGAAGACACCATCAGAAGGCCTAATCTGAGGTTAAAGTGTGTAGAGGAGCACCTAAAGAGAGAAGTTAATGGTCTAGGAAATTTGTTTAACAGGATCCTAGCAGAGAACTTCCCAAACATGCAAAAAGATAGATACAGTTGCAGATACAAGAAGCTTTTAGAACTCCAAATAGACCAGACCAGGACAGGACATCCCACAGTCACATTATAATCTGCACAGGATCAATTCAGACCAAGGAAAAGAACTTTAAAGCTGTCAAGGAGAAAAGATCAATCACTTATAAAGGGAAATCAATTTGAATCACCTCAGATTTCTCAGCAGAGAAAATTAAAGCAAGAACCTGGAATGATGTATGCCATGCCCTCAAGACGACTATCAACCAAGAATACTGAACCCAGCTAAACTCTCCTTCATAATTGAAGGTCAAATAAAAGCCTTCCTTAGCAAAGAAAAACTGAAACCATATATCTCCACCAAACCAGCCCTATAAAAGATACTTAACGATATCCTACACATAGAAAACCAACAAGACCACAATAAAGGCCAAGAAACCTCACCCAAACTGAGAATCCAGGAACCATAGGAAAAACCCAGTTGCCCCAGCCCCCAAAAAGGTGGAATGGCAGGAACTCCCAAATACCTCTCAGTCCTATCTCTCAACATCAACGGACTTAACTCTCACTCTAAGCGACATAGACTGTTTAGTTGTATGAGAAAGCAAGATCCTTCTATCGGCTGCCTTCAGGAGTCACACCTTGCCCATAAAAACAAACAACGTTTGAAAGTGAAAGGCTGGAACAAAATCTACCAAGCAAATGGCCCCAATAAAAGGCAGGAGTTGCAATCCTAATATCAGATAAAATAGACCTCAAATTAAAATTAGTGAGAAGAGGCAAAGAAGTTCGCTACATACTAATTAGGGGATCTCTCCTCCGGGAGGATGCTACAATACTAAATATCAATTCACCCAACAATGGAGCAACCAAATTTATCCAAGAAACGCTACTTTCCCTCAAATCTCGCATAGATCCAAAGACATTAATTGTTGGGGACTTTAACACAACACTATCCACACCAGATAGGTAGATCAACTCAGCAAAAATGCAACAGAGAAAATGCATATTTAAACATCTGCCTCGATCAAATACATTTAACAGACATCTACCGAATATTTCACTCAGCAGCATCAGAATACACGTTTTTCTCAGCAGCAGTGGGAACATTTTCCAAAAGAGACGACATTTTAGGTCACATAGCCAACTTGTCCAAATTTAGAAACATGGAAGTTATACCATGCATTCTCTCAGACCACAAGGGAATAAAATTAGAACGCAACCCTAAAGCCCCCAAAGACAGTCCTGTAACACATGGAGGCTGACTAAACACTATTGAATCACCAAATGTTTAGATCTGAGTTTGCTTTATTGAGTTTTTGTCTGGTTGATCTAACCATCGGGGAAATAGTGTTGTGTAAAAGTCCCCAAAAATTAATATCTTTGTCTCTATGTGAGATTTTAGTGAAGGTTGTGTTTCTTGGATAAACTTGGGTGGCCCTTGTTCGGTAAATAGATATTTAGAATTGTCTGCTGAATATTTAGAATTCATTTTTCTCTTCTTCCATATCTACCTTCTCTCCGTATTCCCCACTGATTTTTGTTTGTTTCTTTAACGGTTTTCCAACTAACTGTTTTCCAACTAACGTTTTTCCAACTGCCATTCATGCTCCTCTCCAAAGTTGCCTACTATCCAATCAGTTCCTGGAAGCTCGCCTGTAGGACTAGAAGCCCCACCCCTCCACTGGCATGTGACGCCCCTTTCAGCAGTATGCCCTACTCTTTGGGCATCATGACACATCCCATTCTGAGGGCGTGGCATGCCCTCCAGCAGTATGCCTTGCAGGGCAGTGACATCAGCTTCTCAAAGACCTGCTATGATCAGTGGCCTTGTCTGTGGAGCAGTTAGGCTTGCTTCTTGATGCCCTGCAACCTTCATTGGGCTGGGACTCGGTGCCATTCTATTGGGCCCTGCTGATTATCAAGGCTCCATGGGTTTTCACCTTCCTCACAGTTATCCAGCTGTAATCAGATCAATCATTCCTTCTGCACCAAATTCTGAACTTTCCCTTCTGACCTGATGTTGAACAGGCTTAAAATGCAAATCTAACAGATAGCAAGGTTCAAACCATAGAAACGCTTTGGCTAACAATAACTAACACTTAGCAAGTCTTAATTCATGATAATTTTTTTAGATTTTTTTCAATTGTAAAGATACTATACAGAGGGTTACAGTTACATGAGTGAGGTAATGAGTACACTTCCTCTTGAACATTGTTACCCCCACCATTGTTTCCCCCCTACCATCCCTTCCCTCCCTACCTTCCCCAAGGTTCTTTTTGTTTGTTTGTTTGTGATTAAGTGATTACATAATTTCCGGAATTGCACAGTATTGTGGAATAATGATGCTCATTTAGAGTCACAAGTTCATTCTAACTTTCCTAGAGCAAATTGTTTATCACAGTCTATAACATAAAACGGTGTTCACATGTTATACACCATACATGTGATCAGCAGCATGGAGATATTTAGTTGTGGTTCGACCAGATGAGTGGGAGTTCTTTGTCTCTTAAGTCCTGTGAGTTTCGTCCTATCACCTAACATATTGGATTTAGGATCCACTTATCAGGGAGACCATGTACTGTTTGTCTCTTTGCTCTTGGCTTACCTCATGATATTTTTTACAGAAATTTTTACTCGTGAAAATACTGTACAGAGGGGTTACAGTTCGATGAACAAGGTAATGAGTACATGTCTCATCAAGCATTTGTACCTCCTCCTTTGTTTTACCCATTTCATCTTTTCCCTCTCATCTCCACAACTACACACCAACACCTCACCTAAATTGTAAAGACCGTTTTTCCATATAGCATCTTATACCTCTCAGTGTTGCAATGGGTCAACCTGTATCCCTATTTAAAAAATTTGTTTACTCCCTTCCACCCCCAAAAATTATACCAACATCAAATAATAGTGAACACATGGGTTACATTCTCCATGGTGGAGGTATGTAAAAATTCAAACAAATAATCACGTGGTACCTTATAAGTACATTGGAAAAAATAGCAAGAAAGAAGGAACCATGTAAATGCACTAGTTAACAATGATTAACACTTGGTAAATCATCACATTAAGAGATA
Source organism: Dipodomys merriami (assembly GCF_024711535.1). Lineage (NCBI taxonomy): Eukaryota > Metazoa > Chordata > Mammalia > Rodentia > Heteromyidae > Dipodomys > Dipodomys merriami. Next base: position 1,393,782 of record NW_027203060.1, on the reverse strand, counting down.
TTCAGGGTGTCTCTGAACAGTCCATCTTGTAGCCTTCTGTGGATATTGTTCCACTGCCTGTTTCACTTGAGTCTGATGGCTCCAAAGCTGATTTCCTGCCACTTTAATAGCCGATGGTGTAGTTAGCACCACTGAGGACGGTCCTTGCCACATGAGCATGATGCCTTTGATTCACACCAACTATGCAGGCAGAAAAGAATAGGTGCAGTTTTCCTCAGGAGGTCGGTGGGCCTCGGCTACCAAAGGATAGGCACCCAGAAGAACATGATGCAAAGCCTACAGGGACTGTAAAAGATTGTGGTTAGACATTTCTGGTAATATATCTTTCCCAGGTTTAGGACCCAAAGGAGGTGGTCTACCATCAATTAATTCAAAGGGAGTGAATCCTCTAACATAAGGGGTGCATCTTGCTGGAAGGAGAGGAAAGGAGAGGAGGCTTACCACTGATGGCCAGTCTCTGTAATTCAGTTAGTTAAACTTTGCTTTAAGGTATTCTTCACTCTTTTTACCTCCCCTGAAATCTGTGGTCTATAAATACAATGTAACTTCCAATTTATTTCTAGGACCTTAGTTAACACTTGAGTGTCTTGGGCTGTGAAGGCCGGGCAATTGTCGTTCCCCACTACTAAGCATAAGCCAAATTGAGGAAATCTTTCATGCAGTCATGTTTTAACTGTCAGCTCAGCGGTTTGGGCTTTTCTAAGGAATGCCTCCACTCAGCCTGAAATGTGTCCACAAGTACTAACAGATACAAATACCCATATTTTCCAGGCTTTACTTCTGTGAAGTCCCATTTCTAAAATCCTCCAGGTGAAGTTCCTAGCATACACACCCTCTCCACATTTACCAACTTTCCAGCATTTACCTGCTGGCCAATTTCAACATGCTTTGGATAGTCTTTTCAGGCTGACGCCCCCCTAGCTTTCATTACAGTTTTGGCAAAGGCCCAGGGCAATTTGCCAGGGTCACAAGAAGCATATATAAAGAGACAGAAGGCTTGAGAGCAAAAACATTTTTCACAAGTACATTCTCCACCTTTGCACACTTGTTATCAGTGTTTGTGCTTCTTCCTTGAATCTTAACTCTAGAGGCCCCACAGGTTTTAGGGTGGTCTTCTGAGCTATGTAATCATCTTGGTTGTTTTGCTGAACCTCAGGGCTCTCTAGTTTCTTGGATTCCTGTTTAGTACTCTAAACCTCAGTCTGTAGCTTGGAGATTTCTTCCATTGTATCCTCCTCCTTTACTCTCAAGCTCGCTTTCATGAAGCCAATCCACTCCTCAAAGTGCTTCTTTACCTGCAAGTGTGCTTCTAGAGTCACAGAAGAGTTCCTTTGATGGTCTAACTAGTGCTCCTTCTCACAACACCTTTACTTTCCCTTCAACTCCTCATTTAAGTTCTCAATGGTGCTATTGAGAGGGTTTTTTCACACCTCCACCTGTTCCATGGGGACATGCTGCTTCTGCATTACAATTATCGCCAATCTCTTGGCAGTCTGGTTGGCCTTTTCCTCTTGTAGCTCCTCTTTCTCGTCTTTCAGCCACTGAACTGTGGGCCCTAGTTTGCCTAATACTCACCCAGACTTGTGGACTTGGAATCCAATTGATTCTGAGTGTTTTCCAGGTTCATTTTGAGGACTTTGTTCTCATCTTTGATTCTTACAAGTTCGTGAATTGTGTCCGCAAATCTTTTCTTCACGTCCGATAATTGTCTCTTAGTTTTCTCGTTTGCTACTGAATTCATTTTTTAAATATGGTTTTTATTGTGAACACACTATACAGAGGCTTACAGTTGCATAAGCACAGTCATGAATATATTTTGTATCATTCTTTCCTGTCTCCTCCTTTGTTTTTTCCTACCATCCCTTTCTTCACACTTACTCACTTCCCACTCCCATGCTTACATTGTAAAGTTTGGTGTTCAAAAGTGTCTTGTATATCTCATTGTTACAATGGGTCAACCTGTATCCCTATTCAAAGATTTTGTTTTTTCCTCTCCCCTCCTGAAATTATACCGAGATCAAGTACAGTGAAAACACAGGCTACAACGAGGGGGAGGAACATAAAAGGCAACAAAAAATCACATGGTACCCTATAAATAAGTTATAAAAAATAGCAAGCAAGAAAAAAAAACCAATTGTAAACCTATCATGGGGTTCATTTCGCTTTACATCATCTTTTCCGGTCATGTGTACAGAGGTTTTGACCTTTTCTGCTTGTCCCAGACATATACTTGTTATTGCACATAAGTGAAAGCTATGTTCATATGCATGCAGAAGCTCTGCAGTTTCATGAAATCCCATTTGTCCAACCTTTTATTGATTTGTTGTGTTTCTGAGACTTAATTAAGAAAATTTCAGCTGGTGTCAAGGAGCCTGAGAGTTGTTCGTATTCCTTCTTGTAATGTGTGATGTTTTCAGTATGTCTGTTTGTCTTTGAAGTTTCTAAGCCATTTGGAGTTGATTTGGTGCAGGGTGATATATAAGATCTAACTTTAGTTTGCTACTGGTCATCAACAAATATTGCCAGCACCAGATACTGAAGAGGTTGTCTTTCTTCCATTCTTCCTTCTTTCTCCATAATCTTTCTTATGAAAGATTAGTTGGCTATAGGCATTTGGGTTCACTTCTGGGTTTTCAATTCGAATCCATTCGTCCTGAGGTCTCTTCTTGTACGAGTACCAAGGTATTTTGTTTACTCTTGCTTTGTAGGAAAGTTTGAAATTTGGTATAGATAGTCCTTGAGCACTGTTCTTTCTACTAAGCATCTTTTGTGCTATTTGGGTTCTTTGATTTTTCCATGTGAATTTTTGGGTTGCCTCTTCTATTTCCTAGAAGAATGAGGCTGGAATGACATTGAATTTGTAGATAGCCTTTGGAAGCATTACCATTGTTACCATATTGATCTTTGTAAACTACGAGCATGGGAGGTTTGGCACTTTCTAAGTTCTGCTTTGATTTCCTTTTTCAGGCTTTAAAGATTTCATCATAGAGGTCCTTCACTTCTTTACTGAAGTGAATTCCTAGGTATCTTATTTCTTGTGGGGCTAATACGAAAGCAGTTGCTTTCCTGATTTCAGCTGTGCTCTTCTCATTGTTGGCAAACAGAAAACACACTGAGTTTTGTGCTTTGATTTAATACCCCGTGACTATGCCAAAATTTTGAATCTGCTCGAATAATTGGGGAATAGCCGCGTGTGAGTCTGCAAACACAGGTTCATGTCATCTGCAAAGAGGGAGAGTTTTACTTCATTTTTCTCTATTTGAGTCTCCTTTATGTTTGCCTCTTGTCGTATTGCTGTAGCTAGGCATTCTAATATTACATTGAATTAAATTGGAGAGAGTGGTCATCCTTTTCTGGTTCCTCAGTTTAGATGAAATGGTTGTAGATTTTCAGAATTAAGGATAATGCTGGGTGGAGGTTTGTTATATTGAGGAATATTCCCTGGATTTCTAATTTTTCCAGAGCCTGCATCATAAAGGGGTATTGGAGCTATACATATGATTTTTCTGCATCGACTGAACTACCCATTATGTCCTTATTCTTGTTCTTGTTGATGTGATGAATTATAGTAATTGCTTTGTGTATATTGAAACAGCTTTACAACCCTGAAATGAATCTTGCTTGATTGTGGTGTATGAATGTTTGCATGAGTTGATGAAGTCGATTGGCCAACATTTTGTTCCTAACGAAATGGTTCGATCATCCTCTTTTTTGAAGAGTCCTTGCCTGGGTTTGGAATAAGGGTTATGATGGCTTCATAGTAAGAGGTCAGTAGGGAACTTTCTCTTTCAATTTCATTGAAGGGTTCTGATTCATTGTGAGTTCTGATTTGATTGCCTTCTAGAATTCTGTGGTAAATCCATCTGGTCATGGGCTTTCCCTGGGTGGAAAATCTCTTATTGCTGTTTCTATTTCGATGCTTTATATTAGTCTAAGAAAGTGGTTTAAATCATCCTGGTTTAGTTTCCTGATTTCTAGAAAAGCGTCCATTTCTTCCCGATTCTTAAACTTATTAGCATAACAGTCTACTGGATTGGGGTTTAGCTTGTTGCTCTTTTTCTATAAGGTTCATATGTCTGATTAAATTGTTGGTTTCAGATCTCTCCAATTATTTGATGTAGGAACTCAGAGCTATAAACTTGCCTTTGAGTACTGCCTTTGCAGGGTGCCAGACGAGCTGGTAATTTGTGTGTTCACTTTTGTTGAATATCATGAACATGTGAATTTCCTTTCTAATTTCTTCCATGATGCATTGGGATTCAACAATGTGTTGTTCAGCCTCCATGTGTTACAGGACTTTCTTTGGTGGCTTTTGGTGTTGACTTCTTATTTTATTCCCTTGTGGTCTGAGAGAATGCAGGGCATAACTTCAATGTTTCTGATTGCGACAAGTTTGCTTTGTGCCCTAAAACGTGGTGTATTTTGGAAACTGTGCCATGTGCTGCTGAGAAAAATGTGTATTTTGATGCTGCTGGGTGAAATATTCAGTAGATGCCTTTTAATTCTTTTCGATCTATGCAATTGTTAGATCTGAGTTTTCTCTATGAGTTTTTGCCTGTTTGACCATTCCAGCAGGGATATCGTTGTGTAAGAGTCCCCAACAATTAATGTCTTTGTCTCTATTTCAGAATTGAGTGAAGGTGGTGTTTCTTGGATAAACTTGGGTGCGCCATTGTTTGGTGAATAGATATTTAGAATTGTCTGCTGAATATTTAGAATTCATTTATCTCTCCCTCCACTCCTACCTTCTCTCCTTATATACCACTCTTTTGTGGTTTGATTGTTTTTTAACGGTTTTCCAACTAACGGTTTTCCAACTGCCATTCATGCACCTCTCCAAAGCTGCCTAATATCCAAACAGTTCCTGGAAGCTCGCCTGTAGGGCTTGAAGCCCCACCCCTCCTGTGGCATGACACGCCCCTCTCAGCAGCTTGCACTCTTCCTTGGGCATCATGCCACATTTCCTTTTAGGGGCATGGCATGCCCCTCCAGCAGTATGCCCTGCGGGGCAGTGACATCAGCTGCTTAAAGACTTGCTATGATCAGTGTCCTTGTCTGTGGAGCAGTTGAGCTTGCCTCTTAATGCCCCGAACCCTTCATCGGGCCGGGACACGTCGCCATTCTATTGGGCCCTGCTGATTTTCAAGACCCCTGGGTTTTCACCTTCCTCATCTTTATCCAACTGTAATCACATCACTCATTCCTTCTGCACCAAATCCTGAACTTTCCCTTCTGAACTGATGTTGACAAGGATTAAAATGCAAGTCTAACAAATAGCAATGTTCAACGCATAGAAACCCATTGGCTAAAAATAATGAACACTTAGCATGTCTTTATTTATGATATTTTTACAGAAAATTTTATTCGTGAAAATACCGTACAGAGGGGTTACTGTTTGATGAACTAGGTAATGAGTACATTTCTCATCAAGCCTTTGTGCCTCCTCCTTTGTTTTTCCCTTTCCATCCTTTCCCTTCCATCTCCACAACTACACTCCACCACCCCACCTAAATTGTAAAATCCATTTTCGACATAGCAACTTGTACATCTCAGTGTTGTAATGGGTCAACCAGTATCCATATTTAAACAATGAGTTTATTCCCTTCCCCCCACCCCAAATATACCAACATCAAATAATAGTGAACACATGGGTTTCATTCTCCATGGTTAATGTATGTACAAATCAACCAAATAATCACATGGTACCTTATAAATACCTTTGAAACAATAGCAAGAAAGAAGAAACCATGTAAACACACTAACAATAATTAACACTTGGTATATCATCACATTAAGAGTTATTCAGGGTGTCCCTGAACAGTCTATCTTGTAGCCTTCTGTGGATATTGTTCCACTGCTTGTTTCACTTGAGTATGATGGTTCCAATGCTGATTTCCTGCCACTTTAATAGCCAATGGTGTAGCTAGCACCACTGAGGATGTTCCTTGCCTCATGGGTTCTAATTCAGGATGGTGATGCCATTGACCCACACCAACTGTCTAGGCAGGAAAGAAAAGGTACACTTTTTCCCAGGAGGGTGCTGCGCCTGGGCTACCAAAGGATGAGCACACAGAAGAACATGATACAAAGAATACAAGGATTATACAAGATTGTGGTTAGACATTCTTGGTAATATAGCTTTCCCAGTTTTAGGAACCAAAGGAGGTGGTTTCCCATCAATTATTTCAAAGGGAGTGAATCCTCTAACATAAGGGGTGCATCTTGGTTGAAGGTGAGCAATGAGAGGAGGCTTACTCACTGATGGCCAGTCTCTTTAAATCAGTTAGTTAAACTTTGCTTTAAGGTCATCTTCACTCTTTTTACATGCCCTGAAATCTGAGGTCTAAAAAAACAATGTAAATTCCAATTCATTCCTAGGGCTTTAGCTAAAAATCAAGTGTCTTGGGCTGTGAAGGCCAGACCATTGTCATTCCACACTGCTAAACAGAAGCCAAATTGAGGAATACGTTCATGGAATCATGTTTGAACTGTCAGCTCAGAGGTTTTGGCCTTTATCAGGAATGCCTCAGCTCAGCCTGAAAAGTGTCCACTCCTACTAACAGATACAAATACCCATACTTTCCATGCTTTACCTCTGTGAAGTCCACTACACCAAATCCTCCAAGTGAGGTTCCTCGCATATGCACCCTCTCCACGATTATCGTCTTTCCAGCATTTACCTGCTGGCCAATTTCTACATGCTATTGATAGTCTTTCCAGGCTGACGCTGCACTGGCTTTCATAACAGTTTTAAGCAGAGATCCAGGGTAATTTACCAGGGTGACAGTAAGCATATATAAACAGACAGAAGGCTTGAGACTGAAACCATTTTTCACAAGTACATTCTCCACTTTTGCACACTTGTTATCAGTGTTTGTGCTTCTTCCTTGAATCATATTAATTGTAGCTCTAGAGGGCCCACTCGTTTTGGGGTGGCCTTCTGAGCTATGTGATTATCTTGGTTGTTTTTCTGAACCTCAGAGCTCTCTATATTCTTTAATTCCTGTACCTCAGTCTGAAACTTGGAGACTTCTTTCATTGTATCCTCCTCCTTTACTCTCAAGCTCATTTTCATGATGTCAATCTCCTCCTCAAAGTCCTTATTTACCTGCAAGTGTGCTTCTAGCGTTACAGAAAATTTCCCTTGATTGTCCAACTACTGCTCCTTCTCACAACACCTTTACTTTCCCTTCAACTCCTTATGTAATTTCTCAATGGTGCTATTGAGAGGGTTTTTTTCACACCTCCATCTGTTCCACGGGGAATTGCTGCTTCTGCAGTACAATTATCGTGAGTCTCTTGGCAGTCTGGTTGGCCTTTTCCTCTTGTAGCTCCTCTTTCTCCTCCTTCAGCCTCTTCCTGTGGTCCCTAGTTTGCCTCATACTCACCCAGAATTGTGTGCTTGGATTCCATATGATTTCGAGTGTTTTGCAGGTTCAATTGGAGGACTTTGTTCTCATCTTTGATTCTTACAAGTTCCTGATTTGGATCTGCAAATCTTCTCTTCACATCGATAATTGTCTCTTAGTTTTCTCCAGTTCGCTACTGAATTCATTTTATACTATGGTTTTTATTGTGAACACCCTATAGAGAAGGCTTAGTGTTACATAAGCAAGGTCATGAATACATTTCATATCAAGCATTCTTGTCCCCTCCTTTGTTGTTTCCCTACCATCCCTTTCTTCCAACTTACTCACTTCCCCCTCCCATGCTTACATTGTAAAGGTTGTTGTTCAAAATTGTCTTGTACATCTCATGGTTACAATGGCCCAACCTGTATCCCTATTCAAACATTTTGTTTTTTCCCATCCCCTCCCGAAATTATACCAACATCAAGTACAAAGAAAACACAGTTTACACTTAGGGGGAGGAACATAAAAGGCAACAAATATCACGTGGTACCCTATAAATAAGTTATAAACAATAGTAAGATAGAAAAAGACCCCACTTGTATCCCTATCCTGATGTTCACTTCGCTTTACATCATCTTATCTGGTCATATGTACAGAGGTTTTGACCTTTTCTGCATGTCCCAGACATATACTTGTTATTGCACGTAAGTGAAAGCTATGTCCTTATCCATGCAGAAGCTCTGCAGTTTCATCCAATCCCTTGGTCCAACCTTTCATTGATTTGTTGTGTTTCTGCGACTTGGTTAAGAAAATTTCAGTCAGTTTCAAGGAGCCAGACAGTTGCTCATATTCCTTCTTGTAATGTTTTCAGGATGTCTGTTTGTCTTCGAAGTCTTTGATCCATTTGGAGTTGATTTGGTGCAGGGTCACATGTAAGATCTAACTTTAATTTGCTACCAGTGCTCAACCAATTTTGCCAGCACCACATACTGAAGAGGTTGTCTTTCTTCCATTCTATGTTTGTAGTTCACTCATGAAAGATTAGTTGGCTACAGGCATGAGGGTTCACTTTTGGGTTTTCAACACAAATCCATTGGTTCTGAGGTCTCTTCTTGGTACCAGTACCAAGGTTTTTGTTTAATATGGCTTTGTAGTAGAGTTTGTAATTTGGTATAGGTATTCCTTGAGCACTGTCCTTTCTGTTAAGTATCGTTTTAGCTATTCGGGTTCTTTGATTGTTCTATATGAAATTTTGGATTGTCTCTTCTATTTCCTAGAAGAATGAGGCTAGAATATTGATAGGTATGACATTGAATTTGTAGATAGCCTTTGGAAGTATTGCCATTGTCACCATGTTGATCCTTTTAAACTAGGAGCATGAGAGGTTTTGCCACTTCTGCTTGATTTCCTTTTTAGGGTTTTAAAGTTTTTATCATAGAAGTCCTTCACTTCTTTACTGAAGTGAATTCCTAGGTATCTTATTTCTTGTGGGGCATTTGCAAAAGACGTTGCTTTCCTGATTTCAGCTGTGCTTTTCTAATTGTTGGCATACAGAAAAGCCACTGAGTCTTCAGGTTTAATTTAATACCCTGTGACTATGCCAACGTTTTGAATCTGCTCCAGAATTTGGGAGTGGTATTGTGTGATTATGTAAATACATGTTCATGTCATCTCAAAAAAGGTAGATTTTTACTTCATTTTACTCCATTTTGGTCTCTTTTATGTTTGCCTCTAGTCGAATTGTTGTACCTAGGCATTCTAATAGTAAATTGAAGTGAAGTGGAGAGAGTGGTCATCCTTGTCTCGCTCCTCAGTTTAGAGGAAATGGCTTTAGATTTTCAGAATTAAGCATAATGCTGGATGGAGGTTTGTTGTATTAAGGAATGTTCCTTGAATTCCTAATTTTTCCAGAGCCTTCATCATAAAGGTGTATTGGAGCTTTTCAAATGATTTTCCCGCATCGACTGAAATAACCGTGATGTTCTTATTCTTGTTCTTTTTGATGTAATGAATTATAGTAATTTCTTTGTGTATATTGAACCAGCTTTGCAACCCTGAAATGAATCTTGTTTGATCGTTGTGTATGAATTTTTTTAATGAGTTGTTTAAGTCGATTGGCCAACATTTTGTTGAGAAGTTTGCATCGATGTTCATCAACGAAATGGGTCTATAATCCTCTTTTATGATTTGTCCTTGCCTGGGTTTGTAATGAGAGTTTTGATGGCTTCAACGAAAGAGTTCAGTATGGAACTTTCTCTGAAAATTTCCTTGAAAGTTTAGGAGTATTGCTGTGAGATCCGATTTGAATGCCTTCTTGAATTCTGCGGTAAATGCATCTTGTCATGGGCTTTCCCTTGGTGGGAAAGCTCCTCTTGCTCTTTCTTTTTCTATGCTTGTTATTGGTCTATGTAGGTGGTTTAAATCATCCTGGTTTAGTTTCTAGTTTGCTAGAAAAGCATCCAATTCTTCCAGATTCTGAAACTTTTTACAATAACGGTTTCAGAATTATTACCTTATAATGCTCAGAACCTTGGTTGTATCTGTAGTGATGTTTCCATGCTTTTCTCTGAGTTTGTTTCACTGGGAATGTTCTTTTCCTTTTCTGATCAAATTTGTTTAGGGTCTGTCAATTTTGTTAATTTCTTGGAAGAACCACATCTTTGTTTCGGTGATTCTTTCTATTTAGTTTTGTGAATTCTACTTCAGTTAATTCTGGTGTAATTTTAATTGCTTCTTCCTTTCTACTGGATTGGGATTTAGCATGCTGCTCTTTTTCAAGGAGGTTCAGGTGTCTCATTAAATTGTTGGTTTCAGATCTCTCCAATTATTTGATGTAGGAACTCAGAGCTATAAACTTGCCTCTTAGTACTGCCTTTGCTGTGTGCCAGAGGATCTGGTAACTTGTGTGTTCACTTTTGTTGAATATCATGAACCTGTGAATTTCCTTTTTAATCTCTTCCATGATGCATTGGGGATTCAACAATGTGTTGTTCAGCCTCCATGTATTCTAGGACTTTATTGGTGGCTTTCGGTGTTGACTTCTAATTTTATTCCCTTATGGTCTGAGAGAATGCAGGGCATAACTTCAATATTTCTGATTGGGACAATTTGCTTTAGGCCCTAAATAGTCGTGTATTTTGGAAAATGTACCATGTGCTACTGAAGAAAACGTGTATTGTGTTGCTGCTAGGTGAAATATTCAGTAGATGTCTGTTAATTCTTGTTGATCTATGCAATTGTTTAGAGCTGATTTTGCTCTATTGAGTTTTTGCCTAGTTGATCAATCCAGCGGGTACAGTGTTGTGTAAGAGTCCCCTAAAATTAATGTTTTTGTCTCTATGTGAGATTTGAGTGAAGGACATATTTCTTGGATAAACTTGGGTGCGCCATTGATTGGTGAATAGATATTTAGAATAGTCTGGTGAATATTTAGAGTTCATTGGTCTCTCCCTCCACTCCTACATTCTCTCCTTATTACCCACTGTTTTTTTTTTTTTTCCGGGCTGGGGTTAATGGCTTTCCAAATAACGGTTTTCCAACTAACGGTTTTCCAACTAACGGTTTACCAACTGCCATTCAGGGTCCTCTCCAAAACTGCGTACTGCCCAATCAGTTACTGGAAGCTGACCTCTAGGGCTTGAAGCCCCACCCCTTAGGTAGCCTGTCACGCCACTTCAAGCAGAATGCCCTGCTCCTTGGGCATCATGCCACGTCCCCTTTTTGTGGCATGGCATGCCCCTCCAGCAGTATTCCCTGCGGGGCAGTGACATCAGATTCTCAAAGACCTGCTATGATCAGTGGCCTTGTCTCTGGAGCAGTTAGGCTTCCCTCTCTCTGTCCCGCAACCTTCAACCAGCCACAACATGGTTCCATTCTATTGGGCCCTGCTGATTATCATGTCCCCTGGGTATTCACCTTCTTCACTGTTATCCAGCTGTAATCAGATCACTCATTCCTTCTGCACCAAATTCTGAACTTTCCCTTCTGACCTGATGTTGAACAGGCATAAAATGCAAGTCTAACGGATAGAAGGTTCAAATCATAGAAACACATTTTCTAACAATGATTAACACTTAGCAAGTCTTTATTTATGGTATATACAGAAATTTATGTTCGTGAAAGTACGGTACAGAGGGGTTAAAGTTCGATGAACAAGGTAATGAGTACATTTCTCATCAAGCATTTGTGCCTCCTCCTGTTTTTCCCCTTCCATCCTTTCCCCCCCATCTCCACAACTAGACTCCACCACCCCACCTAAACTGTAAATTCTGTTTTTCACAAAAGCAAATTTTACATCTCAGTTTCGCAATGGGTCAACCTGTATCCCCATTTAAACAATTTGTTTATTCCTTCCCCCCGAAATTATACCAACAGCAAATAATAGTGAACACATGGGTTACATTCTCCATGGTGGAGGTATGTGCAAATCAACCAAATAATCAGGTGGTACTTTATAAATACCTTTGAAACAATAGCAAGAAAGAAGAAACCATGTGGAAGATGGCGGAAGAGAAGCTGGAATCTGAACAAGCTCTCGCATAGAAAGGAGTTTTAGAGTTCCAGTGAACAGTCCTAAGCCAGAGAATCACACCAAGTGTGTCATCACAGGACAGAGAGTTAGACAAGAGAGGGGAAGCCAAGGAAACGCACCAGCTGCCGCTCTGGCGGCGGCAGGGCCGCAGCGGCGTCCGCGGAGTCATACCTGAGACACAGAGAGTCGGGGACAAAGGAGCCAGACGCAGCGGACGAGCGGATTCTACTCAACACCAACAAGAACCGACAAGGAGCGAACATCTTCATCCTGCTGTTTGCAGACCAGAGACGACACAGGATCCAAGTCTCGGCGTGAGTACAAGCCCGACATCCTCACTCCTCAGGGAGCAGAGGAGGGAAGGCCACCCCTCCCCCCCCAGCACCAGTGATCTCCATCTTGGATACCGACAAAGCTCGGAGGAGCTGCTAGCTCCAGCTCAGGCCTTGGAATAAAATGAGTCATTTAGCAGGTCACAAGAACTGAACGGCGAAGTGACCTGCCAGACTCAGCTCCATCCAGGGAAAAGTCACCCAGCTCAGGCGCCAGCCATCGGAGTGCCTTCCCTCACTGGGTAACCAGAGCCAGAGGCTGCCCCTCCCTCTAGCAGCCACCACAATCAATTGAAAAACAGAAACCCGGAGAATGGCTCCAGGCTGGGCGCTGTGAGCTTTATCACAAAATAGCCCCAGGGAAAAGCTACTGTTTGTTGAAAGGCCTCAACTCTACCCAGAACCTAGCCTCATCACCACATCCCCCTCTTTTGTGACTCTCAAAGCAGACCACCCTCCCAGAAAACTAACCTGGGAGGGGGATCTCAAAATCTTGAGTAAAGCAGAGCATTTTTCTGCCTCTTCCAACCAACCGACTTAAGAAACCAATCAAGCCACAGGACCTCAAGCTGACCAGAGACTCCAACAAGAGACTGGTTGCAGACAAAAGGGAGATACAGGATTCTTCCCACTCCTCCCCCCCCCAAAAAAAATCAAAAGACTTTTTTTTCTTTTTTTTTTCTTTTTTTCTTCTTCTTCTTCTTTTCTTTTTTTTTGCTTGTTATTTGTTTTTTGTTACCATATATATATATATATATATATATATATATATATATATATATATATAATTTTTTCCCTTCTAAAACTTTTATTAATCTTTAATTTTTGCCTCTTCTGAAAAAATAATTGTTTTCCAGTAACTTTTTTTTTCTCATCTTATAATTTTTATTTTAGGAATACGTGAATGAGAGTTTTCCTTTCTTTTCTTGTCTTCTTTCTCTTTTTCTTTCTTTCTTAATTATCTTTTTGTTTTTTATCTAGCTCTACTGAACTTCTGATCTTTTATTCTCCCGTTCCCATCCTTAAAGCTTTTCACATCTCCTCTATGTCCCTCCCCTTCTCTGAACATATTCACATTCCTCTCTAAATAGACGGTCTTTTAACCTCTATAATAACATTAATTTTTACATTTCTATTCTTTTTCTGGTCTCTCTTTATTCCTCTTTCCGTCTCTTCTTTTTCTCTCTCTCTCTACTTGCATCCTACCCAACTCATTTCCTGCATTGTGATTAGGACATAGTTAACTCTCCCTGTGCCTCCCCACACCAATCTATTCCTATTTTTTACCCACATCTCTCCCTAATCCTAATAATTTCTGGTTTTCCAAATTCTTTTCTGCGGTTCGAAGTCCTTTAACATATAGTCGTTTGATGTTGAATAGATGTATCTGTTGAACTAGATTGTATCTGTAGACTATTGACTGTACAAATGCAAACTTTGCTTGATGGTTGCCTTAAGATAGTGTTCTAGCACAAAACTGGTGCAATCTTTATCTCAAATGGGCCGAGTAAGCCGGAAAAACACAAAAAAAATGGCAAATTCGGGTATCTCAATTCCCAACCTTGATAATCAGGGATTAGAACAGATAGAATAATCCAGAGGAGAGTTCCCAAATAGCTCTACAAACACTAATAGCAAACATGATAAATGAGAAGTTTGACAATGTACAAAGGACTCTGTATGAGCGTGATAGGGAGAGAGAGGAGGCATCCCAGAAGTTTATACAGGAATATCATAAGCGTGAGGAAGCTTCTCAAAAACTGATACAGGATTTGCGTGAACAACTTGAGAATACCCAAAGAGAAAGGGAGGAATGGCGTGAGCAGGCAGAGAACACTCAAAGAGAACTGCAGGAATCCCACAGAAGGGAGGAAACTAATCAAAGAGTAATTCACGAATTAAGAGACCAGGTAGAGAATACACAAAGATCACTAAAGGCATTCATGGAATCCATTAACAAAGAGCTGAAGGAAGTCAGGGAGACCACAAAGGGAATGCTGAATGGAACCCAACAGAAGGAATGGGAGTCCAAAGACACCATAACCAATCAACTAAGTGATTTGAGAACAAACACTGAACACCAAATTAAGGAAGTAAAGAAATTCATACAAGACCTAAAACAGAGCTACAACAAAGAACTTGAAGCCATCAAAGCTGACCAATTAGAAGGAAAAGAGATAAAAAACAAAGTAGAGAGTCTTGACAGCAGGTTAGACCATGCAGAAGATCGAATCTCAGGGATTGAAGACAGCCTAGATATTATAGAAAAAGAACATACAACCATCCAAGACAAGTCCAAGAAATATGATAGGTCTATCCAACACCTGGAAGACACCATCAGAAGGCCCAATCTAAGGATAATGGGTGTAGAGGAGCACCTAGAAACAGAAGTTAATGGTCTAGGAAATTTGTTTAACAGGATCCTAGCAGAGAACTTCCCAAACATACAAAAAGATAGGCCTATTCAGATACAGGAAGCTTTTAGAACCCCAAATAGACCAGACCAGAATAGGACATCCCACCATCACATTATAATCCACACAGGATCAACCCAGACCAAGGAAAAGATCCTTAAAGCTGTCAAGGAGAAAAGGTTAATCACCTATAAAGGGAAACCAATTAGAATTACCTCAGATTTCTCAGCAGAGACAATCAAAGCAAGAAGAGCCTGGAATGACGTATGCCATGCCCTAAAAACAAACAACTATCAACCAAGAATACTGTACCCAGCTAAACTCTCCTTCATAACTGAAGGCCAAATAAAAACATTCCATAGCAAAGAAAAATTGAAACAATACATCTCCACCAAACCAGCCCTGCAAAAGATTCTTAAAGATGTCCTACACATAGAAAACCAACAAGAACGCAACAAAGGCCAAGAAACTGCACCCAAACTGAGAATCCAAGAACCTTAGGAAGAACCCAGTTTTCACAGCCCCCAAGAAGGTGGATAACATGGCAGGAACCCCCAAATATCTCTCAGTCCTATCTCTTAACGTTAACGGACTGAACTCTACAATTAAGCGACATAGACTATCTAGTTGGATTAAAAATCAAGACCCTTCTATCTGCTGCCTGCAGGAGTCACATCTTGCCCGTAAAAACAAACATATTTTCAAGGTTAAAGGCTGGAACAAAATCTACCAAGCAAACGGCCCTCATAAACAGGCGGGAGTTGCAATCCTAATATCAGATAAAATAGACTTCAAACTAAAATTCGTGAGAAGAGATAAAGAAGGTCGCTACATACTAATTAAAGGATCTCTCCTTCAGGAGGATATTACAATTCTAAATATCTATTCGCCAAACAATGGAGCACCCAAATTTATCAAAGGAACACTACTTTCCCTCAAATCCCATATAGATCCAAAGACATTAATTGTTGGGGATTTTAACACACCACTCTCCCCACTACATAGATCAACCCGGCAAAAACTCAACAGAGAAACCGCAGATCTAAACAGCTGCATAGATCAACTAGACTTAACAGACATTTACCGAACATTTCACCCAGCAGCAACAGAATACACGTTCTTCTCAGCAGCACATGGAACGTTTTCTAAAATAGACCACATTTTAGGCCACAAAGCAAACTTGTCTAAATTCAGAAACATTGAAGTTATACCTTGCATTCTCTCTGACCACAAGGGAATAAAATTAGATCTCAACAACTTAAGCCACCAAAGAAAGTCCAGTATCACATGGAGGCTGAACAACACACTGCTGAATCATGAGTGGGTCATGGAAGAGATTAGAAAGGAAATTCAAATGTTCATGCTATTCAACAAAAATGAACACACAAATTACCAGCTCCTCTGGGACACAGCAAAGGCAGTACTCAGAGGCAAGTTTATAGCTCTGAGCTCCTACATCAACAAATTGGAGAGATCGGAAACTAGCAATTTAATGACACATCTAAACCTCCTTGAAAAAGAGCAGCAAGATAAACCCCAATCCAGTAGACGGAAAGAAATAATCAAAATTAAATCAGAATTAAATGAATTAGAATCCAAAAAAACTATAGAAAGAATCAACAAAACAAAGAGTTGGTTCTTCGAAAAACTTAACAAAATTGACAGACCCTTAGCAAACCTTATCAGAAAAAGGAGAGAACACACCCAAATTAATAAACTCAGAGATGAGAATGGAAACATCACCACGGAAACAACCAAGATTCAGAACATTATAAGGGAATACTTCTCAAAACTTTATGCTAATAAGTTTGAGAACTTGACAGAAATGGACCTTTTCCTAGCAAATATTGACATGCCAAAACTAAACCAAGATGAGTTAAACCAGCTTAACAGGCCCATATCAAGCATTGAAATAGAAACAGCAATAAGAGACCTCCCAGCTAAGAAAAGTCCAGGACCAGATGGTTTTACAGCGGAATTTTACAAGGCCTTCAAAGCAGAGCTCACACCAATACTCCTCCAACTCTTCAATGAAATTGAAAGAGAAAGCTCACTACCGAACACATTCTATGAAGCCATCATAACCCTCATCCCAAAACCAGGCAGGGACTCATCAAAGAAAGAGAACTACAGACCCATTTCTTTGATGAACATTGATGCAAAACTTCTCAACAAAATTTTGGCCAATCGACTTCAACAATTCATCCAAAAAAATCATACACCATGATCAAACAGGATTCATTTCTAGGGATGCAAAGCTGGTTCAATATACGCAAATCAATTAATATTATTCATCACATCAACAGGAGCGAGAATAAGAACCACATGCTTATCTCAATAGATGCAGAAAAAGCATTTGACAAGATCCAACACCCCTTTATGATGAAGGTTCTGGAAAAATTAGGAATCCATGGAACATTCCTCAATACAATAAAGGCTGTATATGACAAACCTACAGCCAGCATTATAGTCAATGGTGAAAAACTAAAGCCATTTCCTCTTAACTCAGGAACAAGACAAGGATGCCCACTCTCTCCACTTCTCTTCAATCTAGTATTAGAATGCCTAGCTACAGCAATAAGACAAGATGCAGACATAAAGGGGATCCAAATAGGGAAAGAAGAAATAAAACTCTCCCTCTTTGCAGATGACATGATCTTGTATTTAAAGAATCCCATAGACTCCACTCCCAAATGACTCAAGCTGATTCAAAACTTTGGCAAAGTAGCAGGTTATAAAATTAATCCCCAAAAATCAATGTCTTTTCTATATGCCAACAATGAGAAAAGTGTGGCTGAAATTAGGAAAGCAACTCCATTTGTAATAGCCCCACAAAAAATAAAATACCTAGGAATTAACTTAACCAAAGAAGTGAAGGACCTCTATGATGAAAACTTTAAAATCTTGAAAAAGGAAATCAACACAGAACTTAAAAAATGGCAAAACCTCCCATGCTCCTGGATTGGCAAGATTAACATCGTGAAAATGGCAATACTTCCCAAGGCTATCTACAAATTCAACGCGATACCTATCAAAATTCCACCCTCATTCTTCAAGGAAATAGAGGAGGCAATCCAAAAATTCATATGGAACAATAAAAGACCCCGAATAGCAAAAATGCTCCTCAACGGAAAGAACACTGCTGGAGGAATATCAATACCAAATTTCAAACTCTACTATAAAGCCATAGTAATCAAAACAGCTTGGTATTGGCATAAGAACAGACCTCAGGACCACTGGAATAGAATTGAAAACCCAGAAATGAACCTACAGACCTATAGCCATCTAATCTTCGATAAGGAAGCTAAAACAATAGAATGGAAGAAAGACAGCCTCTTCAGTAAATGGTGCTGGCAAAATTGGTTAACTACATGTAGAAAACTAAAGCTAGATCCTTATATATCACCCTGCACCAGAATCAACTCCAAATGGATCAAAGACCTTGGAGTCAAAGCAGACACTCTGAAAACATTACAGGATGGAATAGGAGAAACCCTAGGTCTCCTTGACTCAGGTCGAAATTTTCTGAATAGAGACCCGGAAGCACAACAAATCAAAGAAAGGTTGGACAAATGGGATTGCATAAGATTGCAGAGCTTCTGCAGGGCAAATGACATAGCTGGAAAGATCAATAGAAAGCCCACCGATTGGGAGAAGATCTTTACTAGCCATACAACGGACAAGGGTCTCATATCTAAAATATACTTGGAACTCAAAAAATTAAACCACCCAGCAACAAATCCTCAAAGAAACAACTGACCAATAAATAAGTGGGCGAAAGACTTAAAGAGAACCTTCTCTGAAGAAGAAAGAAGGATGGCCAATAGACACATGAAGAAATGTTCAACATCCCTAGCCATAAAAGAAATGCAAATCAAAACAACATTGAGATATCACCTCACTCCAGTTAGAACAGCAAAAATCAAGAACTCTAACAACAACAGATGCTGGAGGGGATGTGGACAGAAAGGAACCTTACTTCATTGTTGGTGGGAATGTAAACTTGTTCAACCACTTTGGAAAGCAGTATGGAGGTTCCTCAAAAGACTTCACATAGATCTCCCCTATGATCCAGCAATCCCACTTTTGGGCATTTACCCAAATGTTTACAAACAAGACCACACTAAAGCTACCAGCACAACTATGTTTATTGCAGCATTATTTACCATAGCTAAGATATGGAGCCAACCCAGATGCCCCTCAGTAGATGAAAGGATCAAGAAAATGTGGTATATATACACAATGGAATTCTATGCCTCCACGAGAAAGAATGACATTGCCCCAATTGTTAGGAAATGGAAAGACTTGGAAAAAATTATATTAAGTGAAGTAAGCCAGGCCCAAAGAAGCATAGGTCCCATGGTTTCCCTTATTTGCAATATCTAGTATAGGCATGAGTCAAGCGGAAAAGGTCAGATAATGTGATGTTAGGAAAATGAACCCTTAAATATGTATTTTAATGCTTTCGTTTCTTTCATGCATGTGTTTCTAACGCATTTACAAGATTATTTCTTTGTTGCTTTGTATGTCCCTCCCCCACAGTGTAACCCCCGCTTTCATTATATTTGATGTCAGTATAACATGTGGAGGAGATGGGGACAAACAAGTCGTTTAAGGATTCAGGTGGACCTGTTGCAACAATGAGAAGTACAAAATGTCATGTCAAAACCAGCTTTACAATGTCGGTGTGGGGGGGGAGGGGGGTATAATTGGGTGGGGGGAGGGGGGTAAAATTGGGTGGGGGGAGGGGGGAGGCGGGGAAGGGAAGTGAAGGGTAAACAAAGGAGGAGGCTGCAATGCTTGGTAAGAAAAGTATGCATTATCCTGCCCATGTAATTGTAGCCCCTCTGTACAGTATGTTCCCAAATAAAATAAAATACAATTAAAATAAATAAATTAATTAAAAAAAAACAAAAAAATTAAACACTAAAAAAAAAAAAAAGAAGAAACCATGTAAATACACAAGTTAACAATAATTAACACTTGGTAAATCATCACATTAAGAGATATTCAAGGTGTCTCTGAAGTGTCTATCATGTAGCCTTCTGTGGATATTGTTCCACTGCCAGTTTCACTTGAGTATGATGGTTCCAGTGCTGATTTACTGCCTTTTTAATAACTAAGAGTGTATTTAGCACCACTAAGGATGGTCCTTGCCTCATAGGTTCTAATTCAGGAGCAAGAACACCCACAACAACTGTCCAGGCAGGAAAGAATAGGTGCAGTTTTTCCCAAGAGGCTGGTGAGCACAGACTACCAAAGGATGGACACACAGAAGAACACGATACAAAGTATACAGGGACTGTACAAGATTGTGGTTAGACATTCCTAGTAATATAGCTTTCCCAGGTTTAGGACCCAAAAGAGGTGGTTTACCAAAAATTATTTCAAAGGGAGTGAATCCTCTAACATAATGGGTGCATCTTGGTCGAAGGAGAGCAATGAGAAGAGGCTTCACCACTGATGGCCTGTCTCTGTAATTCAGTTAGTTAAACGTTGCTTTAAGGTCCTCTTCACTCTTTTTACTTGCCCGAAATCTGAGGACTATAAACACAATGTAACTTCCAGTTTATTCCTATGTCCTTAGTTAACAATTGAGTGTCTTGGGCTGTGAAGGCTGGGCCATTGTCATTCCAGACTGTTAAGCATAAGCCAAATTGAGGAATTCTTTCCTGGAGTCGTGTTTTAATCGTTAGCTCAGCGCTTTGGCCTTTTGTCAGGAATGCCTCAGCTCAGCCTGAAAAGTGTCCACTAGTACTAACAGATACAAATACCCATACTTTCCAGGCTTTACCTCTGTAAAGTCCACTTCCCAAAATCTTCCAGGTGAGGATCCTCGAATACGCACCCTCTCCACAATTACCATCTTTCCAGCATTTACCTGCTGGCCAGTTTCTACATGCTATGGATAGTCTTTTCAGGCTGATGCCCCACTGGCTTTCCTAACACTTTTAGGCAGAGACCCGGGGCAATTTACCAGGGTGACAGTACGCATATATAAAAAGACAGAAGGCTTGAGACTGAAACCATTTTTCACAAATACATTCTCCACTTTTGCACACTTGTTATCACTGTTTGTTCTTCTCCTTTGAATCTTAACAATTGGTAGCTCTAGAGGCCCCACTGGTTTTTAGGGTGGCCTTCTGAGCTATGTATTTCTGTAGCTAGGCATTCCAATACTAAATTGAAGAGAAATGCAGAGACTAGTCTTCCTTGTCTCGTTCCTCATTTTAGAGGAAATGGCTTTAGATTTTCCGATTTAAGCATAATGCTGGCTGGAGGTTTGTTGTACTGAGGAATGTTCCCTGGATTCCTAATTTTTTCCAAGGCCTTCATCATAAATTGTATTAGACCATTTCAAATGATTTTTCTGCATCAGCTGAAATTACCATGATGTTCTTATCCTTGTTCTTGTTGATGTGATGAATTATAGTAATTGCTTTGTGTATATTGAACCAGCTTTGCATCCCTGAAATGAATCTTGTTTGATCATGAGGTATGAATTATTGCCTGAGTTGCTGAAGTCGATTGGCCAACATTTTGTTAAGAAGTTTGCATTGATGTTCATCAACGAAATGGGCCTATAAACCTGTTTTTGGTTGAGTCCTTGCCTGAGTTTGGGATAAGGGTTATGATGGCTTCATAGAAAGAGTTTAGTAGGGAACTTTCCCTTTCAATTTCATTGAAGAGTTTAGGAGTATTGCTGTGAGTTATGATTTGAATGTCTTCTAGAATTCTGCGGTAAACCCATCAGGTCATGGGCTTTCGCTGGGTGGGAAATCTCTTATTGCTCTTTCTATTTCAATGCTTGATATTGGTCTAAAAAGGTGGTTTAAATCATCCTGGTTTAGTTTCTAGTTTGCTAGAAATGCGACTATTTCTTCCAGATTCTGAAACTTATTAGCATAACAGTTTCAGAATTATTCCCTTATAATGCTCAAAAACTTGGTTGTATCTGTGGTGATGTTCCCATTCTCATGTCTCAGTTTGTTTAATTGGGAGTGTTTTCTTCTTTTTCTGATAAGATTTGTTTAGGGTCGGTCAATTTTGTTAATTTTTTGGAAGAACCAACTCTTTGTTTTTGTGATTCTTTCCATGTTTTTTTTTGAATTCCACTTCCTTTAATTCGGATGTAATTTTAATTTTCTCTTCCTTTATTTCATTTATTTTTTTATTGTGAAAATACTGTACAGAGGGGTTACAATAACATAGGAAAGATAATTAGTACATTTCTTGTTTTATTTTAATTTTTCATTGTGAATATACTGTACAGAGAGAGGTGTTATAGTTACATGGACAAGATAATGAGTACATTTCTATTTCTTGTTTTTAAATTTTTTTATTGTGAACATATTGTACAGAGGGGTTACAATTACATGGGCTAGATAGTGAGTATATTTCTTATCAAGCATTGTAGCCTCCTCCTTTGTTTACCCTTCCCATCCCTTCCCAGGTTCCCCTCCCCAATCTTCCTCCCCCTCACTAAAGTTGGAAAGTTCGGTTTCTACCTGAAAACGTGTACATATTGTTGCCATGGGTCCACCTGTATCCTTATTTAAACGATTTATTTTTCCCCTTCCTCTCCACAAGTTATACCGACATCAAATACTGTGAAAGCAGGGGTTGTACTGTCGGAGAGGGACATACAAACAACAAAGAAATAATCATTAATGTGTTAGAAAAAAATGAATGAAAGAAAAAAATACATTTAAATACTTATCTTAGGGTTCGTTTTCCTAAAATCACCCTATCTGACCGCTTCTGCTTGACTCAAACATATACCAGATATTGCAAATAAGGGAAACCATGGAACCTATGTTTGTTTGGGCTTGGCTTACTTCACTTAATATAATTTTTTTCCAAGTCTTTCCATTTCCTAACAAATGGGGGAATGCCATTTTTTTTCATGGAGGCATAGAATTCCATTGTGTGTATACACCACATTTTCTTGATCCATTCATCTACTGAGAGGCATCTGGGTTGGTTCCATTTCTTAGCTATAGTAAATAATGCTGCAATAAACATAGTTGTGCTGGTAGCTTTAGTGTGGTCTTGTTTGTAAACATTTGGGTAAATGCCCAAAAGTGGGATTGCTGGGTCATAGGGGAGCTCTATGTGAAGTCTTTTGAGGAACCTCCATACTGCTTTCCAAAGTGGTTGAATAAGTTTACACTCCCACCAACAAGAAAGTAAGGTTCCCTGCTGTCCACATCCCCCAGCATCTGTTGTTAGAGTTCTTGCTTTTTGCCATTCTAACTGGGGTGAGGTGGTATCTCAATGTTGTTTTGATTTGCATTTCTTTTATGGCTAGGGAGGTTGAGCATTTCTTCAAGTGTCTATTGGCCTTCTTCAAGTGTCTATCCTTAGAGGCTGTCTTTCTTCCTTTCTATTTTTTTTAGCTCCCTTATTGAAGATTAGATGGCTATAGGTCTGTAGATTCATTTCTGGGTTTTCAGTTTTATTCCATTGGTCCTGAGGTCTGCTCTTGTGCCAGTATCAAGTTGTTTTGATTGCTATGACTTAATAGTAGGGTTTGAAATTTGGTATTGATATTCTTCCACCAGTGTTCTTTCCGTTGAGGAGCGTTTTTGCTATTCGGGGTCTTTTAATTGTTCCATATGAATTTTTGGATTGGCTATTCTATTTCCTTGAAGAATGAGGTTGGAATTTTGATAGGTATCACATGAAATTTGTAGATTTCCTTTGGAAGTATGGCCATTGTCACGATGTTAATCTTTCCAATCCAGGAGCATTGGAGTTTGGGCCACTCTCTAACTTCTGTTTTGATTTCCTTTTTCAAGTTATTCATGTTTTAATCATAGAGGTCCTTCATTTCTTTGGTTAAGTTAATTCCTAGGTATTTTATTTATTTTTTGTGGGGCTATTACAAATGGAGTTGCTTTCCTAATTTCAGCCACACTTTTCTCATTGTTGGCATACAGCAAAGCCATTGATTTTGAGGGGGTTAATTTTATACCCTGCTACGTTGCCCAAGTTTTGAATCAGCTTGAGTAATTTGGGTGTGGAGTCTATGGGATTCTATAAATACAGGATCATGTCATCTGCAAAGAGGGAGAGTTTTATTTCTTCTTTCCCTAATTGGATCCCCTTTTTTGTTTCCATCTTGTCTTATTGCTGTAGTGAGGCATACTTATATTAGATTGAAGAGAAGTGGAGAGAGTGGACATCCTTGTCTTGTTCCTGAGTTAAGAGGAAATGGCTTTAGTTTTTCACCATTAAGTATAATGCTGGCTGTAGGTTTGTCATACACAACCTTTATTGTATTGAGGAATGTTCCATGGATTCCTAATTTTTCCAGAACCTTCATCAAAAAGGGGTGTTGGATCTTGTCAAATGCTTTTTCTGCATCTATTGAGATAACCATGTGGTTCCTGTCCTTGCTCCTGTTGATGATGAATAACATTCATTGATTTGCTTATATTGAACCAGCTTTGCATCCCTGAAATGAATCCTGTTTGATCGTGGTGTATGATTTTTTTGGATCAATTGTTGAAGCCGATTGGCCAAAATTTTGTTGAGAAGTTTTGCATCAATGTTCATCGAGGGAATGGGTCTGTAGTGCTGTTTCTTTGATGAGTCCCTGCCTGGTTTTGGAATGAGTGTTATGATGGCATCATAGAATTTGTTCGGTATTGAAATTTCTCTTTCAATTTCATTGAAGAGTTGGAGGAGTATTGGTGTGAGCTCCGTTTTGAAGGCCTTGCAGAATTCTGCTGAAAAACAATCTGGTCCTGGACTTTTCTTAGCTAGGAGGTTTCTCATTGCTCTTTCTATTTCAATGCTTGATATGGGCCTGTTAAGATCGTTTAACTCATCTTGGTTTAGTTTTGGCATTTCAATACTTGCTAGGAAAAGGTCCATTTGTGCCAAGTTCTCAAACTTACTAGCATAAAGTTTTGAGAAGTATTCCCTTATAATGTTCTGAAGCTTGGTTGTATTCCCTTATAATGTTCTGAAGCTTGGTTGTTTTTGTGGTGATGTTTCCATTCTCATCTCTGAGTTTATTTATTTGGGTGTGTTCTCTTCTTTTTCTGGTAAGATTTGCTAAGGGTCTGTCAATTTTGTTAATTTTTTCGAAGAACCAACTCTGTTTTGTTGATTCTTTCTATAGTTTCTTTGGATTCAATGTCATTTAATTCTGATTTAATTTTAATTATTTCTTTCTGTCTACTGGATTAGAGTTTATTTTGGTGGTCTTTTTCAAGGAGATTCATATGTCTCATTAAATTGTTGGTTTCAGATCTCTGCAATTTGTTGATGTAGGAACTCAGAGCTATAAACTTGCCTCGGAGTAGTGCATTTGCTGTGTCCCAGAGGAGGTGGTAATTTGTGTGCTCATTTTTGTTGAATAGCATGAACATTTGAATTTCCTTTCTAATCTATTCCATGACCCACTCATGATTCAGCAGTGTGTTGTTCAGCCTCCATGTGTTACAGGACTTTCTTTGGTGGTTTTTTGTGTTGAGTGCTAATTTTATTCCCTTGTAATCAGAGTGAATGCAAGGTCTAACTTCAATGTTTCTGAATTTGGACAAGTTTGCTTAGTGGCCTAAAATGTGGTCTATTTTAGAAAATGTTCCATGTGCTGCTGAGAAAAACATGTATTCTGATGCTGCTGTTTGAAAGATTCGGTAGATGTCTGTTAAATCTAGTTGAACTATGCAGCTGTTTAGAACTGTGGTTTCTCTGTTGAGTTTTTGCCGAGTTGATCTATCTAGTGGGGAGAGTGGTGTGTTAAAATCCCCAACAATTAATGTCTTTGGATCTATGTGGGATTTGAGGGAAAGTAGTGTTTCTTGGATAAATTTGGGTGCTCAGTCGTTGGGCGAATAGATATTTAGAACTGTAATATCCTCCTGAAGGAGAGATCCCTTCATTAGTATGTAACGATCTTCTTTATCTCTTCTCACGAATTTTAATTTCAAGTCTATTTTACCTGACATTAGGATTGCATCTCCTGCCTGTTTATGGGGGCCATTTGCTTGGTTCCAGCCGTTAACATTGAAAATGTGTTTGTTTTTACAGGCAAGATATGACTCCTGAAGGCAGCAGAGATAAGGATCTTGTTTTTTAATTCAACTAGACAGTCTATGTCGCTTAATTGGAGAGTTAAGTCCGTTCATGTTAAGAGATAGGACTGAGAGTTATTTGGGAATTCCTGCCATGTTATCCACCTTCTTTGGGGCTGCGAAAACTGGGTTCTTCCTATGGTTCTTGGATTCTCAGTTTGGGTGCAGTTTCTTGACATTTAGTGTGGTCTTGTTGGATTTCTATGTGTAGGACATCTTTAAGAATCTTTTGTACGGCTGTTTTGGTGAAGATGTGTTGTTTCAAGTTTTCTTTGCTATGGAAGGTTTTTATATGGCCTTAGTTTATGAAGGAGAGTTTAGCTGGGTACAGTATTCTTGGTTAATAGTTCTTTGTTTTGAGGGCATGGCATACATCATTCCAGGCTCTTCTTGCTTTGATTGCCTCAGCTGAGAAATCTGAGGTGATTCTAATTTGTTTCCCTTTATAGGTGATTAATCTTTTCTCCTTGACAGCTTTAAGGATCTTTTCCTTGGTCTAAATTGATCCTGTGTGGATTATAATGTGATGGTGGGGTGTCCTATTCTGGTCTGGTCTATTTTGTGTTCTAAAAGATTCTTGTATCTGAAGAGGCCTATCTTTTTGCATGTTTGGGAAGTTCTCTGCTAGGATCCTGTTAAACAAATTTCCTAGACCATTAACTTCTATTTCTAGGTCCTCCTCTACACCCATTATTCTTAGATTAGGCCATCTGATGGTGTCTTCCAAGTGCTGGATAGATCTATCATATTTCTTGGACTTGTCTTGGATGGTTGTATGTTCTTTCTTATTATCTAGGCTGTCTTCAATCCCTAACATTCAATCTTCTGCATGGTCTAACCTGTTGTCAAGACTTTCTACTTTGTGTTTTGTTTCTTTTCCTTCTAGTTGGTCAGCTTTGATGGCTTCAAATTCTTTGTTGAAACTTTGTTTTAGATCTTGCATGAACTTCTTTACTTCCTTAATTTGGTGTTCAGTGTTTATTCTCAAATCACTTAGTTGATTGGTTATGGTTTTCTTCTGTTGCATTCCATTCACCATTCCCTTTGTGGTCTCCCTGACTTCCTTCAGCTCTTTGTTAATGGATTCCATGAATGCCTGTAGTGATCTTTGTGTATTCTCCTCCTGCTTTCTCAATTGCTGTATTACTGTTTGCTTAGCTTCCTCACGTTCATGCCATTCCTGTAGTTCTCTTTGAGTGTTCTCAGCCTGCTCATGCCATTCCTGACTTTCTCTTTGAGTATTCTCTAGCTGCTCACGCAAATCCTGTATCCGTTTTTGAGTAGCTTCCTCACGCTGATGATATTCCTGTATAAACCTTTGGATTGCCTCCTCTCTCTCCCTATCATTCTCATACAGAGTCCTTTGTATGTTTTCAATGTTTTCATTTATCATGTTTGCCAGCAGTGTTTATAGAGCTATTTGGGATCTCTCCTCTGGATTATTCATTATCTGTTTTGTCCCCTGATTATCATGAGTTGGAGTAGAGATACACAGACTTGACGTCTTTCTTGTGTTTTTCCGGCTTACACTGCCCATTTGGGATGAAAATAACACCAGTTTTGTGCTAGAACACTAACTTAAGGCAAGCATCAACCAAAGTCTGTATTTGCCCAGTCAATAGTCTACAGATACAATCTTGTTCAACAGATACATCTATTCAACATCAAAGAACTATGTGTTTATGGGCTGCTAACCACAAAGACGAATTTGGTAAACCAGAAATTATTAGGTTTAGGAAGAGATGTGTGTAAAAAATAGGAATAGAGTGATGTGGGAAGGCAAAGGAAGAGTTAACTAAGTACTAATCTCAAAGCAGGAAATTGGTTGGATAGGATGTAAGTAGAGAGAGAAAAAAAGAAAAAAGAGAAAGGGGAAAAAAAGAGACCAGAAAAAAAATAGAAAGGTAAAAATTAAATATATAATGCAGACACGATAATAAAATATTCAGAGAAGAACGTGAATATAATGAGAGAAGGGGAGGGATATAAAGTAGATGTGC
Organism: Dipodomys merriami; assembly: GCF_024711535.1. Classification (NCBI taxonomy): domain Eukaryota; kingdom Metazoa; phylum Chordata; class Mammalia; order Rodentia; family Heteromyidae; genus Dipodomys; species Dipodomys merriami. The sequence goes on along the minus strand of NW_027203060.1, from coordinate 1,366,063 downwards.
AAAACTTAAAAATAAAAATACTTGAAATAATATATAGGTATAAAGAGGTAGTACTGCTATTCAGGAATTGAAGTCTAAGAGGTTTTGAATTGAGCAATAAATTTGTGGATTAAGTGTGTACACAATGGGGGATAAGGTCTAATAATCGATTACGGGTTTATTTGAGGATGTTCAGAACAATTAAGTCACATAAAGAAGAACGAAAGAGAAGAAAGGGTGAAAAGGATAAGAAAGAAAGAAAAAAAGATCAGAAGTTCAGTAGAACTAAACAAAAAACAAATAAAATTTTAAAAACAAAAAAGAAAGAAAAACGCACACACACATATACCCTTAAAAGAAAAATTTGAAGAGGTATCTATACACAATGGAATATTATGCAGCCATTAGAAATGACAAAATAATGGCATTTGCAGGGAAATGGATGGAGCTAGAAGGAATCATGTAGACAAACGATACATAGTCTCGCTGATAAGTGGATGCTAAATCCAAAATATTAGGTATAAGACAAAAAAATATTAACAAGACTTAAAATACAAGAACTCAAACTCATCTGGTCGAAGCACTACTAAATATCCCCATGCTGCTGATCACATGTATGGTGTATATGTATACCGTTATATGTTATAGACTGTGATAACAATTTGCTCCAGGTAAGTTAGAATGAACTTGTGACTTTAAATGAGAATAATTATTCCACAATACTGTGAAATTAGGGAAATTATGTAATCACTTAATAACAATTTAAAAAAAAGAAAAGAACCTCAGGAAGTTAGGGAGGGAAGGGTTGGTAGTGGGAAAACAAAGGAGAGGGTAACAATGCTCAATAGGAAGTGTACTCATTACCTTGCTCATGTAAAAGTAACCCACTGCATAGAATCTTTACAATAAAAATATCTTTGTCCTTATGTGAGAATTGAGTGAAGGTTGTGTTTCTTGGATAAACTTGGGTGCTGCATTGTTTCGTGAATAGATATTTAGAATTGTCTGGTGAATATTTGGAATTCATTTTTCTCTCCCTTCACTCCAACCTTCTCTCCTTATTCCCCACAGTTTTTTGTTTGTTTGTTTAACGGTTTTCCAACTAACGGTTTTCCAGCTAATGGTTTTCCAACTAATGGTTTTCCAACTGCCATTCATGCTCCTCTCCAAAGCTGACTAATATCCAATCAGGTCCTGGAAGATCGATTGTACGGCTTGAAGGCCCACCGCTCCTGTGCCATGTCATGCCCCTTTCAGCATCATGCCCTGTTCCCTGGCATTGTCTGTGAAGCAGTTAGGCTTGCTGCTTGATGCCCCCCACACTTCATCGAACTGGGACGAAGTGCCATTATATTGGGCCCTGCTGATTATCAAAACCCCATGGGTTTGCACCTTCCTCACTGTTACCCAGCTGTAATCAGATCACTCATTCCTTCTGCACCAAATTCTGAACTTTCCCTTCTGACTTGATGTTAAACAGGATTAAAATGCAAGTCTAACAAATAGCAAGGTTCAAACCATAGAAACACCTTGGCTAACAATAATTAACACTTAGCAAGTCTTTATTTATGATATTTTTAACAGATATTTTTATTGGTGAAAATACCATACAGAGCGGTTACAGTGTGTTGAACAAGGTAATGAGTACATTTCTCATTAATCGTTTGTGCCTCCTCCTTTGTTTTTCCCCTTCCATCCTTTCCCTCCCATCTCCACAACTACACTCCATCACCCCACCTAAATTATAAAGTCCGTTTTTCGACATAGCATTTTGTACATCTCAGTGTTGCAATGGGTCAACCTGTATCCCTATTTAAACAATTTGTTTATTCCCTTCCACCCCGAAATTATACCAACATCAAATAATAGTGAATACATAAGTTACATTCTCCATGGTGGAGGGATATACAAATCAACCAAATAGTCACGTGGTACCTTATAAATACGCTTGAAAGAATAGCAAGAAAGAAGAAACCATGTAAACACACTAGTTAACAATAATCAACACTTGGTAAATCATAACATTAAGAGATATTCAGGGTGTCTCTGAACAGTCCATCTTGTAGCCTACTGCGGATATTGTTCCACAGCGTGTTTCAGTTGAGTATGATGGCTCCAATGCTGATTTCCTGCCATTTTAATAGCTGATGATGTAGTTAGCACCACTGAGGTTGGTCCATTTCTCATGGGTTCTAATTCAGGAGCGTGATGCCTTTGATTCACACCAACTGTCCTGGCAATAAAAAAGAGGTGCAGTTTTACTGAGGAGGCCGGAGGGCCTTGGTTACCAAAGGCCAAGCACCCAGAAGAACATGATGCAAAGCCTACAGGGACTGTACAAGATTGTGGTTAGACATTTCTGGTAATATAGCTTTCCCAGGTCTAGGACCCAAAGGAGGTGGTCTACCATAAATTATATCAAAGGGAGTAAATCCTCTAACATAAGGGGTGCATCTTGCTCCAAGAAGATCAAAGGAGAGGAGGCTTACCCACTGATGGCCAGTGTCTTTAATTCAGTGAATTAAACTTTGTTTATAGTTCCTCTTCACTCTTTTTACCTGCCCTGAAATCTGTGGTCTATAAATACAATTTAACTTCCAATTAATTCCTTGGGCCTTAGCTAACAATTGAGTGTCTTGGGCTGTGAAAGCTGGGCCATTGTCTTTCCCCACTGCTAAGCATAAGCCAAATTGATGAATTCTTCCATGGACTCACATTTTAAATGTTACTTCAGCAAATTGCGCTTTTGTCAGGAATGCCTCAGCTCAGCCTGAAATGTGTCCACTATTACTAACAGCTACAAATACCCATACATGCCAGGCTTTACCTCTGGGAGTCCACTTCCCAAAATCTTCCATGTGAGGTTCCTCGCACATGCACTCTCTTCACAATTACCATCTTTCCAGCATTTACATGCTGGTCAATTTCTACATGCTAAGGATACTCTTTTCATGCTGACAGCCCCCTAGTTTCATTACAGTTTTTGGCAGAGGCCCAGGGCAATTTACAAGGGTGACAAGAACCATATATAAAAAGACATTTGACTTGAGACCGAAACCATTTTTCACAAGTACATTCTCCCCCTTTGCACACTTGTTATCAGTGTTTGTGCTTCTTCCTTGAATCTTAACTCTAGAGAACCTACTGGTTTTAAAGTGGCCTTCTCAGCTATGTGATCCTATTGGTTGTTTTAACAGAACGTCAGTGCTCAGCTCCTTTTTCTCATCTTTCAGCCACTGAACTGTGGGCCCTAGTTTGCTTAATACTGACCCAGACTTGTGGACTTGGATTCTAATTGATTCTGAGTGTTTTCCAGGTTCATTTTGAGGACTTTGTTCTCATCTTTGATTCTTACAAGTTCCTGAATTGTGCCTGCAAATCTTTTCTTCACGTCGGTAATTGTCTCTTATTTTTCTCGTTTGCTACTGAATTCATTTTTTAAATACGGTTTTTATTGTGAACATACTATACAGAAGGCTTACAGTTGCATAAGCACAGTCATGAATATATTTCTTATTAATCATTCTTCTCCTCTCCTTTGTTTTTTCCTACCATCCTTTCCTTCCCATTTACTCACTTCCCCCTCCTATGCTTACATTGTAAAGTTTGTTGTTCAAAAGTGTCTTGTAAATCTCATTTTTACAATGGGTAAACCTGTATCCCTATTAAAATATTTTGTTTTTTCCCATCCTCTCCCGTAATTATACCGACGTCAAGTACAGAGAAAACACAGGTTATAACTAGGGGGAGGAACATAAAAGGCAACAAAAAATCACGTGTTACCCTATAAATAAGTTAGAAACAATAGCAAGAAAGAAAAAAATACCACTTTTTTAAAAAAAATTATTTTATTTCATTTGTGAACATATTGTACAGAGTTGTTACAATTACATGGGCAGGATAATGCGTACATCTCTTACCAAGCACTGCAGCCTCCTCCTTTGTTTATCCTTCACATCCCTTCCCGTTTTCCCCCCTCCCCCCCCAGTCCCAATCCTTCTCCCTCCTCTCCCCACCCCCACCCCCTGCACAGACATTGTAAAGCTCGTTATGGACATGACAACTTGTATTTCTCACATTGTTGGAACAGGTCCACCTCTATCCTTAAACGACTTGTTTTTCCCCATCTCCTCCACAAGTTATACTGATATCAAATATAGTGAAAGCAGGGGTTATCCTGTGTGGGAGGGACATACAAAGCAACAAGGAAATAATCTTATAAATGCATGAGAGACACATGCATGAAAGAAAAAAAACATTAAAATACATGTCTAAGGGTTCATTTTCCTAATATTACATTATCTGTCCTTTTCTGCTTGACTCATACATATACTACATATTGCAAATAAGGGAAACTATGGGGCCTATGTTTCTTTGGGCCTGGCTTACTTCGCTTAATATAATTTTTTCCAAGTCTTTAAATTTCCTAACAAATGGGGCAATGTCATTCTTTCTGATGGAGTCATAGAATTCTATTGTGTATATATACCATATTTTCTTGATCCATTCATCTACTGAGGGGCATCTGGGTTGGTTCCAGATCTTAGCTATGGTGAATAATGCTGCACTAAACATAGTTGTGCTGGTAGCTTTAGTGTGGTCTTGTTTTTAAACATTTGGGTAAATGCCCAAAAGTGGGATGGCTGGGTCTTAGTGGAGTTCTATGTGGAGTCTTTTGAGGAACCTCCATACTGCTTTCCAAAGTGGTTGAACAAGTTTACATTCCCACCAACAATGAAGTAACGTTCCCTTCTGTCCACAACCCCTCCAGCATCTGTTGTTGTTAGCGTTCCTGATTTTTGCCATTCTAACTGTGGTGAGGTGGTATCTCAATGTTTTTTTGATTTGCATTTCTTTTATGGCTAGGGAGGTTGAGCATTTCTTCAAGTGTCTATTGGCCATCCTTAGAGGCTGTCTTTCTTCCTTTCTACACACAAATTACCAGCTCCTCTGGGACACAGCAAAGGCAGTACTCAGAGACAAGTTTATAGCTCTGAGCTCCTACATCAACAAATTAGAGAGATCTGAAACTCACAATTTAATAACACATCTAAACCTCCTTGAAAAAGAGCAGCAAGATAAACCCCAATCCAGTAGATGGAAAGAAATAATTAAAATTAAATCAGAATTAAATGAATTAGAATCCAAAAACACTATAGAAAGAATCAACAATACAAAAAGTTGGTTCTTCAAAAAAATTAACAAAATTGACAGACCCTTAGCAAATCTTATCAGAAAAAGAAGAGAACACACCCAAATAAATAAACTCAGAGATTAGAATGGAAACATCAGCACTTAAACAACCAAGATTCAAAACATTATAAGGGAAATAATCCACTTGTAAACCTATCTTGGGGTTCATTTCCCTTTACATCATCTTATCTGCTCATATCTACAGAGGTTTTGATCTTTTCTGCTTGTCCCAGGTATATTACTTGTTATTGCACTAAGTGAAAGCTATGTTCTTATCCATGCAGAAGGTCTGCAGTTTCATGCAATCCCAATTGTCCAAACTTTTATTGATTTGTTGTGTTTCTGCGACTTCATTAAGAAAATTTGAGCCGGTGTCAAGGAGCCTGAGAGTTGTTCGTATGCCTTCTTGTAATGTTTTCTGTATGTCTGTCTTAGAAGTTTTTAATCCGTTTCGAATTGATTTGGTGCATGGTGACATATAAGATCTAACTTTAGTTTCCTACTGGTGATCAAACAATTTTACCAGCACCAGATAGTGAAGAGGTTGTCTTTCTTCCATTCTATGTTAGTAGTTCCCTTATGAAAGGTTAGTTGGTTATAGGCATGTGGTTTCACTTCTGGGTTTTCAATTCGAATCCATTGGTCCTGAGGTCTCTTCTTGTACCAGTACCTAGGTATTTTGTTTACTCTTGCTTTGTAATAGAGTTTGAAATTTGGTATAGTTATTCCTTGAGTATTTTTCTTTCTATTAAGTATCTTTTGTGATATTCCAATTCTTTGATTTGTCCATGTGAATTTTTGGGGTGACTCTTCTATTTCTTAGAAGAATGAGGCTGGAATATTGATAGTATGACATTGAATTTGTAGATAGCCTTTGGAAGCATTGCCATTGTCACCATGTTGATCCTTGTAAACAAAGAGCATGGGAGGTTTGGCACTTTCTTTTTTTTTTTTTTTTAATTGTATTTTATTTTATTTGAGAACATACTGTACAGAGGGGCAACAATTACATGGGCATGATAATGCATACATTTCTTACCAAGCATTGCAGCCTCCTCCTTTGTTTACCCTTCACTTCCCTTCCCCGCCTCCCCGCTCCCCCCACCCAATTTTACCCCCCTCCCCCCACCCAATTATACCCCCCTCCCCCCCCACACCGAAATTGTAAAGCTGGTTTTGACATGACATTTTGTACTTCTCATTGTTGCAACAGGTCCACCTGAATCCTTAAACGACTTGTTTGTCCCCATCTCCTCCACATGTTATACTAACATCAAATATAGTGAAAGCGGGGGTTACACTGTGGGGGAGGGACATACAAAGCAACAAAGAAATAATCTTATAAATGCATTAGAAACACATGCATGAAAGAAACGAAAACATTAAAATACATATTTAAGGTTTCATTTTCCTAACATCACATTATCTGGCCTTTTCCGCTTGACTCATACCTATACTAGATATTGCAAATAAGGGAAACCATGGGACCTATGCTTCTTTGGGCCTGGCTTACTTCACTTAATATAATTTTTTCCAAACCTTTCCATTTCCTAACAAATGGGGAAATGTCATTCTTTCTGATGGAGGCATAGAATTCCATTGTGTATATATACCACATTTTCTTGATCCATTCATCTACTGAGGGGCATCTGGGTTGGTTCCATATCTTAGCTATGGTAAATAATGCTGCAATAAACATAGTTGTGCTGGTAGCTTTAGTGTGGTCTTGTTTGTAAACATTTGGGTAAATGCCCAAAAGTGGGATTGCTGGATCATAGGGGAGATCTATGTGAAGTCTTTTGAGGAACCTCCATACTGCTTTCCAAAGTGGTTGAACAAGTTTACATTCCCACCAACAATGAAGTAAGGTTCCTTTCAGTCCACATCCCCTCCAGCATCTGTTGTTATTAGAGTTCTTGATTTTTGCTGTTCTAACTGGAGTGAGGTGATATCTCAATGTTGTTTTGATTTGCATTTCTTTTATGGCTAGGGATGTTGAACATTTCTTCATGTGTCTATTGGCCATCCTTCTTTCTTCTTCAGAGAAGCTTCTCTTTAAGTCTTTCGCCCACTTATTTATTGGGCAGTTGTTTCTTTGAGGATTTGTTGTTGGGTGGTTTAATTTTTTGAGTTCCAAGTATATTTTAGATATGAGACCCTTGTCCGTTGTATGGCTAGTAAAGATCTTCTCCCAATCGGTGGGCTTTCTATTGATCTTGCCAGCTATGTCATTTGCCCTGCAGAAGCTCTGCAACCTTATGCAATCCCATTTGTCCAACCTTTCTTTGATTTGTTGTGCTTCCGGGTCTCTATTCAGAAAATTTCGACCTGAGCCAAGGAGACCTAGGGTTTCTCCTATTCCATCCTGTAATGTTTTCAGAGTGTCTGCTTTGAGTTCAAGGTCTTTGATCCATTTGGAGTTGATTCTGGTGCAGGGTGATATATAAGGATCTAGCTTTAGTTTTCTACATGTAGTTAACCAATTTTGCCAGCACCATTTACTGAAGAGGCTGTCTTTCTTCCATTCTATTGTTTTAGCTTCCTTATCGAAGATTAGATGGCTATAGGTCTGTAGGTTCATTTCTGGGTTTTCAATTCTATTCCATTGGTCCTGAGGTCTGTTCTTATGCCAATACCAAGCTGTTTTGATTACTATGGCTTTATAGTAGAGTTTGAAATTTGGTATTGATATTCCTCCAGCAGTGTTCTTTCCGTTGAGGAGCGTTTTTGCTATTCGGGGTCTTTTATTGTTCCATATGAATTTTTGGATTGCCTCCTCTATTTCCTTGAAGAATGAGGGTGGAATTTTGATAGGTATCGCGTTGAATTTGTAGATAGCCTTGGGAAGTATTGCCATTTTCACGATGTTAATCTTGCCAATCCAGGAGCATGGGAGGTTTTGCCATTTTTTAAGTTCTGTGTTGATTTCCTTTTTCAAGATTTTAAAGTTTTCATCATAGAGGTCCTTCACTTCTTTGGTTAAGTTAATTCCTAAGTATTTTATTTTTTGTGGGGCTATTACAAATGGAGTTGCTTTCCTAATTTCAGCCACACTTTTCTCATTGTTGGCATATAGAAAAGACATTGATTTTTGGGGGTTAATTTTATAACCTGCTACTTTGCCAAAGTTTTGAATCAGCTTGAGTAGTTTGGGAGTGGAGTCTATGGGATTCTTTAAATACAAGATCATGTCATCTGCAAAGAGGGAAAGTTTTATTTCTTCTTTCCCTATTTGGATCCCCTTTATGTCTGCATCTTGCCTTATTGCTGTAGCTAGGCATTCTAATACTAGATTGAAGAGAAGTGGAGAGAGTGGGCATCCTTGTCTTGTTCCTGAGTTAAGAGGAAATGGCTTTAGTTTTTCACCATTGAGTATAATGCTGGCTGTAGGTTTGTCATATACAGCCTTTATTGTATTGAGGAATGTTCCATGGATTCCTAATTTTTCCAGAACCTTCATCATAAAGGGGTGTTGGATCTTGTCAAATGCTTTTTCTGCATCTATTGAGATAACCATGTGGTTCTTATTCTTGCTCCTGTTGATGTGATGAATAATATTAATTGATTTGCGTATATTGAACCAGCTTTGCATCCCTGAAATGAATCCTGTTTGATCATGGTGTATGATTTTTTGGATGAATTGTTGAAGTCGATTGGCCAAAATTTTGTTGAGAAGTTTTGCATCAATGTTCATCAAAGAAATGGGTCTATAGTTTTCTTTCTTTGATGAGTCCCTGCCTGGTTTTGGGATGAGGGTTATGATGGCTTCATAGAATGTGTTCGGTAGTGAGCTTTCTCTTTCAATTTCATTGAAGAGTTGGAGGAGTATTGGTGTGAGCTCTGCTTTGAAGGCCTTGTAAAATTCCGCTGTAAAACCATCTGGTCCTGGACTTTTCTTAGCTGGGAGGTCTCTTATTGCTGTTTCTATTTCAATGCTTGATATGGGCCTGTTAAGCTGGTTTAACTCATCTTGGTTTAGTTTTGGCATGTCAATATTTGCTAGGAAAAGGTCCATTTCTGTCAAGTTCTCAAACTTATTAGCATAAAGTTTTGAGAAGTATTCCCTTATAATGTTCTGAATCTTGGTTGTTTCCGTGGTGATGTTTCCATTCTCATCTCTGAGTTTATTAATTTGGGTGTGCTCTCTCCTTTTTCTGATAAGGTTTGCTAAGGGTCTGTCAATTTTGTTAAGTTTTTCGAAGAACCAACTCTTTGTTTTGTTGATTCTTTCTATAGTTTTTTTGGATTCTAATTCATTTAATTCTGATTTAATTTTGATTATTTCTTTCCGTCTACTGGATTGGGGTTTATCTTGCTGCTCTTTTTCAAGGAGGTTTAGATGTGTCATTAAATTGCTAGTTTCCGATCTCTCCAATTTGTTGATGTAGGAGCTCAGAGCTATAAACTTTCCTCTGAGTACTGCCTTTGCTGTGTCCCAGAGGAGCTGGTAATTTGTGTGTTCATTTTTGTTGAATAGCATGAACATTTGAATTTCCTTTCTAATCTCTTCCATGACCCACTCATGATTCAGCAGTGTGTTGTTCAGCCTCCATGTGATACCGGACTTTCTTTGGTGGCTTTTGGTGTTGAGTTCTAATTTTATTCCCTTGTGGTCAGAGAGAATGCAAGGTATAACTTCAATGTTTCTGAATTTAGACAAGTTTGCTTTGTGGCCTAAAATGTGGTCTATTTTAGAAAACGTTCCATGTGCTGCTGAGAAGAACGTTTATTCTGATGCTGCTGGGTGAAATGTTCGGTAAATGTCTGTTAACTCTAGTTGATCTATGCAGCTGTTTAGATCTGCGGTTTCTCTGTTGAGTTTTTGCCGAGTTGATCTATCTAGTGGGGAGAGTGGTGTGTTAAAATCCCCAACGATTAATGTCTTTGGATCTATCTGGGATTTGAGGGAAAGTAGTGTTTCTTTGATAAATTTGGGTGCTCCATTGTTTGGCGAATAGATATTTAGAATTGTAATATCCTCCTGAAGGAGAAATCCTTTAATTAGTATGTAGCGACCTTCTTTATCTCTTCTCACGAATTTTAATTTGAAGTCTATTTTATCTGATATTAGGATTGCAACTCCCGCGTGTTTATGAGGGCCGTTTGCTTGGTAGATTTTGTTCCAGCCTTTAACCCTGAAAATATGTTTGTTTTTACGGGCAAGATGTGACTCCTGCAGGCAGCAGATAGAAGGGTCTTGTTTTTTAATCCAACTAGACAGTCTATGTCGCTTAATTGGAGAGTTCAGTCCGTTAACGTTAAGAGATAGGACTGAGAGGTATTTGGGAGTTCCTGCCATGTTATCCACCTTCTTGGGGGCTGTGAAAACTGGGTTCTTCCTAAGGTTCTTGGATTCTCAGTTTGTGTGCAATTTCTTGGCCTTTGTTGCGTTCTTGTTGGTTTTCTATGTGTAGGACATCTTTAAGAATCTTTTGCAGGGCTGGTTTGGTGGAGATGTATTGTTTCAATTTTTCTTTGCTATGGAAGGTTTTTATTTGGCCTTCAGTTATGAAGGAGAGTTTAGCTGGGTACAGTATTCTTGGTTGATAGTTGTTTGTTTTTAGGGCATGGCATACGTCATTCCAGGCTCTTCTTGCTTTGATTGTCTCTGCTGAGAAATCTGAGGTAATTCTAATTGGTTTCCCTTTATAGGTGATTAACCTTTTCTCCTTGACAGCTTTAAGGATCTTTTCCTTGGTCTGGGTTGATCCTGTGTGGATTATAATGTGACGGTGAGATGTCCTATTCTGGTCTGGTCTATTTGGGGTTCTAAAAGCTTCTTGTATCTGAATAGGCCTATCTTTTTGTATGTTTGGGAAGTTCTCTGCTAGGATCCTGTTAAACAAATTTCCTAGACCATTAACTTCTGTTTCTAGGTGCTCCTCTACACCCATTATCCTTAAATTGGGCCTTCTGATGGTGTCCTCCAGGTGTTGGATAGACCTATCATATTTCTTGGACTTGTCTTGGATGGTTGTATGTTCTTTCTCTATAATATCTAGGCTGTCTTCAATCCCTGAGATTCGATCTTCTGCATGGTCTAACCTGCTGTCAAGACTCTCTACTTTGTTTTTTATCTCTTTTCCTTCTAATTGGTCAGCTTTGATGGCTTCAAGTTCTTTGTTGAAGCTCTGTTTTAGGTCTTGTATGAATTTCTTTACTTCCTTAATTTGGTGTTCAGTGTTTGTTCTCAAATCACTTAGTTGATTGGTTATGGTTTCTTTGGACTCCCATTCCTTCTGTTGGGTTCCATTCAGCATTCCCTTTGTGGTCTCCCTGACTTCCTTCAGCTTTTTGTTAATGGATTCCATGAATGTCTTTAGTGATCTTTGTGTATTCTCTACCTGGTCTCTTAATTCGTGAATTACTCTTTGATTAGTTTCCTCCCTTCTGTGGGATTCCTGCAGTTCTCTTTGAGTGTTCTCTGCCTGCTCACGCCATTCCTCCCTTTCTCTTTGAGTATTCTCAAGTTGTTCACGCAAATCCTGTATCTGTTTTTGAGAAGCTTCCTCACGCTTATGATATTCCTGTATAAACTTCTGGGATGCCTCCTCTCTCTCCCTATCACGCTCATACAGAGTCCTTTGTACATTGTCAAACTTCTCATTTATCATGTTTGCTATTAGTGTTTGTAGAGCTATTTGGGAACTCTCCTCTGGATTATTCTTTATCTGTTCTAATCCCTGATTATCAAGGTTGGGAATTGAGATACCCGAATTTGCCATTTTTCTTGTGTTTTTCCGGCTTACTCGGCCCATTTGAGATAAAGATTGCACCAGTTTTGTGCTAGAACACTATCTTAAGGCAACCATCAACCAAAGTTTGCATTTGTACAGTCAATAGTCTACAGATACAATCTAGTTCAACAGATACATCTATTCAACATCAAACGACTATATGTTAAAGGACTTCGAACCGCAGAAAAGAATTTGGAAAACCAGAAATTATTAGGATTAGTGAGAGATGTGGGTAAAAAATCGGAATAGATTGGTGTTGGGAGGCACAAGGAGAGTTAACTATGTCCTAATCACAGTGCAGGAAATGGGTTGGGTAGGATGCAAGTAGAGAGAGAGAGAAAAAGAAGAGACGGAAAGGGGAATAAAGAGAGACCAGAAAAAGAATAGAAACGTAAAAATTAATGTTATTATAGAGGTTAAAAGACCATCTATTTAGAGAGGAATGTGAATATGTTCAGAGAAGGGGAGGGACATTGAGGAGATGTGAAAAGCTTTAAGGGAGAAGAAAAGATCAGAAGTTCAGTAGAGCTAGATAAAAAACAAAAAGATAATTAAGAAAGAAAGAAAAAGAGAAAGAAGACAAGAAAAGAAAGGAAAACTCTCATTCACGTAATTCTGAAATAAAAATTATAAGATGAGAAAAAAAAAGTTACTGGAAAACAATTATTTTTTCAGAAGAGACAAAAATTAAAGATTAATAAAAGTTTTAGAAGGGAAAAAATTTATATACATATATATATATATATATATAAAGTAACAAAAAACAAAAAACAAGCAAAAAAAAAGAAAAGAAGAAGAAGAAAAAAAAAAGAAAAAAAGAAAAAAAGAAAAAAAAGTCTTTTGATTTTTTTTTTTGGGGGGGGGAGGAGTGGGAAGAATCCTGTATCTCCCTTTTATCTGCAACCAGTCTCTTGGAGTCTCTGGTCAGCTTGAGGTCCTGTGGCTTGATTGGTTTCTTAAGTCGATTGGTTGGAAGAGGCAGAAAAATGCTCTGCTTTACCCAAAATTTTGAGATCCCCCTCCCAGGTTAGTTTTCTGGGAGGGTGGTCTGCTTTGAGAGTCACAAAAGAGGGGGATGTGGTGATGAGGCTAGGTTCTGGGTAGCGTTGAGGCCTTTCAACAAACAGTAGCTTTTCCCTGGGGCTTTTTTGTGATAAAGCTCACAGCGCCCAGCCTGGAGCCATTCTCAGGGTTTCTGTTTTTCAATTGATTGTGGTGGCTGCTAGAGGGAGGGGCAGCCTCTGGCTCTGGTTACCCAGTGAGGTTAGGCTGGCGCCTGAGCTGGGTGAATTTTCCCTGGATGGAGCTGAGTCTGGCAGGTCACTTCGGCGTTAAGTTCTTGTGACCTGCTAAATGACTCATTTTATTCCAAGGCCTGAGCTGGAGCTAGCAGCAACTCCGAGCTTTGTCGGTATCCAAGATGGAGATCACCGGTGCTGGGGGGGGGAGGGGTGGCCTTCCTTCCTCTGCTCCCTGAGGAGTGAGGATGTCGGGCTTGTACTCACGTCGAGTCTTGGATCCTGGGTCGTCTCTGGTGCCGAGTCTTGGATCCTGGGTCGTCTCTGGTCTGCAAGCTGCAGGGTGAAGATGTCCGCTCTTTGTTGATTCTTGCTGGTGTTGAGTAGAATCCGCTCGCCAGCTGCGTCTGGCTCCTTCGTCCCGGACTCTCTGTGTGAGCGCTCAGGTATGGCCCCCGGCTGTGGTCTCTGCCGCTTGCGACCCTGTCGCCGCCGCCGCCGCCGTGGCGGCTGCTGGCGACCACTTGGTGCTTCTTTTTGCCTTGGCTTCCCCTCTCTTGTCTAACTCTCTGTCCTGTGATGGCACACTTGGTGTGATTCTCTGGCTTAGGACTGTTCACTGGAACTCTAAAGCTGCTTTCTATGCGAGAGCTTGTTCAGATTCCAGCTTCTCCTCCGCCATCTTCCCGGAACTGAATCGGTTTGGCACTTTCTAAGTTCTGCTTTGATTTCCTTTTTCAGGCTTTAAAGTTTTCATCATAGAGGTCCTTCACTTCTTTACTGAAGTGAATTCCTAGGTATCTTATTTCTTGTGGGGCTACTACGAAAGCAGTTGCTTTCCAGATTTCAGCTGTGCTCTTCTCATTGTTGGCAAACAGTAAAGCCACTGAGTTTTGAGCTTTGATTTAATACCCTGTGACTATGCCAAAATTTTGAATCCGCTCGAATAATTGGGGAGTAGCCGCGTGTGACTCTGTAAACACAGGTTCATGTCATCTGCAAAGAAGGAGAGTTTTACTTCATTTTTCTCTATTTGTGTCTCCTTTATGTTTGCCTCTTGTCGTATTGCTGTAGCTAGGCATTCTAATAGTACATTGAAGAAAATTGGAGAGAATGGTCATCCTTGTCTTGTTCGTCAGTTTAGATGAAATGGCTTTAGATTTTCAGAGTTAAGTATAATTCTGGATGGAGGTTTCTTATACTGAGTAATGTTCGCTGGATTCCTAATTTTTCCAGAGCCTGCATCATAAAGGGGTATTGGAGCTTTACACATGATTTTCCTGTATCGACTGAAAAACCCATGATGTTCTTATTCTTGTTCTTGTTGATGTGATGAATTATAATAATTGCTTTGTGTATACTGAAACAGCTTTACAACCCTGAAATGAAACTTGTTTGTTTGTGGTTAATATATTTTTGCATGATTTGTTGAAGTGGATTGGCGTACATTTTGTTGAGAAATTTGCATCGATATTCATCAATGAAATGGGTCTGTAATCCTCTTTTTCTATGAGTCCTTGCCTGGGTTTCTAATAAGTGTTTTGATGGCTTCATAGTAAGAGGTCAGTAGGGTACTTTCTCTTTCACTTTCATTGAAGAGTTTAGGGGTATGGGTGTGAGTTCTGATTTGATTGCCTTCTAGAATTCTGTGTAAATCCATGTGGTCATGTGCTTTCCCTGGGTAGGAAATCTCTTATTACTGTTTCCATTTCGATGCTCGATATTGGTCTAGGAAAGTGGTTTAAATCATCGTGGTTTAGTTTCTTGTTTGCTATAAAAGCGTCCATTTCTTCACAATTCTGAAACTTATTAGCATAACAGTTTAAGAATTATTCCCTTATAATGTTCAGAACCTTGCTTGTATCGGTGGTGATGTCCATTCTCATCTCTGAGTTTGTTTAATTGGGATTGTTCTCTTCTTTTTCTGATAAGGTTTGTTTAGAATCTGTCAATTTTGATAATTTTTTGGAAGAAGCAACTCTTTGTTTTGGTGATTCTTTCTATAATTTTTAATACTGCTTCCTTTAAATCTGATGGAATTTTAACTGCTTCTACATTTCTAATGGATTGGGGTTTAGCTTGTTGCTCTTTTTCTAGAAGATTTAGAGGTCTCATTAAATTGTTGGTTTCAGATCTCTCCAACTATTTCATGTAGGAACTCAGAGCTATAAACTTGCCTCTGAGTACCGCCTTTGCTGTATGCCAGAGATGCTGTTAATTTGTGTGTTCACTTTTGTTGAATATCATGAATATGTGAATTTCCTTTCTAATGTCTTCCATGATGCATTGGGGATTCAACAATATGTTGTTCAGCCTCCATGTGTTACAGGACTGTTTTTGGTGGCTTTTGGTGCTGACTTCTAATTTTATTCCCTTGTGGTCTGGGAGAATGCAGGGCATAACTTCAATGTTTCTGATTGGGACAAGTTTGCTTTGTGCCCTAAAACGTGGTGTATTTTGGAAACTGTGCCATGTGCTGCTGAGAAATATGTGTGTTCTCATGCTGCTGCGTGAAATATTCAGTAGATGTCTGTTAATTCTTTTTGATCTATGTAATTGTTTAGATCTGAGTTATCTCTATGAGTTTTTACCTGGTTGACCAGTCCAGCAGGGATATGGTTGTGTAAGAGTCACCAACAATTAATGCCTTTGTATCTATTTCAGATTTGAGTGAAGGTCGTGTTTCTTGGATAAACTTGGGTGCGCCATTGATTGGTGAATAGATATTTAGAATTGTCTGCTGAATATTTAGAATTCGTTTTTCTCTCCCTCCACTCCAAACTTCTCTCCTTATTCACCACTGTTTTTTTTTTAATGGTTTTCCAACTAACGGTTTTCCAACTAATGGTTTTCCAACTGCCATTCATGCTCCTCTCCAAAGCTGCCTAATATCCAATCAGTTCCTGGAAGCTCGCCTATAGGGGTTGAAGCCCCTCCCCTCTTGTGGCATGACACGCCCCTCTCAGCAGCATGCACTGCTCCTTAGGCATCATGCCACATTCCCTTTTTTGGGCATGGCATGCCCCTCCAGCAGTATGCCCTGCGCGACAGTGACATCAGCTGCTTAATGACCTGCTATAATCAGTGGCCTTATCTGTGCAGCAGTTAGGCTTGCCTCTTAATGCCCTGCACCCTTCATCTGGCCGTGACACGGTGCCATTCTATTTGGCCCTGTTGATTATCAAGGCTCCTGTGTTTTCAACATCCTCATCTATATACAGCTGTGAAAAACCACTAATTCCTTCTGCAACAAATCCTGAACTTTCCCTTCTGAACTGATGTTGAAAAGGATTAACATGCAAGTCTAACAAATAGAAAGGTTCAACCAATAGAAACACATTGGCTAAAAATAATTAACACTTAGCAAGTCTTTATTTATGATATTTTTACAGAAATTTTTATTTGTGAAAATACCGTATAGAGTCGTTACATTTGGACAAACAAGGTAATGAGTAAGTTTTTCATCAAGCATTTGTGCCTCTTGCATTCTTTTCCCCTTCCATCCATTCCCTCACATCTCCACAACTACACTCCACCACCCCACCTAAATTGTAAAGTCCATTTTCGACATAGCAACTTGTAAATCTCAGTGGTGTAATGGGTCAGCCTGTATCCCTATTTAAACAATGAGTTTAATTCCTCACCCCAAAATTATACCCACATCAAATAATAGTGAACACATGGGTTACATTCTCCATGGTGAAGGTATGTTCAAATCAACCAAATAATCATGTGGTACTTTATAAATACCTTAGAAACAATAGCAAGAAAGAAGAAACCATGTAAACACACTAGTTAACAATAATTAACACATGGTAAATCATCACATTAAGAGATATTCAGGGTGTCTCTGAGCAGTCTATCTTGTAGCCTTCTGTGGATATTGTTACACTGCCTGTTTCACTTGAGTATGATGGTTCCAATGCTGATTTCCTGCCACTTTAATATCCAATGGTGTAGTTAGCATCACTGAAGATGGTCCTTGCCTCATGGGTTCTAATTCAGGAGCATGATGCCTTTGACCCACACCAAGTGTCCAGGCAGGAAAGAAGAGGTGCAGTTTTTCCCAGGAGGCTGGTGGGCATGGGCTACCAAAGGAAAGCCACACAGAAGAACATGATACAAAGCATAAAGGGACTGTACAAGATTGTGGTAAGACATTTCTGGAAATATAGCTTTCCCAGGTTTAGGACCCAAAGGAGGTGTTCTACCATAAATTATTTCAAAGGGAGTGAATTCTCTAACATAAGGGGTGCACCTTGGTCGAAGGAGAGCAATGAGAGGAGCCTTACCCATTGATGGCCAGTCTCTGTAAATCAGTTAAACTTTGCTTTAAGGTCCTCTTCACTCTTTTTACCTGCCCTGAAATCTGAGGTCTATAAATACAGTGTAACTTCCAATTTATTCCTAGGGCCTAAGCTAACAATTGAGTGCCTGGGGCTGTGATGGCCAGGTCATTGTCATTCCCCATTGCTAAGCATAAGCCAAATTGAGGAATTCTTTCATGGAGTCATGTTTTAACTGTCAGCTCAGCGGTTCAGGCCTTTGTCAGGAATGCCGCAGCTCAGCCTGAAAAGTGTCCACTAGTACTAACAGATACAAATACACATACTTCACAGGCTTTACCTCTGTAAAGTCCACTTCACCAAATCCTCCAGGTGAGGTTCCTTGCATACGCACCCTCTCCACAATTACCATCTTTCCAGCATTTACCTGCTGGCCAATTTCTACATGCTATGGATAGTCTTTTCAGACTGATGTCCCACTGGCTTTCCTAACACTTTTAGGCAGAAACACGGGGCAATTTACCAGGGTGGCTGTAAGCATATATAAACAGACAGAAGGCTTGAGACTGAAACCATTTTTCACAAGTACATTCTCCACCTTTGCACACTTGTTATCAGTGTTTGTGCTTCTTCCTTGAATCTTAACGATTGGTAGCTCTAGAGGGCTCAGTGGTTTTAGGGTGGCCTTCTGAGCTATGTGATCATCTTGGTTGTTTTGCGGAACCTCGGGGCTCTCTAGTTTCTTGGATTCCTGTTTAGTACTCTAAACCTCAGTCTGTAGCTTGGAGATTTCTTCCATTGTATCCTCCTCCTTTACTCTCAAGCTCGCTTTCATGAAGCCAATCCACTCCTCAAAGTCCTTCTTTACCTGCAAGTGTGCTTCTAGAGTCACAGAAGAGATCCTTTGATGGTCTAACTAGTGCTCCTACTTACAACACCTTTACTTTCCCTTCAGCTCCTCATTTAAGTTCTCAATGGTGCTATTGAGAGGGTTTTTTCACACCTCCACCTGTTCCATGGGGACATGCTGCTTCTGCATTACAATTATCGCTAGTCTCTTGGCAGTCTGGTTGGCCTTTTCCTCTAGTAGCTCCTCTTTCTCGTCTTTCAGCCACTGAACTGTGGGCCCTAGTTTGCCTAATACTCACCAAGACTTGTTGACTTGGATTCCAATTGATTCTGAGTGTTTTCCAGGTTCATTTTGAGGACTTTGTTATCATCTTTGATTCTTACAAGTTCCTGAATTGTGTCTGCAAATCTTTTCTTCACGTCCGATAATTGTCTCTTAGTTTTCTCGTTTGCTACTGAATTCATTTTTTAAATATGGTTTTTATTGTGAACACACTATACAGAAGGCTTACAGTTGCATAAGCACAGTCATGAATATATTTCATGTCAATCATTCTTCTCCCCTCCTTTGTTTTTTCCTACCATCCCTTTCTTCCCACTTACTCAGTTCCCCCTCCCATGCTTACATTGTAAAGTTTGGTGTTCAAAAGTGTCTTGTACATCTCATTGTTACAATGGGTCAACCTGTATCCCAATTCAAAGATTTTGTTTTTTCCTATCTCCTCCCGAAATTATACCGACATCAAGTACAGTGAAAACACGGGTTACAACTATGGGGAGGAACATAAAAAGCAACAAAAAATCAAGTGGTACCCTATACATAAGTCAGAAACAATAGCAAGAAAGAAAAAAAACCACTTGTAAACCTATTTTGTGGTTCATTTCGCTTTTCATCATCTTATGCTTGTCCCAGACATATACTTGTTATTGCACGTAAATGAAAGCTATGTTCTTATGCATGCAGAAGCTCTGCAGTTTCATGCAATCCCATTTATCCAACCTTTCATTGATTTGTTGTGTTTCTGAGACTTTATTAAGAAAATTTCAGCTGGTGTCAAGGAGCCTGTGAGTTGTTCGTATTCCTTCTTGTAATATGTAATGTTTTCAGTATGTCTGTTTGTCTTTGAAGTTTCTAATCCATTTGGAGTTGATTTGGTGCAGGGTGATATATAAGATCTAACTTTAGTTTGCTACTGGTGATCAACCAATATTGCCAGCACCAGATACTGAAGAGGTTGTCTTTCTTCCATTCTTCCTTCTTTCTCCAGCCATTGTCACCATATTGATCTTTGTAAACTAGGAGCATGGGAGGTTTGGCACTTTCTAAGTTCTGCTTTTATTTTCTTTTTCAGGCTTTAAAGTTATCATCATAGAGGTCCTTCACTTCTTTACTGAAGTGAATTCCTAGGTATCTTATTTCTTGTGGGGCTAATACAAAAGGAGTTGCTTTCCTGATTTCAGCTGTGCTCTTCTCATTGTTGGCAAACAGAAAACACACTGAGTTTTGTGCTTTGATTTAATACCCTGTGACTATGCCAAAATTTTGAATCCGCTCGAATAATTGGGGAGTAGCCGCGTGTGACTCTGCAGACACAGGTTCATGTCATCTGCAAAGAGGGAGAGTTTTACTTCATTTTTCTCTATTTGAGTCTCCTTTATGTTTGCCTCTTGTCGTATTTCTGTAGCTAGGCATTCTAATAGTACATTGAAGAAAATTGGAGAGAATGGTCATCCTTGTCTGGTTCCTCAGTTTAGATGAAATGGTTTTAGATTTTCAGAATTAAGTATCATGCTGGGTGGAGGTTTGTTACATTGAGGAATGTTCCCTGGATTTCTAATTTTTCCAGAGCCTGCATCATAAAGGGGTATTGGAGCTTTACACATGATTTTTCTGCATCGACTGAACTACCCATGATGTCCTTATTCTTGTTCTTGTTGATGTGATGAATTATAGTAATTGCTTTGTGTATATTGAAACAGCTTTACAACCCTGAAATGAATCTTGCTTGATTGTGGTGTATGAATTTTTGCATGAGATGTTGAAGTCGATTGGCCAACATTTTGTTCATCAATGAAATGGGTCTATAATCCTCTTTTTTGAAGAGTCCTTGCCTGGGTTTGGAATAAGGGTTATGATGGCTTCATAGTAATAGGTCAGTAGGGAACTTTCTCTTTCAATTTCATGGAAGGGTTTAGGAATATGGCTGTGAATACTGATTTGATTGCCTTGTAGAATTCTGTGGTAAATCCATCTGGTCATGGGCTTTCCCTGGGTGGAAAATCTCTCATTGCTGTTTCTATTTCCATGCTTGATATTGGTCTAAGAAAGTGGTTTAAATCATCCTGGTTTAGTTTCTTGTTTGGTAGAAAAGCGTTCGTTTCTTCCTGATTCTGAAACTTATTAGCATAACAGTCTACTGGATTGGGATTTAGCTTGTTGCTCTTTTTCTAGAAGGTTCATATGTCTGATTAAATTGTTGGTTTCAGATCTCTCCAATTATTTGATGTAGGAACTCAGAGCTATAAACTTGCCTCTGAGTACTGCCTTTGCTGTGTGCCAGACGAGCTGGTAATTTGTGTGTTCACTTTTGTTGAATATCATGGACATGTGAATTTCCTTTCTAATCTCTTCCATGATGCATTGGGATTCAACAATGTGTTGTTCAGCCTCCATGTGTTACAGGACTTTCTTTGGTGGCTTTTGGTGTTGAATTCTAATTATATTCCCTTGTGGTCTGAGAGAATGCAGGGCATAACTTCAATGTTTCTGATTGGGACAAGTTTGCTTTGTGCCCTAAAACGTGGTGTATTTTGGAAACTGTGCCATGTGCTGCTGAGAAAAATGTGTATTCTGATGCTGCTGGGTGAAATATTCAGTAGATGTCTGTTAATTTTTTTTGATCTATGCAATTGTTTAGATCTGAGTTTTCTCTATGAGTTTTTGCCTGGTTGACCAATCCAGCAGTGATAGGGTTGTGTAAGAGTCACCAACAATTAATGTCTTTGTCTCTATTTCAGATTTGAGTGAAGGTCGTGTTTCTTGGATAAACTTGGGTGCGCCATTGATTGGTGAACAGATATTTAGAATTGTCTGCTGAATATTTAGAATTCCTTTTTCTCTCCCTCCACTCCTATCTTCTCTCCTTATTCACCACTTTTTTTTTTTGTTTGTTTGTTTTTTTAACGGTTTTCCAACTAACGGTTTTCCAACTAACGGTTTTCCAACTGCCATTCATGCTCCTCTCCAAAGCTGCCTAATATCCAATCAGTTCCTGGAAGGTCTCTCGTAGGGCTTGAAGCCCCACCCCTTCTGTGGCATGACACGCCCCTCTCAGCAGCATGCCCTGCTCCTTGGGCATCATGCCACTTTTCCTTTTAGGGGCATGGCATGCCCCTCCAGCAGTATGCCCTGCGGGGCAGTGACATCAGCTGCTAAAAGAACTGCTATGATCAGTGTCCTTGTCTGTGGAGCAGTTAGGCTTGCCTCTTAATGCACCGAACCCTTCATTTGCCGGGAAGCGGTGACATTCTATTGGGCACTGCTGATTATCAAGGCCCCTGGATTTTCACCTTCCTTGTCTTTATTCAACTGAAATCACGTCACTCATTCCTTCTGCACCAAATCCTGAACTTTCCCTTCCTAACTGATGTTGAAAAGGATTAAAATGCAAGTCTAACAAATAGCAACGTTCAACGCATAGAAACCCATTGGCTAAAAATAATTAACACTTACCAAGTCTTTATTTATGATGTTTTTACAGAAAATTTTATTCGTGAAAATGACGTACAGAGGGGTTACAGTTTGATGAACAAGGTAATGAGTACATTTCTCATCAAGCCTTTGTGCCTCCTCCTTTGTTTTTCCCCTTCCATCCTTTCCCTCCCATCTCCACAACTACACTCCAACACCCCACCTAAATTGTAAAGTCCATTTTCGACATAGCAACTTGTAAATCTCAGTGTTGTAAAAATGGGTCAACCTGTATTCCTATTTAAACAATGAGTTTAACTCCTCCCCCCCAAAATTATACCCACATCAAATAATAGTGAACACATGGGTTACATTCTCCATGGTGAAGGTATGTTCAAATCAACCAAATAATCACATGGTACTTTATAAATACCTTTGAAACAATAGCAAGAAAAAAGAAACCATGTAAATACACTAGTTAACAATAATTAACACTTGGTAAATCATCACATTAAGAGATATTCAGGGTGTCTCTGAGCAGTCTATCTTGTAGCCTTCTGTGGATATTGTTACACTGCCTGTTTCACTTGAGTATGATGGTTCCAATGCTGATTTCCTGCCACTTTAATATCCAATGGTGTAGCTAGCATCACTGAGGATGGTCCTTGCCTCATGTGTTCTAATTCAGGAGCGTGATGCCTTTGACCCACACCAATTGTCCAGGCAGGAAAGAAGAGGTGCAGTTTTTCCCAGGAGGCTGGTGGGCCTGGGCTACCAAAGGATAGCCACACAGAAGAACATGATACAAAGCATACAGTGACTGTACAAGATTGTGGTTAGACATATCTGGTAATATAGCTTTCCCAGGTTTAGCACCCAAAGGAGGTGGTCCACCATAAATTATTTCAAAGGGAGTGAATCGTCTAACATAAGGGGTACACCATGGTCGAAGGAGAGCAATGAGAGGAGGCTTACCCATTGATCGCCAGTCTCTAATTCAGTTAGTTAAACTTTGCTTTAAGGTCATCTTCACTCTTTTTACCTGCCCTGAAATCTGAGGTCTATAAAGACAATGTAACTTCCAATTTATTCCTTGGGCCTTAGCTAACAATTGAGTGTCTTGAGTGTCTTGAGCTGTGATGGCCGGGCCATTGTCATTCCCCACTGCTAAGCATAAGCTAAATTGAGGAATTCTTTCATGGAGTCATGTTTTAACTGTC
The DNA here is from genome assembly GCF_024711535.1 of Dipodomys merriami. Taxonomy (NCBI): domain Eukaryota; kingdom Metazoa; phylum Chordata; class Mammalia; order Rodentia; family Heteromyidae; genus Dipodomys; species Dipodomys merriami. The sequence continues at coordinate 1,342,870 of NW_027203060.1, read as the reverse complement.
AGCTCAGTGGTTTGGCCTTTTGTCAGGAATGCTCAGCTCAGCCTGAAAAGTGTCCACTACTACTATCAGATACAAATACACATACTTTCCAGGCTTTACCTCTGTGAAGTCCACTTCCCCAAATCCTCCAGGTGAGGTTCCTCGCATATGCTCCCTCTCCACAATTACCATCTTTCCAGCATTTACCTGCTGGCCAATTTCTACATGCTATGGATAGTCTTTCCAGGCTGATGCCCCACTGGCTTTCCTAACACTTTTAGGCAGAGACCCGGGGCAATTTACCAGGGTGACAGTATGCATATATAAACAGACAGAAGGCTTGAGATTGAAACCATTTTTCACAAGTACATTCTCCACCTTTGCACACTTGTTATCAGTGTTTGTGCTTCTTCCTTGACTCTTAACGATTTGTAGCTCTAGAGGCCCCACTGGTTTTAGGGTGGCCTTCTGAGCTATGTGATCATCTTGCTTGTTTGGCTGAACCTCAGGGCTCTCTAGTTTCTTTAATTCCTGTTTAGTACTCTGAACCTCAGTCTGGAGCTTGGAGACTTCTTCCGTTTTATCCTCCTCTTTTAATCTCAAGCTCCCTTTCATGATAACAATCTCCTTCTCAATGTCCTACTTTACTTACAAGTCACAGAACAGTTCCTGATGGTCCAACTACTGCTCCTTCTCACAATACCTTTACTTTCCCTTCAACTCCTCATTTAAGTTCTCAATGGTACTATTGATAGGGTTTTTTTCACACCTCCACCTGTTCCAGAGGGATATGCTGCTTCTCCATTACAATTATGGCGAGTCTCTTGCCAGTCTTTTCGGCCTTTTCCTCTTGTAGCTCCTCTTTCTGGTCTTTTGGCCTCTGACCTGTGGTCCCTAGTTTGCCTCATACTCACCCAGACTTGTGTAGTTGGATTCCATTTGATTCTGATTGTTTTCAATTTTCATTTTGAGGACTTTGTTCTTATCTTTGATTCTTACAAGTTCCTGATTTGTGTCTGCAAATCTTCTCTTCACGTCCGGTAATTGTCTCTTAGTTTTCTCCAGTTTGCTACTGAATTCATTGTTTATGGTTTTCATTGTTTACACAATATATAGAGGCTTACAGTTACATGAGCAAGGTAGTGAGTACATTTCTTGTCAAGCGTTCTTGTCCCGTCCTTTCTTTTTTTCCTACCATCCCTTTCTTCCCACTTACTCACTTCCCCCTCCCATGCTTACATTTTAAAGTTTGGTGTTCAAAAGTGTCTTGTACATCTCATTGTTACAATGGGTCAACTTGTATCCCTAATGAAACATTTTGTTTTCCCATTGCCTCCCAAAATTATACAAACCTCAAGTACAGAGAAAGCACGGGTTACTCCTTGGGGAAGGAACATAAAATAGAACAAAAAAATCACTTGGTACCATACAAATAAGTTAGAATCAATAGCAAGAAAGAACAAAACCACTTGTATCAATCTCTTGGGGTTCATTTCGCTTTACACCTTCTTTTCTTGTCATATGAACAGAGGTTTTGTCCTTTTCTGCTTGTCCCAGACATATACTTCTTATTGCACATAAGTGAAACGCTATGTCCTTATCATTGCAGAAACTCTGCAGTTTCATCCAATCCCATTTGTCCAACCTTTTATTGATGTGTTTTGTTTCTGGGACTTAAGAAAATTTCAGCTGGTGTCAAGGAGCCCGCGAGTTGGTTGTATTCCTTCTTGTAATATTTTCACTATGTCTGTTTGTCTTCATAATCTTTGATCCATTTGGAGTTGATTTGCTGCAGGGTGATATTCAAGGAGCTAACTGTAGTTTGCTACAGGTGATTAACCAATTTTGCCAGCACCAGATACTGAAGAGGTTGTCTTTCTTCCATTCTATGTTTGTAGTTCACTTATGAAAGATTAGTTGGCTACAAGAATGTAGGTTCACTTCTGGGATTTCAATTCGAATCCATTGGTCCTGAGGTCTCTTCTTGTACCAGTACCAAGGTTTTTTGTTTACTATGGACTTGTAGTAGTGTTTGAAATTTAGTACTGGTATTCCTTGAGCACTGTTCTTTCTGTTAAGTATCATTTTTGCCATTCGGGTTCTTTGATTGTTCCATATGAATTTTTGGATTGCATCTTCTCTTTCCTATAAGAATGTGTCTGGATTATTGATAGGTATGACACTGAATTTGTAGATAGCCTTTGGAAGTATTTCCATTGTCACCATGTTGATCCTTGTAAACTAGGAACATGAGAGGTTTTGCCATTTTCTATGTTCTGCTTTGATTTCCTTTTTCAGGGTTTTAAAGTTTTCATCATAGAGTTCCTTCACTTCTTTACTGAAGTGAATTCCTAGGTATTTTATTTCTGGTGGGCCTATTACTAAAGGAGTTGCTTTCCTGATTTCAGCTTTGCTCTTCTCATTGTTGGCATACATTAAAGCCACTGAGTTTTGAGCTTTAATTTAATACCCTGTGACTATGCCAAAATTTTGAATCCGCTCAAGTAATTTGGGAGTGGCAGCGTGTGATTCTGTATCTACAGGTTCATGTCATCTGCAAAGAGGGAAAGTTTTACTTCATTTTTCTCTATTTAGGTCTTCTTTATATTTGCCTCTTTTCATATTGCTGTAGCTAGGCATTCTAATACTAAATTGAAGAGAAGTGGAGAGAGTGGTCTTCCTTGTCTTGTTCCTCCGTTTAGAGGAAATTGCTTTAGATTTTCAGAATTAAGTATAATGCTGGCTGGAGGTGTTGTACTGAGGAATGTTCCCTGGATTCTTAATTTTTCCAGAGCCTTCATCATAAAGGGGTATTGGAGCTTTACACATGATTTTTCTGCATCAACTGAAATAACCATGATATTCTTATCCTTGCTCTTGTTGATGTGATGAATTATAGTAATTGCTTTGTGTATATTGAACAAGCTTTGCATCCCTGATATGAATCTTGTTTGATCGTTGTGTATGAATTTTTTTTAATGAGTTGTTTAAGTCGATTGCCCAACATTTTGTTGAGAAGTTTGCATCGATGTTCATCAACGAAATGAGTCTATAATCCTATTTTATGATGAGTCCTTGCCTATGTTTGGTATAAGGTTTATGATGGCTTCATAGAAAGAGTTCAGTAGGGAACTTTCTCTTTCTATTTCATTGAAGAGTTTAGGAGTTTTGCTGTGAGTTCTGATTTTAATGCCTTCTACATTTCTGCGGTAAATCCATCTGGTCATGGGCTTTCACTGGGTGGGAAATCTCTTATTGCTCTTTCTATTTTGATTCTTGATATTGGTCTACGAATGTTGTTTAAATCATCCTGGTTTAGTTTCTAGTTTGCTAGAAAAGCGTCTATTTCTGAAACTTATTAGCATAATGGTTTGAGAATTATTCCCTTATAATGTTTGGAACCTTGGTTGTATCTGTGGTGATGTTTCCATTCTCATCTCTGAGTTTGTTTAATTGGGAGTGTTCTCTCCTTTTTCTGATAAGATTTGTTTAAGGTCTGTCAAGTTTGTTAATTTTTTCTAAGAATCAACTCTTTCTTTTGGTGATGCTTTCTATGTTTTTTTTTGATTCTCCTTCGTTTAATTCTGATGTAATTTAATTGTTTCCTCCTTTCTACTGGATTGGGGTTTAGCTTGCTGCTCTTTTTCAAGGAGGTTCAGATGTCTCACTAAATAGTTGGTTTCAGATCTCTCCGATTAGTCGATTAGGAACTCAGAAGTATAAACTTGCCTCTGAGTACTGCATTTGCTGTGTGCCAGCGGAGCTGGTAAGTTGTGTGTTCATTTTTGTTGTATATCATGACCATGTGAATTTCCTTTCTAATCTCTTCCATGACTCATTGGGGATTCAACAATGTGTTGTTCAGCCTCCATGTGTTACAGGACTTTCTTTGGTGGCTTTTGTAGTTGAGTTCTAATTTTATTCCCTTGTGGTCTGAGAAAATGCATGTCATAATGTCAACTTTTCTGTATTTGTAGAAATTTGCTTTGTGACATAAAATGTTTTCTGTTTTGCAGAATGTTCCATGTGCTTTTGAGAAGAATGTGCATTCTATTGCTAATGGGTTAAATACCCTATAGATTACTGTAAAATCTAGTTGGTCCATGCAGTTACTTAAATTGCTGTTTCTTTGTTGTTTTCACCTACATGATCGAACCAGCAGGAAAGTGGTGTGTTAAAGTTACCGACAGTCAATGACTTTGGATCTATGTGTGATTTTAGGGAAAGTAGAGTTTCCTAGATAAATGTGGGTGCTCCAGTATTTGGCAAATAGATATTTAGAATTGTTATATCCTCCTGTAGAAGAGACCCTTTTATTAGTATGCAGTGTCCTTTATTTCTTCTCACTAATTTTAATTTGAAGCCTATTTCATCTGATATCAGGATTGCTACTTCAGCCTGTTTGCAGGGCCTGTTTGCTTGGTAGATTTTATTCCTTGCTTTCACTTTCAGAGTATGGTTATTTTTTTTTTTGGTGGGGTTGGTGCGTTTCTTGAAGACAGCAGGTAGAAGGGTTCTGTTTTTTTTTGATCCAACTAAAGATTCTATGTCGTTTGATTGGAGAGTTAAGTCCATTTATATAGAGAGCTATGATTGAGAGGTGTTTGGTAGTTCCTGTCATGTTCTCCACCTTTTTCGTGGCTGTGTCACCTATGTTCTGCCTATGTTTATCTGATTCTTATTTGGGGGTGTTTTTCTGCCTTCATCATGTTCTAGTCGATTATCTGTGTGTAGTACATCTTTACGTATCTTTTGTAATGCAGGTTTGGTGTAGACATATTGTTTCAGGTTTTCTTTGTTGTGGAAGGATTTTATTTTTCCCTCAGTTATGAAGGAGAGTTTAGCTGGGTACACTATTCTCTATGGATAATTGTTTGTCTTTAGGGTATGTCATACTTCATCCCAGGTTTTTCTTGCTTTCGTGGTCTCTTTTGAGAAATCTGCAGTTATCCTGATTGTTTTTTCTTTATAGGTGATTGAACTTTTTTCCCTGGCAGCTTTAGGGATCCTTTCCCAGGTTTCTATTGATCCTGTGCATATTACACTGTGGCAGTGCAATGTGGTGTTCTGGCCTGGTTTATTTGGGGTTCTAAAGGATTCGTGTATCTGAATGGGCCTATCTTTCAGTATTTTTTGAAAGTTCTCTGCTAGCATGCTGTTCAAGAAATTTCCTAGACCTTTGGCTTTTGTTTCTAGGCCCTTTTCTATACTCATTAGCCCTAAATTAGGCATTCTGATGGTGTCATCCATATACTGAATAGTTTATCATTTTTGATTACTTTTGAATACTTTTCTTTCTCTACAATGTCTAGTCTGCTTGTATCCCAGAGAAACAGTCTTCTGCCCCATCTAGCCTACTGACCAGACTTTCTATTTTGTTTCTTTCTATTCTTTTTAATTGTTGAGTTTTAATTACTTCAATTTCTTTTTGTAGATTTGTTTTAGATCTTGTATGGATTTTTTGGCTCCTTGATTTGGTTTTCCGTGTTCACTCTCAAATCACTTAGTTGAGCGTCTATACTTTCACTGAACTCCCTTTCCTTTTGTTGGAATTCATTCTGCTTTCTGGTTGTAGATTCCATAAATTCCCCTATTAATCTTTTGTTTGCCTCATCACACTCACCCATAATAGGCTTATATATGCTTTCAATTATTTCATTCAACGTATTTACCCTTATTATTTCTTAAGCATTTTGAGAGGTATCCTCTGGATGTTTTATTATATGCTCTGTTGCTTATTTGTCCTGGGTGGGAGTTGAAATTCCTTGACTTGCCATTTTTTCTTGTGCTTTTGTTGTTTGTTCTGCCCATTTGGGAATGAAAGCAAATCCAACTTCTCACTAAAACATAAATCCTAGAAACCTGTGATTACACAGATTTTGGAGGTTTACAATTAACAATCGGTGTTTTCACTCTATCTCACCTTTATGAGGAGTGAGTGTGCATCCAATTACACACCAGAACACTATTTTACCACAAGCACCTACCCAGAGCCCTATAGTTACTGACCTTGGGATTTACAAACACCAATGGGTATTTTCACACTATCTCACCCTTTTGTTAATGACATTATAAGCTATTGCACACCAGAACACACACCTAACACTCACACTTACCCAGAGCATGGTAGTAGCACAGACTTTGGGTGTTTACAATCAACAATGGGAGTTTTCACCATATCTCCCCTTGTTGGGGAGTGAGAGTGTATTAATTACACACTAAATCCCTATTCTAAGAAAGCCTCCACCCAGAGCCCTGTAGTTACATAGGAAATGGAGGTTCACCCTCAAAATCTATATTTTCACTCTACTTGTCCTTTTTGAAATTGAAAATATCTCAACTTCCCCACCAGAACACAATTTTATGGCAAGCCTGAACCCAAAGCCCTGTAGTTGCATCGACTTTGGAGTTTCTCACTCAAAAATAGTTTTTTCACTATACCTGTCCCTTTTTGGAGATGAAAGCATATCCAGTCTCTCACAGAGCACAATTTTAAGATAGGCACCAACTCAGAGCACTAAGGTTCTGCAGACTTTGGAGGTACACAATCCAAATAGGTAGGGCACTCTATCACTCCTCTATTGGATATGTAAGTAGGCCCAATACCACCACTGAACACAGTTTTAAGACAAAATCCACACCTGGGCAGCATCTTTGCACTTATTTGAGTGGTTCCCAATCATAGGTTGATATTCCCTTATTTATCTCTGCTTATTTTGTCAAGGGAGCTATTGTGTTTCAGAAGTGGGAATTATAAACAGCTGCAATCATTGAGTATCTATGTTATGAGGTTTAGAATGGTTTGTGTCCAAGGATAACACCCTGAGCCAATTTAGCACAGTCTCACTGAGTACAGATATAGTCTAGCTCAATGTTTCACACTTGATCACCAACAGAGTAAAGAAATCAAAGGAAGAATGAAGGATCAGAAATAATTGGAAATGGGTTGAAGGGTAGTTAGAGGAAAGATTAAGATACACAATGAAATATAGAAGTAGAAAAGCCAGATTAGAAGGATGTAGCAAAGGAAAGGAACAGAGGGAGGAAAGTTATGACCTAACTCCTAAGTAAGAAAGAGAGAGAAAAAAATTAAAGCAAGCAAAACAAACAAAAATTAAAGAAGAAAAAATAATGGTAAAAATATAAAAATGTACAATTTTGTATGTATGAAAGAATAATACTAAAATTAAGAATACTAATATTGTGCGGTAGAGAATTGGGTAATCAATTTATACTCTGAATTAAACCTATACACAGTTAAGGGGAAAGCCTCATGATCACTGTAGGCTGTGTATCCAGTTGTAAACAGAACAGTAATGAGGAAGCGAAAATAAATCCAATAGGATCGTTACAAAAAGAAAAAGCAAGAAAAAAATAAAAATACATAAAGAACTGACAGAAAAAAGTAAGAGTTAAACAAGTTGCAAAAAATAAAAAGCAAAGAGCAAAAAAAATTTTAAAGAAATTTAAAATAATAAAGAAAAAATAAAAAATTATAATTGGAGATAATGGAAAGAAAAATAACTATCTTCTATTTATTTGGGGGGCTCTTATGTCTCCCTTATGTCTGCTTTCCAGTCCTTGGTGGCATCTTTGATTTGCTTGTAGTGTCAGTTTTCCCTGTTGTTTGATTTTTCAAATCAGCTTGTTTGGGTGCGCAGAAAAAAGTTCTGCTTCCAAGGCTAAAAATCAAGACATGGTTTTGTTGTTTTCTTTGTTGGTGCTGGCCCTGAGCTTGCGTGTGATTGGGGTTTTGGCCTGTCTGGAATAAGTGGCCTTACCCCAAGTGGGGAACACCGTTTGGGCCTCTAACCTGGATCCTCTCTCTGCTTTTATAGCTTGTCCAATTTTTATTTATTTATTTTTAATGAATTTTAGTGAGATTCCTGCAACCTGCTGTGCTGCCAGTTAGGCTGCTGTATGTGTGGACTTCTTTTGTTGCCTTCAGGCAGCAGGTTGGCTCTCTCTCTGGGCTCAGCAGGTGGTGAAGATTGTTCTGTCCTGGCCCTGTGAGGAGTTCCCTCCTCCTGGTTGGGGCAGCCTTCCCTTGGGCAGAGCTGACTCTCACAGGTCCAAATCCTTGCTTCCTGCTGTTTTTGTGTCCTTAGTTATCTTCTAGCTATTATGGCAGAGTCTATGCCAGTATTAAATATGACATTCTTCACTGGTGGTGTAGATGGGGGGCTGCCTTCCATGAGCTGTTCTGTGAGAAGCATTGGGGATATTCACAGTTTCCCTTGGTTTTTTGGCCCGTCCCGATCTGCGCCCAACAGAATCCAGCAACATGTGGGCTTCTGCTCCTGATCGTCCAGTCCATGCTGGAGTGGATGATGAGATGTGCACCCTTGATCTCTGGCTCGTTTGTTTTGGCTTTGTCTGGTCGGTCTCACAGCAGCCGCTGGTGGTCGCAGAACCTGCTTGTGCTCAAATCTGTCTTCTGGTGCAAGCTGCCTGATTTTTTCCTCACTAGACAGAATCTCTATACTATTACGACTCAATTGATGATTATTCACTCAACTACAAAAAACTGGTTTCTTAGGGAAAACTCACCTATAGCCCAGCTACATCTTGGCCATCTTCCTCCAGTATTCATTCTTGAGCTCAGGTATTTTTATGTGTGTTTCAATCTTGGCATTCCCAATCTAAAGAAGTGTGTGTGAGTGTGTGGATGTGTGGATGTGTGTGTGTGTGTGTGTGTGTGTGTGTGTGTGTGTGTGTGTGTGTGTGTGTGTAAACATCCTTAGGATGGTGTTTAAACTATTTTCACTCTTGGAAAATTGTAATCTTACCTCTAAGAAGTCTAGCCAAAACAGGCACTCAGAACCCAATGCAGGCTCAAGCAGTCAGAAGGGCCACTTCAGATGTAAATGGACAAAGGGATGCTGGAACTAAATTGTTTGGACATATGAGACAAAGCTGTTCCATTCAGTCATAAGTGTAATTAGATACAAATAAAAAACAAGAAATAAAAAGAAAATGCAACCTAAAAAATACAACTGTGAGACAGAAACACGGATCCTTATGTATGGTCCAGAGACTAAAAGGTGGTAGATGTGGGAGGCTGAAGATGCTAGGACCTGTCTGGTGTTCTATGTAACAACCAGACTCACAGAACAAACAAACAAAAACATGATATCGAAATACTATTTCACATAAGTATGTGTGTCAATGAATAGAACTCATTTTAATGCCCCATGCAGAAGAGAGTGTGATCCGTGAATATGTCTGGGCAAAAAACAAGTGTATTGGACACCACAAATGAAACAGTAACTAAAAGTGAGACTGAAAAGATGTTTCAAGTAGTCCTGGGCCATATGTGGATTACCATATTCAGAAAACAACAACCAGTTGAAAGATACCAGCATGCATAAATACATCAGTAATAGTACATACATTTATCCAGAAACAACAGGATGAATGAGCACCCAAAGCAAAGAAAATAATTTAGTGAAGACCAGAAAGAAAAAATGGAAAAGATTTTCAGGAAGCCTCTTCAGTGGGTGAGAAAAAGAGGCCCACATGTGTAACCCAGCTAATGGTTAACATATGTGGAGGCTGGACAGTTCAGGACACATTTTGCTGAGGTGGATATTCCCTGTCTTAACAATACAAACAACATGTCCATCAGTCACTCATACAGTCATTCAATCAGTAATATAAAACTCTAGGTAAGAATCTCAATGGAACCCAGGCACCAGTAGCTCATTCCTGTCATCCTAGCTACTCAGGTGGCTGAGATCTGAGCATCATTGCTCAAAGCCAGCCAAGGCAATAAAGTCCATATGACCCTTATCTCCAATTAATCACCAGAAAACTAGAAGTGGTGCTGTGGTTCAAATGGTAGAGCACTAGCTTTGAGCTGAAGAGCTGAGGGACAGCGCCCAAGTCCAGAGTTCAAGCCCCATGATCAACAACAACAACAAAAAGAGTACCAATGAAACAATTCCAACAAATAATTATGAAACTCAGTTGATGCAGATGGTGAGATATGTGGGCACAATCTGGGAAAAAACTATATTAGACACCATCAATCAAGTAACTAGAAAAAAGACGGGATGGAAAAATTCTTCAAGCTTTCCAGAGACAAATGAGTAACCAAAGTATTTATTGAAACAAAAGCTGAAACACACAGAAATAAATTCTTAAAAGGTCAGTATATAAGCAAAAGCCACAGCAATCAATTAATAGAAAAGAAGAATTAGTTAAGAAGTAAAGAAAGTCTTGGAGTTCAAAGCCCAGCCTACACCCCAAATGAAATTTGAGAAGGACTCACTGGTGGCCCCTAGGTGGCATCCAGGTCCTGGGAGGCTGTGGCAACAGGCTGGATGTTTCCTGCTCTGACTGTGGCAAGAAGGGACACGTTGGCTCAGAAAATAAAGACAAAACAAACATGTCAACAAGAAATAGACAAGAATAAAGAATCATATGTACATACATACCCAGGGAGTATTCAGAGGGATGATACACACATATAATGTATGAAATATTAAATCAGCTCACTAAAAATGGCAATCAACACACACATAAATACCACTGCAAAAAAGACCCTTACAATACAAGACCCATTGCAACAAGGATCCCACAGGAAAGTATATTAGAAATGAACATTATGATTTCTGGCGGGGGGGGGGCTGAGGAGGGGTGGAGAGGAGTGTGGGATTTGGGGGAGGGAAAGGATAGCGGGACAAAAACAACGAAGGGAAGGGTTAACAATGACCAACAAGTAATTTACTCATTGCCTTATTCATGTAACTGTAACCTTTCTATAGAGCATCTTTACAATAAAGTATACATATGTACGTACATACTGAGGGACTATTCAGAGCGATGATACACACATAGAAAGTAAGAAATACACAATCAATTCACTAAAATTGGAAATGAACACACATGTAAATACTATTACATAAAAGACCCATGCAATATGAATAAAAGCATATAAATCATCGCAGCAGGAAAATAAAATTTTAGTGACATCTTTGATATTTCTACACAGAAAAGAGAACCCTGAAAAATCAACCTGGGCAGGATACTCCAGAAGATTCATTCTGGGAGTGTACTTATTACCTTGCGCATGTAACTGTAACCCTTCTGTACAGTATTTTACAATTTAAAAATGTATTTAAAAAAAGAAAAGGAAAAAGCCAGGCTGGAAGCATGGTTCAAATCTAGGTTTGTAAACTGAGCGATAGCAAGCACAGTTCTGCCTCACATATCACATACAAATTGAGATAAGAAACAAAACAAAAACAAAAAGCAATCTAAAGACAACTGAGAGAAATAATGGGGTTCCATATGTGTGATCCAGATGTTGAAAGGTGGTAGATGTAGGAGACAGCAGAAGTCAAAACATGTCTGCCCTTCTGTATAAATGCAACTCAAAAAACTCATAAATGATAAAAACACATTATAAACAAGTATGAAATATGTGTGTCAAATAAGTAGAAGTCATGTTAATGCCTCATGTGGAAGAGGTTGTAATCTGTGGGCACAATGGATACCACTAATTAAACACTGAGAAAACTCCAGAAAACTTATTAGTCAAGTAAAGACCAAACTGGAGTTTAAATCCCAGTGCAGACTAAAGATGAAAATTGAGGACTCACCACAAGGCACTTCCATGAGTCCCCACTGATTGCCATCAAGTGGCATCCAGATCCTAGGAGGCAGTAGCAACAGACTGGAGGCTTTCTTCTCTGACTGTGGCAGGGGGGGGACACTTTGGCTGAAAACATGAAACAAGCATGTCAATAAGAAATACGTGAATACAAAATTCATGTACATACATATGCAAGGATGAGTCAGATGGCTGATATATAGAGAAAAACAAAGAAATATTTAACTGAATCACTAAAAATGAGTCCGAACACACAGGTAAATCCAATGGCTCAATTAACACATACAGTATGAAGAAAGTAAAACAAATCATCACTGCAGAAACAGGAAAGTTAAGCATAAACTACGATACTTCTACTCATAAAAGAGAACGCTAGCCAGGTGCCAGTGGCTCAAACCTGTAATCCTAGCTCCTAAGGAGGCTGAGATCTGAGGATAACAGTTCAAAACCAGCTTGGGCAGGAAAATCGATGAGAATCTTATCTCCAATAAACCATGAGGAAACCTGAAATGGTGCTGTGGGTAAAGTGGTAGAGCATTAGCCTTGAGTTGAAGAGCTGAGGGACAGGGCCAAGGCACAGAGTTCAAGCCCCATGATTGACCAAAAAACAAAAACAAAAACAAAAAACAAAAAAACCAGAACCCTGCACAATCAACCTGAGCAGAAAACTCCAGGAGATTCCCTCTAGGAAGGTATTTAAAGAAAAAAGCCATGCTGGAAGCATGCTCCAAGTCTAGATGTGCAAAAGACTGATAAAACAAGCACAGTTCTGCCTCAGAGATCACATTCACCTTCATAAAAGCAACAAAAATAAATGAAAACTACAAAAGAAAACAATGAGCCATAAAGTGTGGTCCACATGTTTTATCCAGATACTGAAAGGTAGTAGATGTGAGAGGTTGCAGTGGTCAGGACAAGTTTGGCCTCCTATATAACAAGCAGACTCATTTTGGGGCACTTACTCAAATGATCACAAACAAGACCATACTAACGCTCCCAGCACAACTATATTTATGGCAGCATTATTTACCATAGCTAAGATATTGAACCAATCCAGATGCCCCTCAGTAGATGAATGGATCAAGAAAATGTGGTATATATAACACAATGGAATTCTATGCCTCCATCAGAAAGAATGACATTGCCCCATTTGTTAGGAAATGGAAAGACTTGGAAAAAATTATAGTAAGTGAAGTAAGCCAGGCCCAAAGAAACATAGGTCCCATGGTTTCCCCTATTTGCAATTACTAGTGTATGTCTGAAACAAGCAAAGACGGTCAGATAAGTTGATGTTAGGCGAAATGAACCCCAAGATAAGGACTCATGTTTTTTTTCTTTCTTGCGATTGTTTCTAACATATTTATAAGATCATTTCTTTGTTGCTTTGTATGTCCCTCCCCAATGCTATAACCCCTGTTTTCACTGTATTTGATGTTGGTATAATTTGGGGAGGAGAAGGGGAAAAACAAAATTGTTTAAATAGGAATACAAGTGGACCCATTGCAACAATGAGACATACAAGATGTTATGTCGAAAAATGAACTTTACAACTTTGGCACAAGGTGGAGGGATGGGAAGGGATGGGAAGGGAGGAGGCAACAATGCTTGATAAGAAATGTACTCATTACCTTGCCAATGTAATTGTAACCCCTCTGTATGGTATTTTCACAATAAAAAAAGAAAACAAAAGAAATACATGAATACACAAACATATATACATACATATGCAGAAATGAGTGAGATGTATGATACATATATAGAAATGAAGAAATACACAAATGAATCACTGAAAATGAATCTGAACACACTATTAAAACCAATGGCTCAGTTAACACATACAGTATCAAGTAAGGAATACAAATCACCACAGCAGAGACAGGAAAGATTAGCACAAACTAAGATACGTCAACTCAGAAAAGAGAAACCTGCACAATCTACCTGGGCAGAAAACTCTAGAAGATTCCCTTTAGAAGAGTATTTCACAAAAACAGCCAACCTGACATAATGGTTCAAGTCTAGGTGTTCAAACTATCTGATATAGGAAGCACACTTCTACCTCAGAGATCACATCCAAGTTAAAAGAAGAAACAACAACAAAAAGCAACCTTAAAAGACAACTGTGAAAAGCTATCTAACTATAACCAGATAAGATGATGCTAAACAAAATGAACCCCAAGTTAGAGATACAAGAGGTTTCATCCTTGGTGCTGTTGTTTTTTTGTATTTATAATGTACTATGTGATTTTTTGTTTCTCTTGTATGTTCTTCCCCCATTGTATAAGCCAAATTTTCACTACTCTTGTATATACATTATTCTAATTTGGGGAAGGGAAGGGAAATAATAAAAAGCTTAAATAAGGATCCAGGTTGAGCCACTGTAACAATAAGATATACAAGAAATTATGTTGAAAATGAACGTTACAACTTGGGTGGGGGGAGAGGAAGGAGTTGGGGAGTTGAGGAGGTGGGGAGGGAAGGGATTGTAGGTGACCAACAAAGGAGGAGGTAACAATGCTCGATAGGAAATGTACTCATTACCTTACTCAGGTAACAGTAACCCCTCTGTACAGTATCTGTGCAATAAAAGTACATTGTAAAAAAGACAACTGTGTGACAGAAATGGGGGTGTCACATGTGTGATCTAGATACTAAAAGGGGGTAGATGTGAGAGGCTGCAGATGTCAGGACATTTCTTGCCTTCTGTATAACAGACAGACACATACAAAAATATTTATTGAAACACACTTTTTAAATAACTATAAAAGATGTAAGATTATCAATGTGAAGAACTCATGTTAATGCCCCATTTTGAGGGGCTTATGATCTATGAAGACGTCTGGCACAAAACTGCACTGGACACGACTAATCGCAAAGTAAGAAAACACCAGGCTGCAAAGATGCATGGTGTACCATGCTCAAAATAAAAGTTATCAATTGAGAGATACATGCATACATCAATAAATATATATATATTTATCTAAAAATGACAGAATGATTGGCAATCGTGTAATGGAGATCACAATGAAAAACCAAAAAAAGAAAAGTGGAAAACGTTTACCAAAATCTTCTTCAGTGAATGAGAAACAGAATTACACATATGTGGTCCATATAATGGGAGACACGTGGGGAGGATGGACAGTTCAGGACACAGCTGGCTGAGATTGCACACACACAAAAAACAACATATCCAAAAGTTGTTCATACAGACATTCAAACAATCAGTCTAATAAAACTCTAGGTAAGGATGCACTTGGAACAATTGCAAGAAACAATATTGAAAACACAGTTACTGACGATGTGGAGATATGTAGATGCAATGTAGGGAGAAAAATATAGGAGACATCAACAACTAAACAACCACAAAAAAGGCACACTGGAAGGATCCTTCATGACTTCCATGTGCAAAGAATTCACTAAAGCAGACAAAAAATATATACGTGAATCTGATTACATGCTTATATATATAAATAAAAACAAAAAAATTAATTAGTTGAGAAACAAAAAATTAGGAATCAAGTAAACAATGTTCTGGAGTTGAAATCCCAGTGCAGGCCCCTTATGAGAATTGAGAAGGAATCACCACAAACCACTTCCATGATTCCCCACCAGTGGCCCTAGGTGGCATCCAGGTCCTGGGATGCAGTGGCATCAGGCTGGGGATTTCTTGCTCTGAATGTGGCAGACAGGGACACCTTGGCTCAAAAAATAATGACAAAACAAACATGTCAATAAGAAATACGTGAATACACAAACACATGTACATACATATGCAGGGACAAGTCAGACACATTATAGACAGAAAATAAGAAATATACAAATAAATCACTAAAAATGAAACTGGACACACAGGTAAATCCAATGGTTCTAAAGACACATACAGTATGAAGAAAAAAGATATATATTAAAACAGCACATACAGGAAATTTTATCCCAAACATTGAATCTTCTAATCAGAACCTGGGCAGAAAATTCCATGAGATTCCCTCTAGGAGTACATTTTTTAAAAAAAAGATCCAGGCTGGAAGCATGTTACAAATATAGGGGTGCAAACTGACTGAGATAGCAAGCACAGCTCTTCTTCAGAGGTCACATGTAATTGGAGAAAAGAAAGAAAAACAAAAAGCACCCTATTAGACAGAAATGGGTGTTCAGATGTGTGTTCCAGAGACTGAAAAGTGGTAGATGTGGGAGGCTGCAGAGGTCAGAACATGTCTGGCCTTCTGTGTAACATCCACACTCACAAAGCCAAAACCAAAACCAAAAACATAACTACTGAAATACAACTTTACACAACACAATTTTTCAATGACTAGAGCTCAGCTCAATTCCCCATGTTGAGACTCTTATGATCTGTAAATGTGTCTGGACACAAAAATGAACTGGACACCACTAATATAGCACTAATAAATAGCCACACTGTACAGATGCTTCAAATCTTCTTGGGCCATATGTGGAGTATTATATTCAGAAAACAATTGTTGATCCAAAGATACATGCATGCATACATAGTTCAAGAAAACACAGGATACATGGAAATCATGTAGTGTAGATCACAGTGAAAAACAAAAAGAAAACATGAAAAAGAATTATCAAAATCAATTTGATATGTGAAAAACAGGTGTGCGACCCAGGTAATAAGAGGAAGGTGTAGAGGCTGGATAGTTCAGGGTAAACTGACTGAGATTGCAATACCCTGTCTTACAAAACAAACATCATGTCCATAAGTCACTCATGCAGACTTTCAATCAACCAGACATATAAGGGAAAAAACAAAATGCTTAAATAGGGATGCAGGTTGACCCATTGTAACAATGAAATGCACAAGACAATATGCTGAAGAACAAACTTTACAATTTAGGAGGGGGGGCATTGGGGAGTGTAGTTGTGGAGGTGGGAGGGAAGGGATGGAAGGAGAAAATCAAAGGAGGAGGTAACAATGCTTGATAGGAAATGTACTCATTACTTTGCTCATGTAACTGTAACAGATAAGTTGATGTTAGGCGAAATGAACCCCAAGATAAGATTCCAATGATTTTTCTTTTTTGTGATTTTTACTAGCATATTTATAAGATGATTTCTTTGTTGCTTTGTATGTCCTTCCCCCACGGTATAACCCCTGTTTTCACTGTATTTGATGTTGGTATAATTTGTGGAGGGGAAGGGAAAAAACAAATTGTTTAAATAGGGATACAGATGGACCCATTGCAACAATGAGTTGTACACGATATTATGTTGAAAAACGAACTTTACAACTTTGGTGGGGGGGAAGGGGGGAAAGGGGGGAAGATGGGAAGGGATGGGAAAGGGAAACAAAGGAGGAGGCAACAATGCTTGATAAGAAATGTACTCATTACCTTGCCCATGTAATTGTAACCCCTCTGTACGGTATTTTTACAATACAAAAAGAAAATAAATACAAAACAAACTTGACAATAAGAAGTACCTGAATGTACACACACACACACACACACACACACACACACACACACACACACACACACACACAAGGATGAATCACATGCATGATACATACATAGAAGAGAATAAATACACAAAGGAATCTCTAGAAAAGAACTGAACACACAGGTAAATTCCATGGCTCAAATGACACACACAGTATGAAGAAAAGGATAAAAATCACCACAGCAGAAATGGGAAACCCAAACAAAGATACTTGTACTCAGAACAGAGAATGTTGTACAATCAACCTGGTCAGAAAACTCAAAAACATTACCTCTAATGGTATGCTTAAAGGATAAAACCTTCAGGAAAATGGTCGAAGTCTAGGAGAGTAAACCGATTGAGATAGCAAGAACAGTTCAGGGGAAGGATAGAAAGGAGATGTGAAAAACTTAAAAATAAAAATGCTTAAATTATTATATAGGTATAAAGAGGAAGTCCTGCTATTAAGGAATTTAAGTCTAAGAGGTTTAAAATTGAGTAATAAATTTCTGGTTTAAGTGTATCACAATATGGGGTTAAGGTCTAATAATCGACTATGGGTATATCTGAGGATGAGCAGAACAGCAATTAAGTCACACAAAGAAGAATGAAAGAAGAAAAAGTGAAAAGAATGAGAAGAAAAGAAGATAAAAGGATCAAATGGTCAATAAAGCTAAACAAAAAAAATTTTTTTAAAAAAAGAAAAAAGTACACAAACATATACCCCTAAAATAAAAATTATAAGAGGAAGAAAAAAAGTTAATAGAAAACACAAAATTTTTAAGTTAAAAATTAAAAAAAAGTTTTAGAAAAATATTTTTTATAAAAGTTACACAAAAAGAGTTCTTTGATTTTTTTTTTGGCGGGGGGGGGGGGAAATGGGAAGATCCTGGATCTCCCTTGTGTCCATAACCAGTCTCTTTTTAGAGTCTCTGGTCTGCTTGTAGTGTTTTATTTTCCTGTGGCTTGGATGGTTTCTTAAGTCAGTTTGTTTGAGCAGGCAGAAAAATGTTCTGCTTTACCCAGGGTTTTGTGATCCTCCTCGGAAGCTAGTTCAACGGGAGGGAGATCTGGTCTGAGTATCATAAAATAGGGAGATGGCTGTTTCCTCTAGTTTGGAGATGCTGTGATGATGCTAGGTTCTGGGTAGAGTTGGGGCCTTTCAGCAAGCAGCAGGTTTTCCCTGAGGAGCTAGCTTCTGAGACACTCACAGAGCCCAGCCTAGAGCCATTCTCAGGGTTTATGTTTACTGAATTTCAATTGATTGTCTAGGCTGCTGTAGGGAGGGGCAGCCTCTGGCTCTATTTACCCAGTGAAGAAAGCCACTCCTAGGGCTGGCTGCTGGAGCTGGGTGACTTTTCCCTGGGGGGATCTGAGCCTAGCAGGTCAGGTTAGGTTCCTGTGACCTGCTAAGTGACTCTTTTGTTTTCTTCCAAGGCTTGAGTTGGAGCTAGCTGCTCAGCCAGGCCTTTGTCAGTATCAAAGATGGAGATCTCCGGTAGTGGGGAGGGAGGGGTTGCCTTCCCTCCTCTGCTTCCTGAGAAGGAGTGAGGATGTCAGGTTTCTACTCACACTGGAGTCTTGGTGCCTGGGTCGTCTCTGGTCTGCAAACTGCAGGATGCAGATGTCTGCTCCTTGTCAGTTCTTGCTGGTGTTGAGTAGAATCAACTTGCCTGCTGCATCTGGCGCCTTTGTCCCGGACTCTCTGTGTTGCGGGTATGGCGGCTATGGCTGCTGCTGATGCCACTGCCACCTCAGCCATGGCTTCTGGCAAATGTTCAGATATGTCTCCTTGCCTGGATTTTCCCTCTCTGGCTTAACTCTCTTTCCTGTGATGGCACACTTGGTGTGATTCTCTGGCTTAGGACTCTTCACTGGAACACTAAAACTGCTTTCTATGCGAGAGCTTGTTTAGCCTCCAGCTTCTCCTCTGCCATCTTCCCGGAACTGCTTTCTACCTCTTAAGCTCTGAAACAAGGTCTCTATTCTCTTCCTACTATATATACCTCTCTTTAAAGCTGTTTTTACCCCCATATTATAATTACATCCAATTTTTCTTCTCAACTTAAATTTATATCTCTCCAGTCCTAACACTTCTCTATTTTCTCCAGTGCATGGATCTCTTATGGTTATCTGACCCAACTTGCAGTTTGTTCCATTTTGACTGAGTAAAAGGGATGCATCTTGTGAACCTTAATGTGCAGACTACTTAGAAAAACCCAGATCATCTCACAAGTTATAACTGTATGTAATCTCTACCCCAGAACCACAACATCCCTCTCCACATAAAGAAAAAAAAGAGCTAAATAGGGAAACACCTACCCATAATTCTGAAAGCCTAACATTTATACATCTACATGACACCGAGTTGGCTCCTGCCCTAAAAGACTGTACTATTGTTGTACCAGTGTGGTCATTTTCTCCAAATGGGTAGAACTAATGGCAGAAACACAAGAAATATGCCAATCAACTAACCCTAACACCATCTCCACATAAAAAAGCTATAGAGCAGTCCCAGAATGAACTAAAGGATAATG
Source organism: Dipodomys merriami (assembly GCF_024711535.1). NCBI lineage: Eukaryota > Metazoa > Chordata > Mammalia > Rodentia > Heteromyidae > Dipodomys > Dipodomys merriami. The sequence continues at coordinate 1,323,295 of NW_027203060.1, read as the reverse complement.
CTCAAGATATTTTAAAAGCAAGGCTGGTAACTCTGTTGAATGAAAAGTTGGAAACCCTGCATAAGGCTATTAGACAATGTAACGAGGCCAACCAGACACTAATATATGACTTCATGGCCTCCACAAATAAAAGGATAAAGGAACTCCAACAGAAGGAAAAAGAGTCCAATGAAAACATAGTAGCCCAGATAAAGGAGTAGAGGGTGAAGTCCAAAAGCCAACTCCAGCAGGTAAGGCAATCCATTCAAGACTTAAAAGAAAGCCACGTGCCAGTGGCTCACACCTATAATCCTAGCTATTCAGGTGGCTGAGATCTGAGGATCGCAGTTCAAAGTCAGCCCGGACAGGAAATTTTGTGAAACTCTTGTCTCCAATAAACCACCAGAAAACAGGAAGTGATGCTGTAGCTCAAGTGGTAGAGCACTAGCCTTGAGCTGAAGAGCAGAGGGACAGGGCTAAGGCCCAGAGGTCAAGCCCCACGACTAACAAAAATCCAACTTGAAATAAAAGCTCAATAAAGAGCTGGCCACCATTAAGAAAGACCAGTATGAAGAAAGGGAGATAAACAGAAAAGTAAAAGGCCTTGAAAGCAGAAGGGTGGAGGCAGATTACAGAATCTCTGAGGGAGAAGTTAGTTTAGACACCATAGAGAAAGAGAACATACACATTCATTAAAAAATAACAAGAAGGTTTTACAATAAAAGAAAGAAAACAGGACAAAACAACAAAACAGAGAAACCTCAGATCTAAACAATTGTATAGATCAACTAGACTTAACATTTACTGAATATTTCACCTAGCAATATCAGATTATACCCTCTTGTCAGCAGCACATGGAATATTGCCAAAATAGACCACATTCTAGGTCACAAAGCTAATTGGTCAAAATTCAGGATCAATAAAATTATGCCCTGCATTCTTTCAGACCACAAAGGAATAAAATTAGAATTCAACACCAAAAGCCACTAAAGGAGGCTGAACAACACACTGTTGAACCACTAGTGGGTCATGGAAGAGATTAGAAAGGAAATTCAAATGTTCATGAGATTTAACAAAAATGAGCACACAAACAATCAGCTCCACTTGGACACAGCAAAGGCAATACTTAGAGGCAAGTTTATAGCTCTGATTTCCTACATCAACACATTGGATAGATCTGAAACTAAAAATTTAATGAGACTCCTAAAGCTCCCTGAAAATGAGCAAAAAGTTAAATCTCTATCCAGAAGTTGAAACAAATAATTAAAATTAAATCAGAATTAAATGAATTAGAGTCCAAAAACCATAGAAACAATCAACAAAACAAAGAGTTGGTTCTTTGAAAAATATTAACAAAATTGACAGACCCTTAGCAAATCTCATCAGAAAAAGAGAACACACTCAAATAAACTAGAGATGAGAATGGAAACATCACTAGAGAAACAACCAAGATTCAGAACAAAAGAAAGGGATACTTCTCAAATTTTTATGCTAATAAGTTTCAGAAAATGAAAGATATGGACGAATTTCCACCAGATACTGATGTGCCCAAACTAAACCAAGATGACTTAAACCAACTTTAAAGACCCATATCAAGCATCAAAATAGAAAGATCAATAAAAGACTTCCCATCCAAGAAAAGTCCAGGACCGTTTGGATTTACAGCTGAATTCTACATGGCCTTCAAAGCAGAACTCACACCAATACTCCTCCAACTCTTCAATGAAATTGAAAATGAAAGTTCACTACCGAACTTCTTCTATGGAGCCATCATAACGTCATCCCAAACCAGGCAGGGACTCATCAAAGAAAGAGAACTATAGACCCATTATTCTTTGATGAACATCGATGCAAAATTTCTCAACAAGTTGTAAGCAATCAACTTCAACAATTCATCAAAAAAAATCATATACCACCGTCAAACATGATTAATTTCAGGGATGCAAAGCAGGTTCAATATTCACAAATCAATTATTATAATACAACGCATCTCGAGAGCAAGGATAAGAATCACATAATTATCACAATACATGCTGAAAAAGCATTTGACATGATCCACAACCCTTTATGATGAAGGCACTGGAAAAACTAGGAATCCATGGAACATTCCCCAATATACTAAAGGCAGTTTATGACAAAACTACAGCCAGCATATACTTAATGGTGAAAAGCTAAAGCCATTTCTTCTAAATTCAAGAACAAGAGAAGGATGTCCACTCTCTCCACTTCTCTTCAATTTAGCATTAGAATGCCTAGAAAGAGTAATAAGACAAGATGAAAACATAAAGGGGATCCAAATAAGGAAAGTTGAAATAAAACTCTCCCTCTTTGCAGATGACATGATCTTGTATTTAAAGAACCCCATGGACTCCACTCCCAAGTTACTTGAGCTGATCAGAAATGTTGACAAATTGACATGGTACAAAATTAACTGTCAGAAATCAATGGCTTTTCTGTATGATAATAACAAGAAGTGTGAAGATGAAATTGGGAAAGCAACCCCTTTTGCAATAGCCTCACAAAAAATAAAGTACCTAGTAGTTAACTAAAGAAAAGAAGGTCCTTTATGACAAAAACTTTAAAAACCTGAAAAAGGAAATTAAAGCAGAACTAAAGAAATTCTCCCCCCCACCAAAAAAAAGAAAAAAGTTCTCCCGAGCTCTTGGATTGGGAGGATTAACATCATGAAAATGGCAATACTGCCAAAAGCTAGCTACAAGTTCAATGCAATACCTATCAATATCCCAATCTCATTCTTTAATGAAATGGAAGTGATCCAAAAATTCATATGGAACAATAAAAGACCCTGAATAGCAAAAATGATCCTAAGCAGAAAGAACAGTGCTTGAGGAATATCAATTCCAAATTTCAAACTCTACTACAAAGTCATAATAATAAAACAGCTTGGTACCAGAACAAGAACAGACCTGAGGACCAATGGAATAGGAATGAAGACCCAGAAGTAAACCCATAGTCATATAACCACCTAATCATCGATAAGGGAGCTATAAAAGATAGAATGGAAGAAAGACAGCCTCTTCAGTAAATAGCGCTGGCAAAGTAGTTAACATCTGTAGAAAACTAAAGCTAGATCCGTATACATCACCCTGCACCCAAATCTACTGTGAATGGATCAAATACCTCAAAATAAAATCAGACATCCTGAAAATATTACAGGAAGGAAGAGGAGAAACTCAAGAGCTCCTGAACACAGGCCAAAATTTTCTTCTTTCTTTCTTTCTTTTTTTGTGTCCATCATGGGGCTTGAACTTTGTGCTTGGGTGCTATCTCTGCACTCTTCAGCTCAAGGTGAGTATTCTACAGCTTGAGCCACAGCGCCGCTTCCATTTTTCTAGTGGCTTATTGGATATAAGTGTCTCACCGACTTTTCTGCCCCAGCTGGATTTTAACCATGATCCTAGGACCTCAGAATTCTTAGTAGTTAGGATTACAGGCATGAGCCAAGGGGTCTGGCTTGAAATTTTCTTAATAGAGACCCAGAAACACAACAAATCAAAGAAAGTTTGGACAAATGGGATTGCATGAAACCAGAGCTTCTGCATGGCAAAGGACATAGCTAGCAAGATCAATCGACAACCCACTAGATCTTCACTAGCCAAAGAATGGACAAGGACCTCATATCTATTTAGAAGTCAAAAAATTAAATCCCCCAACAACAAATTCTCAAAGAAACAATATCCTGATTAAATAAGTGGGCTAAAGATTAAAGAGACTTCTATGAAGAGGAAATAAGAATGGTGAATAGATACATGAAGAAATGCTCAACTTTTCTAACCGTAAAAGAAATGCAAATCAAGACAACATTGAGATTCCATCTCACCCCAGTTAGAATGGCTATAATCAAGAAATCTAGTAAAAGATGCTGGAGGGGATGTGACCAAAAGGAACCCAATTGCATTGTTGGTGGGAAACTTGTTCAACCACTCTGGAAAGCAGTATAGAGGTTCCTCACAAGACTATACATAGAGCTCCCCTATGGCACAGCAATCCTACTTTTGGGCATTTGCCCAAACAATCAAAAACAAGGTCATAATAAAACTACCAGCACAATTATATTATAGAAGCATTATTTACCAAAGCTAAGATGTGGAACAACCCAGATGCCCCCAATAGATAAATGGATGAAAAAAATATGATACACACACACACAATCAAATTCTATGCCTCCATCAGAAAGAATGACACAACCCCATTTGTTAGGAAATGAAAACACTTGGAATAATTCATATTAAGTGAAGTAAGCCATACCCAAAGAAACATAGGTCCCATGATTTCCCTCATTTACAATATCTATTATATGTATAAAACAAACAGAAAAGGTCAAAAACAATGCACATGTGAACAGATAAGATGATGCTAAGTGAACTAAACACCAAGATAGAGACACAAATGGTTTTATATTTCTTGCTTTTGTTTTTAATATATTTATTATATGCCATGTGATTTTTGTTTCTTTTGTATGTTCTTCCACCATGGTATAACCCTTGTTTTCACTATATTTGATTCTGGTGCTCGGCATCTTGTATATATATTTTTCTAATTTTGGGAGGGGAAAGGAAATAACAAAATGCTGATATAAGGTTACAGGTTGACCCATTGTAACAATGAGATATATAAAACACCATGTTGAAGTGAAATTTACAACTTCGGGGGTGGGAAGGATGAGGGAGGATTTGGGAAGTTGGGGAGAAAAGGGATGGTAGGGGAAAAACAAAAGAGGAGGTCATAAGGCTGGATAGGAAATGTACTCATTTTCTTACTCGTAACTGTAACCCTTTGTACAATATTTTTACAATAAAAATATATACAGGAAAAAAAGGCCTGCAACTCAATTGATGACTCATCATTAGCCACTTCCGTCAGTCCCCACTGGTGGCCCCTAGATGTCATCCACGTCCTGGAAGACAGTGACAACAGGCTAGAGGTTTCCAGCTCTGACTGTAGCAGGAAGGGACACCTTGGCTCAAACAACAAAGACAAAACAAACATGTTAATAAGAAATATATGTATGAATACAGAAACACATGTACAAACATACACAGGGATGAGTCAGATGTGTGATACATACATAGGAACATATAAATACACAAATGAATCACTGGAAAGGAACTGAATTTACAGGTAAATCCCATGGTAAAAGATACATATAGTATGAAGAAAACAACATAAACCACTACCGAAGAATCAGGAATCTTTAGCCCAAACTGAGATACTTCTACTCAAAAGAGAGAACCCTCCAAAATCAACCTGATCAGAAAACTTCAGGAGATTCCCTCCAGCAATGTATTTTTTCAATTAGGCTGGGGGCTGGGAAGGTGGCTCAGTGGTAGAGTGCTTGTCTTACATGCATGAGTCCATGGGTTCAATTCCTCAGTGCCACATAAGCAGAAAAAGCCGGAAGTGGCACTGTGACTCAAGTGGTAGAGTGCTAGCCTTGAGCTAAAGAACTGAGGGACAGCATATATGCCCAGAGTTCAGGTCCCACAACTGACAAAACAAAAACAAAAACAAAAAACTAGGCTGGAAGCATAAGTTAATTGTAGGTGGGCAAAATGACTGAGGGAGCTCAAGAGAGACTTTTCAGAAGAAAAATGTCAATGTTCATCATCCCTGGCTTTAAAAGAAATGCAAATGAAAACAACACTGAGACACCACCTGACCCCAGTGAAAATGGTCTATAAAGACAAATGCTGGTGTGGATGCAGAGAAAGAGGAACTCTACTGCACTGCTGGTGGGAATGTACACTCATATAACCACTCTGGAAAGTAGTCTAAGTGTTCTTCAGAAAGCTAAACATAGACCTTCCCTATGACCCAAGCAAAACAGTCCTAGGCATATACCCCAAGCCAATGAAACTAGAATATGACAGGGACATATGCACCTCCATGTTCATTGCTGCACTATTTATAAAAGCCAAGATATGGAAACAACCCAGATGCCTCACCACAGATGAATGGATCCAAAAATTGTGGTACCTATATACAATGGAATTTTACACAGCCATTAGAAAGGACAAAACAATGGCTTTTTCAGGGAAATGGATGGAACTAGAACAAATGTTGAGTGAGAAAAGCCAAGATCAGAGAGACAAATGGCGCATGGTTTCCCTGGTATGTGGATGTTAGGTTCAAAATGCAACACGTTATGACAAAGTAAACATGACTCAAGATACGCATACACTGTGAATCCCAAAGAGGTCAGCCTTGGGAGAAAAAACCCAAATTTTAACACCCAAATACCTCTTCATATGTGCATAAAATAACATACAGACTGAAAAGAACCCCAAAGACAAGGAAACAAACAACCTCTTCTTAATTTGTGTTACTGTTTTTGATGACTTTATATTCTTTACCTCATATATGGTGTATACACGTGCACAGAATCAGTAGAAAGCAGATGAAAAATACAGAAAAGTGGGTCTCAGCTGAACTACACATTGATGAGAGTGAACTAAGCAACTCAAGGGTGGTGATAGGAAGGAGGGAATGAGAGAGAACAGCTGACACTAAGGAAAAGGAAAGAAATGTACATATCACCCACTCTGGTAGAAATAGTTTTATTGTTAATGTTTGTAGGGTTCATAAGCTTATCATTGTTAAAGCTAAAATGTGTTTGTGAAATTTGCAAAATATGACTACTCCACAATACTGTGCAATTTGTGTCATTTCTTAGTCTCAATAAAGAAATCTTTGAGGGAAAAAAAGACAACAGTGAGACAGAAAGAGGGGGTCCATATGTGAGATTGAGATACTGAAAGGTTGTAGATGTGGGAGGCTGCTGGGGTCAGGACATGCCTGGCCTTCCGTGTAACAGGAAGACCCATTGTCGGGAGCCAAAAGTTGAGTCTCTCAACATGATAGGCTTGACTATCTCACTGGAACATCTTGAGGCTGAGTTTACAGAATCCGACCCTCATTTTGCCCTAAGCAAACATCCTGCACTGCTACGGCCAATGAAAAAGCTTCCTTAACAGCCAATGAAAAAGCTTCCTTATTCCAAGCATATAAATACCCCTGTGTGAAAAATAAAAATTTGCAGCTTGATCAGAACCCTTGTCTTGCTGTCATTCTTCGTGTCTCTTGTCCCTTCATTCCTTCTAGCTTAGGTTCACTGCCCTTGTTGATGTCCTGCAGGTCTGGACAACTGGCGCCCAATGTGGGGCATGAGCCTCTGACTAAGGAAGGAACGCTGTCCTCTGGGAAAACTTGGCCAAGTACAGTCCGAGATCGCCTCGACAGACCCCACCGAGAGACAGATCCAGGAGGAGACTGAGGATGACGCAAGGTGAGTGACCCACCATGGGACAAGCAATGTCGTCACATGATCTATTTCTCTCTGGCCTCAAGGAGGCCCTCAAGATACCGGGAACGGGGGTTAAGAAAAAGGATTTAGAATTATTTTTCTCAAGGACTTGTCCTTGGTTCCCCCTTGAAGGAACCATAGATGCAAAAAGATGGCAAAGAGTAGGAGATTGTTTAACAGATTATTATGAAACCTTTGGTCCAGAAAAGGTTCCTGCTACTGCCTTTTCCTATTGGAATTTGATTAATGAAATTTTATACCAGTGCCAAGTTTAAACAGTTTTGTGCTATTTTTCATATTTGTCATACTACTGGGATTCCCTATAACACCCAAGGTCAGGGCATCGTAGAACGAGCCCACCACACCCTAAAAACCTGGTTTACTCGCCTCAAAGCCTCTGCCTTTTCATTTTCCACTCTTAGGGATCGCCTTACTCACACATTGTTCACCCTTAATTTTCTAACTCTGGACAATGAAGGCCACTCAGCAGCTGACAGGCATTGGCACCCATCTTCCAGTTCTGCTCGCCCATCTGTCATGTGGCAAGACCCCCTTACAGGCAAATGGAAGGGCCCAGATCCTGTTCTTATCTGGGGGCGAGGGTTCAGCCTGTATTTTAGATCAAGAACAAGAGGCCCCAAGGTGGCTGTCAGAATGCTTGATAAAACAGGTTAATGGCTTACCACAAACCGGGGGAAACCTTCCCCCTGAGGATGATTCCTTTTCTCTTACAGATGGAGCTAGAACTCCAGATGTGGACCTTCCTGTTTGAATTTATTAAACAGATTGATCTCTTGGCTTCTAAGCACATACAAGTTCATCACCATCGCCTTGATATGGCAGACCAAGGCATTGAGATCTAGGATTTACCCCAGGCTTTTAATTCGTGTTTTGCCATGAGCTTGTTCCAGTGGGAACCCCCCCTTCTTTTTTCTTATTTAGAAAACCCTTCTCCTTATTCATAACTCCTGACCATTCAATGGGCAAGACCTATTGCCATAAGGGATAGGTTCGCCCCTCCTCCTATAGGCCCCTCCGCTTGGGGGAGGATGCACCTATGGGAGGAAGAAAAAATGCTCTAATCAAGGGTGCAGGTAAGACTGCAGGGGGATGGATCCATGAGATCCCCAAACCCAAGACCCCTGAGTGGCAAGCTCTGGTGCATGACGGTTGTCATGCATACCCACAAACCATCTCCTCAAAAAACATCCCAAGGCCTGTAAAATTCCCCTCCCCAAGTGAGGACGCTCGCTCGGGAGCGGAGAAAAACCCTGGGCCCTTACAGGAACAGAGCCTCTGTCACCCCCTTATAAAGAGCAGCCAACAATTGATGGTCAATTTTCTAAATAAGAAAGGGGGAGATGTCGGGAGCAAAAAGTTGAGTCTCTCAACATGATAGGCTTGACTATCTCACTGGAACATCTTGAGGCTGAGTTTACAGAATCCAACCCTCATCCTGCCCTAAGCAAATATCTAGCACTGCTATGGCCAATGAAAAAGCTTCCTTAACGGCCAATGAAAAAGCTTCCTTATTCCAAGCATATAAATACCCTTGTGTGAAAAATAAAAATTTGCAGCTTGATCAGAATCCTTGTCTTGCTGTCATTCTTCGTGTCTCTTGTCCTTTCATTCCTTCTAGCTTAGGTTCACTGCCCTAGTTGACGTCCTGCGGGTCGGGACAACCCATAAAGGGAAAAAATAATTAAATCCACATTTAAACATTAGGAAATGTATGCATATGTCAATGAGCATAACTCATCTTGATGACCCATACGGAAGAGGTTATGATCCTTAAATATGGCCAACCAATTGAACATTATTAAAAAGTCAGGCTGAAAAATGATTAAAGTGTTCCTGGGACTTTTATGGCATAGCATATTAAGAAAAAAAGTACCAATCGCAGGATACATACATTCATATATACATCAATAAAAGTTCATATGTTTATCCAGAAAACAGAGTATAAGTGAACACCCAAAGCAAAGGAAATCATCTAGTGGAGATCAAAGTGAAGAGCGAAAGGAAGAATAAAAAGGTTTTATGGAAATCCTCTTCAATGGTTAAAGAAAGAGACCCACATGTATGATCCACGTAATGGGAGGCAGGTGTGGATGCTGGACACTTCAGGACACTCCTGGCTGAGGGGCAATATACTGTCTCATGAAAAAAAAAACAGCATGTCCATCAGTCATTCAAACCATCAGTCATATAAAACTCTAGCAAAGGAGGCAAATTGAACAATTTTAAGAAATATTACTGAAATTCAATTACTGAGGATGGGGAGATGAGTGAAAGTAATCGGGAGACAAAAACTTACTAGACACCAACAATCACACAGCTAGAAAAAGGCATGCTGGGATGATGCCTCAAGACTTCCAGTGATGTATTATTAACTAAGATATTCTTTGAAGCAAATACTGAACCAGACAGAAATACTAACTTAAAATGGTTGGTACATAGCTAGATATATAAGCATAAACCAGGAATAATTACTAAAGAGACTGAATTGTCAATAAGGTTAATAATATCCTGGAGTTCAAATATCAGTGAAGACACCAAATGAGAATTGAGGACTCACCACAAGCCACTTCCGTGATTCCCCAGTGGTGGCATCCAGGTCCTGGGAGGCAGTGGCATCAGGCTGGAGGTTTCCGCTCTGATTGTGGCAGGGAGGGACACCTTGGTCCAGAAAATAAAGACAAAACAAACATGTCAATGAGATATATGTGAATACAGAAACATATATACATACATATGCAGGGTTGAGTCAGGTGCATGATATATCCATAGAAATTAAGACATACAAAAATAAATAACTAAAAATGGAAGTGAACACACAGATAAATCCCAGGCTTCGAAAGACACATATATTATGAAGAAAACAATATAAATTATCACAGCAGAACAGGAAACTTGGCCACCCTAGGATTCTTCTACTCATAAGAGATAACACTGCAAAAATCAACTGACCAGAAAACTCCAGGAGATTCCGCTAGGAGCATTTGGTTTTTTTGTAATGTTTTCAAATACGTTTTTTATTATAAAAATAGTGTACAGAAGGGCTTACAGTTACATGAGTTAGGTAATGAGTACATTTCCTATCAACCATTGTTACCTTCTCCTTTGTTTTCCCCCTACCATCCCTTCCCTCACCACCTCCCCAACTCCCTCCCTCCCCCACACAAGTTGTAAAGTTTGTTTTCAACATAGTATCTTGTACATCTCATTATTACAATGGGTCAAACTGTATCCCTATTTTTCCTTTCCCCTCCCCAAATTACAAAAGTGTATATACAAGATGTAGGGCACTGATATCAAATACAGTGATAACAGGAGTTATACCATGGGGGAAGAACATACAAAAGAAACAAAAGAATCACATAGTACGTTATAAGTATGTTAAAAACAATAGAAAGAAAAAACCTACTTATGCCCCTGTCTTGGGGTTCATTCCACTTAACCTCAACTTATATGGCCATATGTACATAGCTTTTGACCTCTTCTGCTAGTCCTACATGTGTACTAGTTATTACAAATAAAGGAAACCAAGGGATCTATGTTTCTTTGGGCCTGGCTTACTTCATTTAATATAATTTTTTCCAAGTCTTTCCATTTCCTAACAAATGGGTAACGTTATTCTTTCTGATGGAAGCATAGAATTCCATTGTATATATATACCACATTTTCTTGATCCATTCATCTACTAAGGGACATCTGTGTTGGTTCCATATCTTAGCTATGGTAAATAATGCTGCAATAAACATAGTTGTTCTGGTAGCTTTAGTAAACACTTGTTTGTGATCATTTTGGTAAATGCCCAAATGTAGGATTGCTGGATTACAGGGGAGCGCTATGTGGAGTCTTTTCAGGAACCTCCATACTTCTTTCCAAAGTGATTGAACAAGTTTACATTCCCACCAACAATGCAGTAGGATTCCCGTTTGGCCACATCCCCTCCAGCATCTGTTGTTATTAGGTTTCTTGATTATAGCCATTGTAACTAGGGTGAGGTTGAATCTCAATGTTGTCTTAATTTTCATTTCTTTTATGATTAGAGATGTTGAGCACTTCTTCATGTATCTATTGGCCATTCTTATTTCCTCTTCAGAGAAGTTTCAAAAATATGGAACACTTCACAAATTTGCATGTCATCCTTGGGCAGAGGCCATGCTAATCTTCTCTGTATCATTCCAATTTTAGTATATGTGCTGCCGAATTTAGCACTTTCTTAAATTATTTTTTAAAATGTATTGTAAAGATGCTGTACAGAGGGGTTACAGTTACATGAGTTTTGTTGTTTACCCACTAAGCCCTCCCTCCACCATTCCTCCCCCCCAACATCTAATTTGTAAAGTTCATTTCTGACATTTCATGTCTTGTATCATTGTTGCAATGGGTGATCCTTTGTCCTTGTTTCAGCATTTGGTTATTCTCTTCCCTTCCCAAATTAGATACATGTATATATAAAGCAGGGAGTACCAGACTCAAGGACAATGAAAAATAAAATAAAATAAGAAGAAAGAACAAAAATACAATATATCAGCGACAATAAAGTCAACAACCAAAAAAAAAGACCTGTTATTTGCATGTCTTCAATTAGCATCATTTTGTATGTTCATATGTTCATAGCTATTGAGCTCTTATGATTCTCTGCCATGACTATCCTAGGCATATTCTAATTATTACAAATAAGGAAACCATAAAGGCTAGGTTTCTTTGGGTCTGGCTCACTTCACTTAATATGATTTATCCACGTCTTTCCATTTCCTTACAAAAGGGGAGATGTCATTATTCCATTGTGTATTTATACCAGATTTTCTGGGTTGGTTCCATATCTTAGCTATGGTAAATAATGCTGCAATGAACATAGTTGTGCTGGTAGTTCACGTCTAGGTGTGCAAACTGAGGTAGCAAGCACAGTTCTGCCTCAGAGATCACATCCGTGTTGAGATAAGAAAAAGACACAAAGCAACCTAAAAAATACAACTGTGAGACAGAAGTGGGTTCCATTTGTGTGACCCTGATACTGAAAGGTAATAGATATAAGAGGCTAAAGAGGGTAGGACATATCTGACCTTCTGTATAAAAGGCAGACTCGAAAACACAATAAAAAACTGGTAAATGATGAACAACATTTTAAACAAGTATGATGTATGTAAGAGTGTCCATGTATAAAACTCACATTAATGCCAAATTTGGAGGAGGTAGTATGTGTGAATGTGTCTGGGTACAAAACCACAACAAAAAAAAAACAGACTACTAAGAAGCAAATGATACATGAACGTGTCTGGGCAAAAAATGCACTGGACCACTTAGGAAGAAAGACACATATGAATCACTACAAATGAAATTGAACACCCAGGTAAATCCCATGGCTCAAAAGACACAAACAGTATAAAGAAAAGAATATAAATCACTACAACACAAACATGAAACTTTAGACCAAGCTAGGATACTTCTACACAGAAGAGAGAAGCCTGAACAATTACCCTGTGCAGCAAACTCCAAGAAATTCCTTCTAGGAGTGTATATAACAAAAAAAGCTAGGCTGCAATCATGACTCAGGTCTAGGTGTGCAAACTGATGGAAATAGCAAGTGGGGTTCTGACTCAGAGATCACACATCCAAGTTGAGATAAGAAACAAAAACAAAGCACAACCTAAAAACAACCACTGTGATTCAGAAAGGGGCATCCATATGTGTGATTCAGATAATAAAAAATGGTAGATGTGTGTGGTGGCAAATGTCAGGACATGTCTGTCCTCTATATAACAGCAAGACTCCCAGAAAAAAGAAACATATAAGTATTGAAACGTATATTACAACAAGTATGAAGTATGTGAATGTGTCAATGCTTAGAACTCATGTTAATGCCCCAGATTGAGGAGTATATGATCCCAGAATGTGTCTGGGCACAAAAGCACACTGGATACACTAATCTAACAATAACAAAAAGACATGATGAAAAGATGCTTCAAGTCTTCCTAGGCCTTATGTAGAGTACCATATTCAGGAAACAAATACTGATTGAAAGATACAGGCATACACACATACATCAATAAAAGTGCATATATTTATCCAGAAACCACAGGATGAGTGAGGACCCAAAGCAAAGGCAATAATCAGGTGGAGATCACAGAGAAGACCAAAAAGGAAATCTAAATGGTTTATCTAAATCCTCTTCATTGGGTGAGGAACAGAGGCCCACATATGTGATCCAGGTAATTGGGGGAAGGTGGGGACAATGGACACTTCAGTACACACCTGGATGAATTATCACAATAAACGACATATCCATCAGTAAACAAACATGTCAACAAGAAATATATGAATACACAAACACATGTACATACATATGCAGAGACCAGGTACTTGAATGATACATACCTATAAATCAAGAAATGAACAAATGAATCACTAAGATTGCAGCTGAACACACAGGTAAATCCAATGGCTCAAAGACATGTACAGTATGAAGAAAAGGATATAAATCATGACAGCAGAAACATGAAACTTTAGCCTTAAAAAACCATACTTCTACTCAGAAGAGAGAATCCTGCACGATCAACTGGGACAGAAAACTCCAGCAAGTAGCAGGTTCTTGGAGTATATTTACTGAAAATAGCCAGGCTGCAAGCATGGTTCAAGTCAAGGTGTGCAAACTGACTGAGATACTAACCACAGTTCTGCCTCAGAGATCACATCCAAGTTGAGAGAAGAAACAAAAGAATAGAACAACAAAAAAAGCTGTGAGACAGAAAAGGGAGTCCATATGTGTGACCCAGGTACTGAAAAGTGGGAGATGTGGGGGTCTGCAGAAGTAAGGAAATGGCCTTCCTTCTACATAACAGCCAGACTCACAAAACCAAATAAAATATAAATACGGAAATATATATTTCAACAAGCATGAAGTATGTAAGTGTGTCAATGAGTGGAACTCCAGTTAATGCTCAATTAGGAGTATATAGTCCATGAATGTATCTGGACACAAAAACACACTGGACATCACTAATCCAACAATAACAAAAAAAAAACACTGCAAAGCTGCTTCATGTCATCCTGGGCAATAAGTAGAGTACCATATGCAGAAAACAACTACTTATCAAGGAATACATACATGCATACATACTTCAATAAAATAACATATATTTACCCAGAAACCACAGGTTGACTGAGTTCTGAAAGCAAAGAAAATCATCAAGTGGAGATCACAGAGAATACCAAAAAGGAAAAAGGAAGTGGTTTACTGAAATCCTTTTCTTTGGGTGAAAAACAGAAGGCCTCTTGTGTGATCCAGGTAATGGGAGGCAGGTGTGGAGGCTGCAGAGTTCAAGACATACCAGCTTGAGATGGCAATATGCTGTCTCACAAAAAATTTCTCCAGTCACTCTTACATGCATTCAAAAAATCAGTAATATGAAACATTTAGTAAGGATGCAAATGGAACAATTCCAAGAAAAATAAAACATTGAAACTCAGTTACTGAAGATGGTAAGATGTGTGGATGGATGCAATTGGGAAACAAAACTACACTAGACACAATCAATCAAACAACTAGACAAAAGGTAGGATGGAAGAATGCCTCAAGGCTTCCAGGGACAAATAAGTAGCAAAATATTCATTGAAACAAACACTGATCCAGACAGAAATACAAACATGGTAAGTTGTTACATAGTTTTATATATAAGTAGAAATAAAAAAATTAATCAGTAGAGAAAAATGCCATTATCAGTCAAGTAAAGACCAAACTGGATTTTAAATACCACCACAGACCCCAAATGAGAATTGAGAAAGACTCACCATAAGCAACTTCCATGAGTCCCCACTAGTGGCCACTAGGTGGGAGCCAGGTCCTGGGAGGCAGTGGCAACAGGCCGGAGGTTTTCTGCTCTGACTGTGGCAGGGAAAGACAGCTCAGCTCAGAAAATAAAGACAAAACAAACACCTCAATAAGAAGTACCTAGGTGCAAAACGTACATATATACACAAGGATGAGTCACATGCATGATACATAATTAGAAACAAGGAAGTATACAAATGAATCACAAAAAATTGGAAGTGACCACAGAGGTAAATCGCATAGCTCAGAAGACAAATACAGTATGAAGAAAAGAATATCAATTACCACAACAGAAACAGGAGATAAAACTCTCTGCACAATTACAGCTACAATGAAACACAGTGGAAAAGATCACTTCCTTAAAAACATGCCTGGGAGCTGGTGGGAATCCCCAGACCCTGAACCAGACCCTCTACCCCAACACCTGGACCACAGGACCCACTAAAACTGGGAACTATTCGAGAGCTACACCAACATGCGGAGCACACTCAGCTGGCCAGGCTAGAGCAAGAGTGCCCCTGGAAGGGAGCACTCAAGCCAGGAACGGTGCCCCTGTGTCAAGACACCCAACAGTGGAAGAAATTTGACCTGTGTACCCCAGGCTGCATAACCTAGGTGGTATACACAGCAGCACAGGCCCAACCAGCGTGCCCCAGGCCGGGGGCTGGGACCAGGTCGGGGGATCCGATGCCTGAGCAACACAACCAACTCCTCCCAACTGAAGTCAGAAGCTGAGCATACCCCTCAGCAGAGGGGAAAAAAACAGGGAACTGCACCTCCTGGAAAGCACGCCTGTGACAGCAAAAGAACTGGGGCTCAGGATAAGAGAAGCCCAAAACCCACCAGAATCCAACCCATATATTCTAGGCTGGGAATTGGACAGTACAGGCTGCCAGCACCTGATAATAGGCAGGAGCTCAGGCTGGTAAGGTGGCTCAGCAGTAGAGTGCTTGTCTTGGGTGCATGAGGCCCTGGATCTGATTCCTCAGCACCACATAAGCAGAAAGGGCCAGAAGTGGTGCTGTGGCTCAAATGGTAGGGTGCCAGCCTTGAGCTGAAGAGCTGAGGGACAGCACCCAAGCCCAGAGATCAAGCCCACAACTGGCTAAAAAAAAAATCAGGAGCCCATAGCAGACTCCAGCATCTGGGAGAGTGCATCCAGCACATCCGATCTTGCCAAGAGCAGGAGCAAACAAGAGCAGTCTAGGCTGCTCAGTACTTCCAAAAGCAGGAACTGCCAGTGGTCTACAGCAGAGAGCCTAGAACCCTATGTGGGTCAGACCAGCAGCTGGAGGTCGACCCTGAACAGAACTGAGATCAGGTACAGACTCTCTCTACCAGCACAGAAACAGCAACCAAGGAAAGAGAGACACCTATTGACCAAAACAAAATTTCAGATTAGTCTCCAATAATCCCTGAACCCCCATGCGAAAATCACAGAGAAAAATTACAAGGTTTATCAACACCCAGGATAGCAAGCTATCCCCAAAAGCCAGCAGCCACACAGGGGAGATCCCCAGTGGGAGAAAGCAGGAATGGAAGACAAAAGCTACATCCAAGGGATGCTGGAGGCAATGACTCAAGAAATAAAGTGAAGCCGGGCGCTAGTGGCTCACGCCTATAATCCTAGCTATTCAGGAGGCTGAGATCTGAGGATCACGGTTCAAAGCCAGCCCGGGCAAGAAAGACCATGAGACTCCTATCTCCAATAAACCACCAGAAAACTGGAAGTGGCGCTGTAGCTCAAGTGGTAGAGCGCTCGCCTTGAGCTGAAGAGCTGAGGGACAGCGCCCAGGCCCAGAGTTCAAGCCCCACGACTGACAAAAAAAAAAAAGAAAGAAAGTGAGAAATAGACCAGAAATTGAAAGAACACAGGGACAAACTAGCAAAAGAGATGTAAGATGTCAAACAGGAGGTACACTCAAAAATAGTTAGTACATACCTCACTAAGAAGTGAGATAAGTGCCAAAATAGAGGCAGTACATACCTCATTAAGAGGTGAGATCAGTACTTTGAGAACCAACATCAAATCCATAAATGAATCCATTTCCTCCATGCAAACCACAATGGAAGCCACAGTTAACAGAGTGAACAAAATGGAATGTAGAGTGTCAGATACAGAAGACAGAATACACCAACTGGGGCAAAAAATCACAGATATGGAAAAATCACTTAAATTATGCCAAAGGGAAATTCAGGAGCAAGCAGACAGTGCCAAGAAATTTAACCGTCTTATAATGGGAGAGGACAAAGGTGAGGAATATCAAAGCAAGGGAATGCAACACCTATTCAACAAGATAATCGGTGAAAATTTTCCCCATCACAAAAAAAGAATATCTTAACTACATAACAGAAGCATATAGAACACCTAACAAGCAAGATCCCAGGAGAAACACTTCTAAACACATTATAGTAAAAATGATAGATCTGAATAATAAGGAAACAATCTTGCATGCAGCAAAAATGAAGAAGGAGCTATACCAAAAAGCTATACCAAAAGAATCATATGGAACATATGATAGAACAACATATGGAACAACAAAAGACCTAGAATAGCCAAAACAATTCTAGGGAATAAAGACAACATGGGAGGGATATCCATGCCGAACTTCAAACTCTACTGTAGAGCTATAATAACAAAGACAGCATGGTATTGGCACAAAAACAGACCTGAAGAACAATGGAATAGAATAAAAGTTCCAGAAATAAATCCACAGGGCTAAAGTCAGCTGATATTTGACAAAGGAGCCAAAGACATACAATGGAAGAAACACAGTCTCTTCAACCACTGGTGCTGGGAAAACTGGGCGGTCACATGCAGAAAACTAAAAGTGGACCCCAGCCTATCACCATGCACCAACATCAACTCAAAATGGATTAAAGACCTTAACATTAAACCTGAATCTCTGAAACTACTGCAGGACAGAATAGGAGAGACACTTGAACTAATAGGCACTGGAACGAACTTCCTGAACAGAGTCCCAGGGTCACAATAAATTGGAGAGAGACTCAACAAATGGGACTACCTTAAAATAAAAAGCTTCTGCACAGCTAAAGCTATCGCAACTAAGCTATAAAGACAACCAACTAATTGGGAAAAATATTTACCAGCAATATATCAGACAAGGGGTTAATATCCAGTGTCTACAGGGAACTCAAGAAACTAATCCCTCCTTAACCTAACAAATCAATTACTAAATGGGCAAGGGAACTAAAGAGAGACTTCTCAGATGAAGAGAGAGAAAAATGGCAAAGAAACACATGAGGAAATGTTCACCATCCCTGGTTGTGAATGAAATGTAAATAAAGACAACCCTGAGATACCACCTTACCCTAGTCAGAATGGCCCACATACACAAGTCAGCCAACAACAAATTCTGGAGGGGATGTGGAGAAAGAGGAACCCTATTACACTGCTTGTGAGAATGTACACTTATACAACCACTTTGGAAAGCAGTCTGGAGGGTCCTCAGAAAGCTAAATATTGACCTTCCTTATGACCCAGTAATACCACTTCGAGGCATCTATTCAGAACAACAGGAACCAGTATACAAGGACACATGCACCTACATGTTTATTAAAGCACTGTTCACAATAGCTAGGATATGGAAACAACCCAGATGTCCCACCACAGATGAATGGATCCAAAAATTGTGGTATCTATACACAATGGAATATTATACAGCCATTAGAAATGACAAAATAATGACATTTGCAGGGAAATGGATGGAGCTAGAAGAAATCATGTTGAGCGAGGTAAGCCAAAAGCAGAGACAAATTCTACATGCTCTCCCTGATAAGTGGATGTTAAATCCAAAATGTTAGGTGATACAACAAAATTAACAGGACTTAAGAAACAAAGAACTTCCACTCATCTGGTTGAATCACTACTAAATAACCCCATGCTGCTCTTCACATGTATGGTATATATGTGTACACCAGAGGGGAACCAGGAAGATGACACAGAACTAGAGGGAATCGGGGAAAACATACAACAGCTGGACCCATTAGATGCACAGGACATTGACCAAAATGAACTAAGCAACTTAATGGCAGTGATGGGAGGGAGGGAACAAATGGGAAAGAGGGAACAGCTGATGCTATGCAAAACAAAAGAAATGTGCATACCACCCAATGTGGAGAAAATAACTATATCGCAAAGCTCATAGAACTCATAAATGTTATAGACCGTGGTAGACAATTTGCTTCGGGAAAATTAGAATGTGTTTCTGACTTTAACTGAGCATCATTATCCCACAATACTGTGAAATTTGGGGAATTATGTAACCACTTAATCACAATAAAAAACTGAACAAAGAAAAAAACAAAAAACAAAAAAATGCCTGGGGATAGGTGCTTAGCACAAATGGTAGAAGATTTGCTTAGCATACTGGAGGCCTCAGTTCAATCTCTACCAATGCCTAAAAATGGCCTTCATGGTGCAGGCCTGTGTCCTAGGACTACAGAAGTGAGGGCAGATCTTCAATTCCAGAAGATAGCCTGGGCTCCAGAACCTGTGTAAAAAATGAGTAAAACAAGAAAAATATATTTTAATAAGAAGATGAATAAATGAATTGACAATTCAAGATGACAAGGAGAAATGAAAATAAGCCCAAGAAGTAAATAGAGAAAAGCAGAGATGAAAGTAAATTGAAGGAATTGAAGATTACATATATAATTACAAAAGGTCTTTGGGCCGGCACCAATGGCTCCCATCTTTAATCCTAAATAACTCATGAAGCAGAGATCTGAGCATCACAGTTCAAAGCTAGCCTACAGGAAGAAGTCCATGAGACTCATTTCCAACAATAAAAAGCCAAAATTGGAGAGGTGTCTCAAGCAGTACAGAGGTAGACATTGGCAGAAAAGCTAAGAGACAGCACCCACCCGGAGTTCAGGACGCAGGACCAGCACACACACAAAAAAGAAAGCGTTAGGTTCTTGGGGATCGTAAGTATAGGTAAGGCATTAGTGAACAAATGCTGAAGAGTAAGAATGAAAGTATTTGGAATTATAAGATAATAATGATCATTGGAACTTACTTGTTAAATACCACACAAATACCACCAAATAGATGTGGAGTGGGATTGTTTTAAAATCTCATAAATTGACAAAAAAAAATGGCTCTAGGAAACAGAGAGAACAGAATATACCATTTACCATGTAAGAGACAGAAGGAAAATTGCTGACTATCCTCCAAAAGTGTCCAAGGCCCAGGAGATTCCAGACACTTCTATTCATTCTTCTCAAACTTTGAAACTGCTCAGGAAAATAAAAGAATGGGGAGCACAGGGTGAGAGAAGGAAGGGGGAAGATATAAAACATTCATTTTGGTGTTTCTCTGTTTTTTTCTAATTGGACATAGGACTCTACAGGGCCTACTCCAGCCCAGCTCTCTCACTCCCCCAGTCCTCCCATGCTGCTGTTCCTGCTTGCACTACACTACACTGGAACACAGGGTTGTATTATCTAGCCACAACTGAGTCGACAAACTCAGCTGGAAAAATGAAAAAGCATGTGTAGTCAAATGGACCCCCGAATTTCTAAGGCCCACTACAACACTACTGTTTCTGAGGGGCTTCCTTCAGCATCTTTCCTTCTCAACTCTAGACAGACCCATTTTTTGTCAAGGTCCTACATGTTGCCTCACATTAAGAAATATCCTTCCTTTCCTGCCCCCTCCTCTACCTTTCTTCGAGCTTGCTAGCATAGTCTAAGTTCTAAAAATATAACTTATATCATGTAACAATAATAAGTAGTTAAAAACTAGAGTTAAATACTTAAGTTTTTCCATGAAAACCTGTTTTGTTTTGGGTTCTATCTATGTGGACTTCATCATGAGTGAGTCTATTTTGGTTTAGTCTTATTTACTGGGACCTAATGCAGTGTTTTAGTCCAAATAGTGCATTGTATAATTTTTAGAACAACTTTAAGATGGCCATTAGTGGTGTACTCTTGTAATCCTAGCTATTCAGGAGGTTGAGATGGGAGATTATGGGTTGAAATCCACCCAGGCAGAAAAGTCTGTGAGACACCATCTCCAATTAACCAGCAAAATGCCAGGAAGGAGGCATGGCTCAAGTGGTGAACAAGAAATTCATACCAGAGTGTTAGGCCTTGAGTTCAAGGCTCAGTATGCACATACACACCTGCACATATACACATACATACACACACACATACAAACACACAGCTTTAAAGCAAAAGATTTACATATTACTAGGCTAAGGTCTCATACTGACAAAAATGAAGAGTCTAGAAGAAGAAGGCAGAGGAGAAGCTGGAGTCTAAACAAGCTCTCACATAGGAAGCCATTTTAGTGTTCCAGTGAACAGTCCTAGGCTAGAGAATCACACCAAGTGTACAATTACTGTACAAAGAGTTTGGCCAGAGAGGAGAAATCCAGACAGCTTGGTCAAGGAGAGAGATCTGAGCACTTGCCCGTGTCCATGGTAGCTTTACTGGCAGCTGCTACAGAGGCTGCCATATCAACAGAGAGCCCGGGACAAAGGTGCAAGATGTGGTGTGTAAGCGTATTCTATTCACCACCAGTAAGAATGATAAGGAGCAGAAATCTTCATCCTGCTGATCCCAGACCAGAGACAGTCCAGAAAAAAAGAGGCTAGCGTGAGTACACCCAAGATATCCTCACTCCTTCTCACTGAGCAGCAGTGGGAAGGTAGCTCCTCCCCCACCACCAGAGAAGAACTCCATCTTTGATACTGACAAAGGCACGGCTGGAGCAGCTAGCTCCAATGCAGGCCTTGCAAGAAAATAATAAGAGCCATTCACCAGATCACAGGAACCTGACTTGACCTGCCCAGTTCAGCACCACAGACGGGAAAGTCATTCTTCCCCAGCATAGGAATCTAGGCCCCTGGAGAAGACTTCCTCTAGTGACTTCCTTCACTGGATAAACAGACAGAGGCTGGCCCTTCCCACTGCAGGCTAGTCAGCAGGAGGGGTAAAAAATCAACTGAAACTCAGTAAACATAAATCCTGAGTATGGCTCGAGTCTGGGCTCTGTGAGTGTCTCAGGAGCTAGCCCCTAAGGGAAAAGCTACTGATTGCTGATAGGCCTCAACCCTACCCATAACCTAGCCTCATCACAACTCCAAGCTAGAGGAAACAGCTATCTCCCTCTTTTGTGATATTCAATTCAGATCTCCAACTGAACCAGCCTGGGAGGCAGATCACAACGTTCTGGGTAAGACAGAGCACTTTTCTGCCTGCTCAAAGGAACTGACTTAAGAAACCAATAAAGACACAGGAAAACCAAACACCACAAGCAAACCAGAGACTCCACCAAGAGTCTGGTTACAAACACAGGGGAGATACAAGACCCCTCCCCCCAAAAAAATTAGAGAACTTTTTTTTCTATATAATATTTTTTAATTAAAAAATGTTTTTCTATTTTTTCTTTTATAATTTTTATTTTAGGTGTGTGTGTGTGTGTGTGTGTGTGTGTGTGTGTGTGTGTGTGTGTGTGTGTGTGTTAGTGAGTGTATGTGTGTGTGCACGCACGCATGTGCTTGTATTATCTCTTTTAACCGTTTGGTCCATTTTGTGTGTGTGTGATTTAATTCCTGCTTTGCTCATACCCAGATATATACCCACTGTCGAATATTAGACCTTCTCCTTAATTGTGTACATACTTATTTCAGAAATCACTCAACTCACAACCTGTTAGGCTTCACTTCTTTAATAGTAGTATTATTTCGTTATGCCTATATAATCTTTAAGTATGCAATTTTAATTTTTCAATTTTTTCTTTTCATTTTTCCTTTTCATCTCTCTCCTCTCATCCTATCCTTTTCTTCTATCAGTATTATTTCTTTATACTTACACAATTTTTAAGTGTTTCATTTTTTTAATTTAAATTTAGTTTTCATTTTTTCTTGTTTCTTTATGTCTCTCCTCCTTTCATTCTGCTATATCTATTTCGTCTCTGAAATTAGCTTGGTTAAATTCACTCTTTCATTTTACCTCTCCACATCCAACTAATCCTATTTTTCTCCACAATTCTCCCTAAACCTATTAATTTCTGGTCTCCTGAATCCCTCTTTGATGTTCTTAGCCCATTATTCCATAGTTGTTCGATGTTGAATAAATTGTATCTGTTGAACTGGATTTATCTGCAGCCTTTTGACTGAGCAAACAACAGTACTCTGGTTGATATTTGTTTGAAAATAATGTTCTAGTGTGAAATTGGTGTTACTTTCATACCAAATGGGCAAAACAAGCTGGAGAAACAAAATAAAAATGGCTAGTCCAGGTATCTCAACTCCCACTCATGATAATCAGGTGACAGAACAGTTACTGACTAATCCAGAGTCTCCTCTGGATTAGCTCCCAAAAAGCTCTACAAACACTTCTGGTAAATATCATGAATGAAAACATTGAAAGCCTACAAAGGACTCAGTGTGAGCATGATAGGGAGTGAGAAGAGGCTAACCAAAGATTAATACAGGAACTTTGCAAGCATAATGAGGCTAACCAAAAATTAATACAGGAATCTTGTGAGCATGAGGAAGCTAATCAAGGATTAGTACAGGAATTGCGTGAGCAGGCTGAGAATAGTCAAAGAGCAATACAGGTATTGCATGAGCATGAGGAAGCTAATCAAAGAGTAATATAGAAATTGCTTGAGTGGATGAGAATAGAAAAAAATCAATAGAGGTATTCATGGAAACCATAAATAGACAGCTGAAGGAATCCAGGGAGACCACAAAGGGAATGCTGAATGGAGCCCAGCAGAAGGAAAGGAAGTCCAAGGAAACCATAACAAATCAACTAAGGGACTTGAGAATAAACACTGAACACCAAATTAAGGAAGAAGTCCATACAAGACCTAAAACAAAGCTCCAACAAAGAACTTGAAGCCATCAATGCTGACCAATTAGAAGGAAAAGAAATAAAAAACAAAGTAGAAAGTCTTGACAGTAGTTTAGACCATAAAGAAAATTGAGTCTAGGGGAATGAAGACAGCCTAGATATTATAGAGAAAGAACATACAACCATCCAAGACAAATCCAAGAAATATGATACATTTATTCAACATTTGGAAGCCACCATCAGAAGGCCTAATCTGAGCATAATGGGTGTAGAGGAGCACCTAGAGACAGAAGTTAATGGTCTAGGAAATTTGTTTAGCAGGATCCTAGAAGAGAACTTCCCAAACTTGCAAAAAGATAGGCCTATTCAGATGCAAGAAGCTTTTAGAACTCCAAATACACCAGACCAGAATAGGACATTCCACCTTCACATTATAATCCACACAGGATCCATTCAGACCAAGGAAAAGATCCTTAAAGCTGTCAAGGAGAAAAGATTAATCACCTATAAAGGGAAACCAATTAGAATCACCTCAGATTTCTCAGCAGAGACAATCAAAGCAAGAAGAGCCTGGAATGATGTATGCCATGCCCTAAAGACAAACAACTATCAACCAAGAATATTGTACCCAGCTAAACTCTCCTTCATAACCAAAGGTCAAATAAAAACTTTGCATAGCAAAGAAAAACTGAAACAATATATCTCCACCAAACCAGCCCTACAAAAGATACTTAAAGATGTCCTAGATGTAGAAAACCATCAAGACCACAATAAAGGCCAAGAAACTGCACCCAAACTGAGAATCCAAGAATCATAGGAAGAACCCAGTTGTTGTAGCTCCAAGAAGGTGGATAAAATGGTAGGAACTCCCAAATACTTCTCTCATATCTCTCAACATTAACGGACTTAACTGTACAATGAAGCAACATAGACTGAGTTGGACTAAAAAGCAAGACCCTTCTATCTGCTGCCTTCAGGAGTCACACCTTGCCCATAAAAAAAAAAAAAACATATTCTGAAAGTGAAAGGCTGAAATAAAATCTACCAAGCAAACAGCCCCCTCCTGGAAATGGCAGGACTTTCAATCCTAATATTACATAAAATAGATTTCAAATTAAAATTAGCGAGAAGAGATAAAGAAGGTCATTACATACTAATTCTAAATATGTATTCACCAAACAATGGAGCACCCAAATTTATCCAAGAAACACTACATTACCTCAAATCTCACATAGATCTAAAGACATTAACTGTTGGGGACTGTAACACAACACTATCCCCATAAGATAGACCAACTCGGCAAAAATTCAACAGAGATATAGCTGATCTAAACAACTGCATAAATCAACTAGATTTAAAAGACATCTACCAATATTTCACCCACCAACATAAGAGTACACGTTTTTCCCAGTAGCATATGAACATTTTCCAAAATGGACCACATTGTAGGTCACAAAGCAAACGTCCAAATTCAGAAACATTTAAATTATGCCCTGCATTCTCTCTGACCACAAGGGAATCAAATTAGAACTCAACACCAAAAACCACCAAAGAAAGTCCTATAACACATAGAGGCTGAACAACACACTGTTGAATCATCAGTGGGTTATGGAAGGTATTAATTAATTAATTAATGCACCACGTGATTTTTTTTGTTTCTTTGTATGTTCTTCCCCCACAGTATAACCCCTGTTTTCACTGTATTTGATATCAGTGCCCTGCCTCTTGTATATACACTTCCCTAGCTTGGGGAGTAGAAGGGAAAAAATGCTTAAATAGGGATACAGGATGACCCATTCTAACAATGAGATATACAAGACACTATGTTGACAAAAGAACTTAAAATTTATGCTGGAGGGAGTGTAGTTGTGGAGGGGGGAGGGAAGGAATGATAGGGGAAAAACAAAGGAGGAGGTAACAATGCTTGATAGGAAATGTACTCATTACCTTGCTCATGTAACTGTAACTCTTCTGTACAGTAATTTTACAATAAAAATGTATTAAAAATTCTGCCATCAAAAAATAGAAAAGTATACAGGAGAAAATGAAAAAAGGATTTAAATATACCTCAAAGGAGAAAACATTCACAATGAAAACTTGCTAACGCATGTGCTCTAATGAACACATGGAGGAATGAATCTCTCCCATTTTGCCCTTGAAAATATTTGACTTTTCAGATCTGTTTCCCCCTTTATTGGATTAGTGGAAAATGTATGCCAGACAATGGAAGAAATCTATTGGCAACACTGGTCCACACTTCATATTTGTCTTGTTCCGTTCAAAAGATACATGCATGCATATCTACATCAGTAAAAGTACATATGTTTATCCAGATACCATAGGATGAGTGAGTACACAAAGTGAAGAAAATTATTTAGTGGAGATCACAGTGAAGACTAAAAAGGAAAAATGAAATGGTTTACCAAAATCCTCTTTGGTCAGTGGGAAAGAGAATATCATATACAGGATCCAAGTAATGGGAGATAGGTGTGGAGGCTGGACAGTTCAGGACACATCTCTCCAAGGTGGCAATACCTTGTTTCACAAAACAAACAACATGTC
Source organism: Dipodomys merriami (assembly GCF_024711535.1). Lineage (NCBI taxonomy): Eukaryota > Metazoa > Chordata > Mammalia > Rodentia > Heteromyidae > Dipodomys > Dipodomys merriami. The sequence continues at coordinate 1,296,755 of NW_027203060.1, read as the reverse complement.
CATCAGTCACTCATACATTCATTCAATCAATCTGTTATTTAAATGTCTACCTTAGAGGCCAGGTACAGTGTCTCACACCTATAAACCTAACTAATCTGGAAGCTAATATCTGAGGATCACAGTTCAAAATTAGCCCAGGAAGGCATGATTGTGAGACTCTAATCTCCAATTAAAATCCAGAAAAAGTGGTGCTGTGGATCAAGTGCTATAGAGCTCGCCTGGAGCTGAAGAGCTGAGGGACAGCACCAAGGCCCAGAGTTCAAGCCCCATGACTGAAAAAAGAAAAAGAAAACTCTATCTAAGGATGCAAATCGAACAATTCCAAGAAATAATTTTGAAACTCATTTACTGAGAAGGGGAGATGTATCGATGCACCTCTGACTAACAATCAAACAATCAAACAACTAGAAAAGAAGACATGCTAGAAGGATGATATAAGATGTCAGGGACACATATGGAAGTAATGAAACAAACACTGATCCACACAGAAATACATACTTGGGAGGTTGGTACATAGGTAGGCATATAAGTAAAAACCACAGAAATTAGGAAATTAGCAATGAAGAAGAAAGTTCTGGACACCAAATAAGAATTGAGAAGGACTCATCACAAGCCATTTCCATGAATCCCAACTGGTGGCCCCTAAGTGCAATCCAGGTCCTGGGAGGCAGTGGCAACAGGCTGGAGGTGTCCTGCTCTGACTGTGGCAGGGAGAGACACCTTGACTCAGAAAATAAAGACAAAAAAACTGTCAATAAGAAATATCTGGATGCAGAATGTACACAAGGATATACACAAGGAAGAATCCCATACACGATACATACATAGAAGCAAAGAAATACACAAAGGAATCACTACAGAGGAACTGAACATACAAGTAAATCCCTTGGCTCTAAAGACACATACAGCATGAAGAAAAGGATAAAAATTACCACAGCAGAAACAGGAAAATTTAGTTCAATCCCAGGAACCAAGACTCTGGCGTGAGTAGAAGCCTGACATCCTCACTCCTTCTCAGGGAGCAGAGGAGGGAAGGCCACCCCACCCCCCCCTACCTGAGATCTCCATCTTTGATATTGACAAAGGCCTGGCTGAGCAGCTAGCTCCAACTCAGGCCTTGGAAGAAAACAAAACAGTCATTTGACAGGTCAAAGGAACCTAACCTGACATGCCAGGCTAAGCTGCACCCAGGGAAAAGTCACCCAGCCAAGGCCTAGCAAGTTCCACCAGCCCCAGGAGCGGCTTTCTTCACTGGGTAAACAGAGCCAGAGGCTGCCCCTCCCTACAGCATCCTTGACAATCAATTGGAATTCAGTAAACAGAAACCCTCAGAATGGCTCCAGGCTGGGCTCTGTGAGGGTCTCAGAAGATAGCCCCTCAGGGAAAAGCTACTGTTTGCTGAAAGGCCTCAACTCTATCCAGAAATTAGGCTCAACACAGCATCTCCAAACTAGAAACAGCCATCTCCCTCCTTGTGATACTCAAAGCAGATCTACCTCCCATTGAACTAGCATAGGAGGAGGATCACAAAATCCTGGGTAAAGCAGAGCATTTCTCTGCCTGCTCAAACAGACTGACTTAAGAAACCAACCAAGCCACAGGAAAATCAAACACCACAAGCAGACCAGATACTCCAACAAGAGACTGGATATGGACACAAGGGAGATAGAGGATCTTCCAATCCCCCCCCCCCAAAAAAAAATCAAAGAACTCTTTTTTTGTACCTTTTATAACATTTTTTTAACTTTTTAAAATTTTTAACTTAAAAAAATTTTGTTTTCTATTAACGTTTTTTCCTTCCTCTTATAATTTTTTATTTTAGGGGTATATGTGTGTGTGCTTTTTCTTTTCTTTTTTTTTGTTTGTTTAGCTCTACCGATCTTTTGCTCCTTTTTGTCTTCCATTCTTTCTCATTCTTTTCACTTTTTCTTTTCTTTCGTTCTACTTTGTGTGACTTAATTGCTGTTCTACTCATTTTCAGGTATACCAATAGTCGATTATTAGACTTTATCCCCCATAGTGTACACATTTAATCCAGAAATTTATTACTCAATTCAAAACCTCTTAGACTTAAATTCCTTGATAGCAGTACTACCTCTTTATAGCTATATAATATTTTAAGCATTTTTATTTTTAAGTTTTTCACATCTCCTTTCTATCCCTCCCCTTCTCGTATCCTATCCTCGTTCTTCTCTGAATAGTAAGTTTTTAAATTTGCATTTTAAGTGTTTCACTTTAAATTTTTGTTTTTCTATTTTTTCTTGTTTATTTTTTCTTCCTCTCTTCTTTCTCTTTCTCAACTATCATTCCTTCCAACCTATTTTCCGCTATGAGATTAGGAGTTAGTTAATTCTCCCCCTACTTTTCCACATGCCTCTATTCCTATTTTTACCCACATCTCTCCCTAATCCTAATAATTTCTGGTTTGCTAAATTCTTCTTTACGGTTCGCAGCCCATTAATGCATAGTTGTTTGATGTTGAATAGATATATCTGTTGAACTAGATTGTATCTGCATACTTTTGACTGTGCAACTACAGACTTTGGTTGATGCTTGCCTTAAGATAGTGTTCTAGCACAAAATCTGGTGATACTTTCATCCCAAATGGGCAGAGCAAGCCGGAAAAACACAAGAAAAATGGCAAGTCTGGGTATCTCAACTCCCACTCATGATAATCAGGGAACAGAACAGATAATGAATAATCCAGGGAAGAGTTCCCAAAAAGCTCTACAAACACTACTGGTAAACATGGTAAATAAAAAAGATTGAAAACCCACAAAGGACTCTGTATGAGTATGATAGGAAGAGAGAGGAGGCAATCCAAAGGTGAATACAGGATTTTCATAGGGTGAGGAAGCTTCTCAAAGACTGATACAGGAATTGCTTGAGCAGCTTGAGAACACTAAAAAGAAATAAAGGAATGGCGTGAGCAGGCTGAGATAAGTCAAACCCATAGATAAGAACTGTGGGAGTTGGCCAAGAACAAAGAGAAAGTCAGGAATGGCGTGAGCAGCCTGATAACATTCAAAGAGAACCACAGGAATTGTGTGAACGTGAGGAAGGTAATCAAAGAATAATACAGGAATTGAAAGAGCAGGATGAGAATACACAAAGATCACTAAAGGTATTCATGGAATACACAAACAGAGAGCTGAAAGAAGTCAGGGAGTCCACAAAGGGAATGCTGAATGGAACCCAACAGAAGGAATGGGAGTCCAAGGAAACCATAACCAATCAACTAAGTGATTTGAGAATAAACACTGTACACCAAATTAAAGAAGTAAAGAAGTTAATACAAGATCTAAAACAAAACTCCAACAAAGAACTTGAAGCCATCAAAGCCGACGAACTAGAAGGAAAAGAAATATAAAACAAAGTAGAAAGTCTTGATAGCAGGTTAGATCATGCAGAAGATCGAATATGTCAAGGAGAAAAAATCAATCACCTATAAAGGGAAACCAATTAGAATCACCTCAGATTTCTCAGCAGAGACAATCAAAGCAAGAAGAGCCTAGAATGATGTATGCCATACCCTAAAGACAACTCTCAACCAAGAATACTGTACCCAGCTAAACTCTCCTTCATAACCGAAGGTCAAATAAAAACCTTACATAGCAAAGAAAAATTGAAACAATATATCTCCAACAAACCAGCTCTACAAAAGATACTTAAAGATGTCCTACACATAGAAAAACAACAATACCACAATAAAGGCCAAGAAAGTGCACCCAAACTGAGAATCCAAGAATCATAGGAAGAACCCAGTTTCCGCTCCAATTAAGCCACACAGACTCTCTAGTTGGATTAAAAAGCAAGATCCTTCTATCTGATGTCTTCAGGAGTCACACCTTGCCCATAAGAACAAACACATTTTCAAAGTGAAAGGCAGAACAAAATCTACCAAGCAAATGGCCCCCATAAGCAGGTGGGAGTTGCAATCTTAATATCAGATAAAACAGACTTCAAATTAAAATCAGTGAGAAGAGATAAAGAAGGTCGCTACATACTAATTAAGGGATCTCTCCTTCTGAAGGATATTACAATTCTAAATCCCTATTCGCCAAACAATGGAGTACCCAAATTTATCCAAGAAACACTACTTTCCCTCAAATCTCACATAGATCCAAAGACATTTGTTGTTGGGGACTTTTACACTCCACTTTCCATACTAGATGGATTAACTCGGGAAAAACAAAACAGAGAAACTGCAGACCTAAACAACTGTAGAGATCAACTACATTTAACAGACATCTACTGAATATTTCACCCAGCAGCATCAGAATACAAGTTTTTCTCAGCAGCACATGGAACATTTTCCAAAATAGACCACATTTTAGGTCACAAAGCAAACTTGTCCAAATTCAGAAACATTGCATTCTCTCAGACCACAAGGGAATAAAATTAAAACTCAACACAAAAAGACACCAAAGAAAGTCCTGTGACACATTGAGGCTGAACAACACACTGCTGAATCACCAGTGGGTCATGGAAGAGAGGAAGTTCAAATGTTCATGATATTCAGCAAAAATGAACACACAAATTACCAGCTCCCCTGGGACACAGCAAAGCCAGTACTCAGAGGCAAGTTTATAGCTCTGAGTTCCTACATCAACAAATTGGAGAGATCTGAAACCAACAATTCAATGAGACATCTGAGCCTCCTTGAAAAATAGCAGCAAGATAAACCCCAATCCAGTAGATGGAAAGAAATAATTAAAATTAAATCAGAATTGACTGAATTAGAGCCCAAAAAAAACCATACAAAGAATCAACAAAACAGAGTTGTTTCTTTGAAAAAATTAACAAAATTGACTGATCCTTAGCAAATCTTATCAGAAAAAGAAGAGAACACACCCAAATAAATATACTCAGAGATGAGAATGGAAACATCACCACAGAAACAACCAAGATTGGGAACGTTGTAAGGGAATACTTCTCAAAACTTTATGCTAATAAGTTTGAGAAATTGTGCAAAATGTAACTTTTCTTAGCAAATATTGACCTGCTGAAACTAAACCAAGATGAATTAAACCATTTTAACCGGCCCATATCAAGTATTGAAATAGAAACAGCTATAAGAGACCTCCCATCTAAGAAAAACAGAGAACCAGATGGTTATACAGCCGAATGATACAAGGCCTTCACAGCAGAGCCCACACCAATACTCCTTCCACTTTTCAATAAAATTGAAAGAGTAAGTGCACTATAGAACTCATTCTATGAAGCCATCATAACCCTCATCCCCAAACCAGGCAGGGACTCATCAAAGATAGATAACTATAGACCCATTTCTTTGATGAACAACAGAATTTTGGCCAATCGACTTCAAGAATTCATCCAAAAAATCATACACCATGATCAAACAGGATTCATTTCAGGGATGCAAAGCTGGTTCAATATTCGAAAATCAATTAATATAATTCATCACATCAACAGGAGCAAGAATAAGAACCACATGCTTATGTCAATAGATGCAGAAAAAGCATTTGACAAGATTCAATATCCCTTTATGATGAAGGTTCTGGAAAAATTAGGAATCCAGGGAACATTCTCCAATACAATAAGGCCTTCATATGACAAACATACAGCCAGCATTATACTTAATTAATGGTGAAAAATGAAAGCCATTTCCTCTAAACTCAGGAACGAGACAAGGTTGTCCACTCTCTCCACTTCTCTTCAATCTAGAAGTAGAATGCCTAGCTACAGCAATAAAACAAGATGCAAAAATAAATGGGATGCAGGGTTGGGATCTAGCTCAGTGGCAAAGCGCTTGCCTAGCAAGTGCAATGTTCTGGGTTCGATCCCCAGTAGCAAAAAAGAAAAGACAAAAAAAAAATACAGTTAAAAAAATAAATAAATGGGATCCAAATAGGAAAAGAAGAGGTAAAATTCTCCATCTTTGCAGATGACATGATCTTTTATTTAAAGAATCCCACAGACTTCACTCCCAAATTACTCAAGCTGATTCAAAACTTTGGCAAAGTAAGCAGGTTATATAATTAACCCTCAAAATCAATGGCTTTTCTATATGCCAACAATGATAAAAGTGTGGCAGAAATCAGGAAAGCAACTCCATTCATAATAACCCACAAAAAATAAAATACCTAGGAATTAACTTAACCAAAGAAGTGTAGGAATGGTGAAAACCTAAAGCCAATTCCTCTTAACTCAGGAACAAGACAAGGATGTCCACTCTCTCCATTTTACTTCAATCTAGTATTAGAATGCGTAGCTACAACAATAAGACAAGATGCAAACATAAAGGGGATCCAAATAGGGAAAGAAGAAGTAAAGCTCTCCCTCTTTGCAGATGACATGATCTTGTATTTAAAGAATACCATAGACTACACTCCCAAATTACTCAAGCTGATTCAAAACTTTGACAAAGTAGCAGGGTATAAAATTAACCCTCAAAAATCAATGGCTTTTCTGAATGCCAACAATGAGACAAGTGTGGCTAAAATTAGGAAAGCAACACCACTTGCAATAGCCCCACAAAAAAATAAAATACCTAGGAATTAACTTAACCAAAGAAGTGAAGGAGTTCTATGATGACAACTTTAAAAACTTGAAAAAGGAAATCAAAACAGAACTTAGAAAGTGGCAAAAACTCCCATGATCCTGGATTGGAAAGATCAACATCGTGAAAATGGCAGTACTTCCCAAGGCTATTTACAAATTCAATGTGATACCTATCAATATTCCAACCTCATTCTTCAAGAAAATAGAAGAGGCACTCCGAAAATTCATATGGAACAATAAAAGAACCCGAATAGCAAAAACAATCCTCAACAGAAAGAACAGTGCTGGAGGAATATCAATACCAAATTTCAAACTCTATTACAAAGCCATAGTAATCAAAACAGATTAGTACTGGCACAAGAACAGACCTCAGGCCCAATGGAACAGAATTGAAACGCCAGAAATGAACCTACAGACCTATACCCATCTAATTTTCAATAAGGCAGATAAAAAACTAGATTGGAAGAAACACAGCCTCTTCAGTAAATGGTTCTGGCAAAATTGGTTAACTACTTGTAGAAAACTAAAGCTAGATCCTTATATATCACCCTGCACCAGAATCAACTCCAAATGGATCAAAGACCTCGGAGTCAAAGCAGACACTCTGAAAACATTACAGGATGGAATAGGAGAAACCCTAGGTCTCCTTGGCACAGGCCGAAATTTTCTGAATAGAGACCCAGAAACACAACAAATCAAAGAAAGTTTAGACAAATGGGATTGAATGAAGTTGCAGAACTTCTGCATGGCAAAGAACATAGCTAGCAAGATCAATAGAAAGCCTACGGATTGGGAGAAGATCTTCACTAGCCATACAACAGACAAGGGTCTCATATCTAAAATATACTTGGAATTCAAAAAATTAAATCCCCCAACAACAAATCCTCAAAGAAATAACTGCCCAATAAATAAGTGGGCTAAAGAGTTAAAGGGAAACTTCTCTGAAGAGGAAAGAAGGATGGCCAATAGACACATGAAGAAATGCTCAACCTCCCTAGCCATAAAAGAAATGCAAATCAAAAAAAGATTGAGACACCACCTCGACTATAATCACAAACTCTAATAACAACATATGCTGGAGGGGATGTGGACAGATGGGAACCTTACTGCATTGTTGTTGGGAGTGTGAACTTTTTCAACCACTTTGGAAAGTAGTATGGAGGTTCCTCAAAAGACTCCACATAGAGCTCCCCTATGACCAAGGAGTCACACTTTTGGGAATTTACCCAAATGTTTACAAACAAGACCACACTAAAGCTACCAACACGACTATGTTTATTGCAGCACTATTTACTATAGCTAAGATATAGAACCAACCCAGATGCCCCTCAAGAAAATGTGATATATATACACGATGTAATTCTATGCCTCCACCAGAAAGAATGACATTGCCCCAATTGTTAGGAAATGGAAAGACTTGGAAAAAATTATATTAAGTGAAGTAAGCCAGGCCCAAAGAAACATAGGTCCCATGGTTTCCCTTATTTGCAATATCTAGTATATGTCTGAGTCAAGCAGAAAAGGTCAGATAAGGTGATGTTAGGGAAATGATCCCTAAGATATGTAATCAAATATTTTTTTTCTTTCTTGGGATTGTCTCTAACACATTTATGAGATTACTTCTTTGTTGTTTTGTATGTCCCTCCCCCACAGTATAACCCCTGCTTTCACTCTATTTGATGTCTGTATAATACGTGAAGGAGAAGGGGAAGAACAAATAGTTTAAATAGGGATACAGGTGGACCCATTACAACAGTGGGATGTACAAGTCGTTATGTCAAATAGAACTTTATAACTTTGGTGCGGGGGGTAGGGGGAGCAGGGAGGATTGCGTGGGTGGGCTGGGATGGATGGGAAGGTATGGGAAGGGGAAACAAAGGAGGAGGCTACAATGCTTGATAAGAAATGTACTCATTATCTTGCCCATGTAATTGTAACCCCTCTGTACAGTATTTTCAAAATAAAAAAAAAGAAGTGAAGCACCTCTATTATGAAAACTTCAAAAACCTGAAAAAGGAAATCAAAACAGAACTTAGAAAATGGCAAAAACTCCCATGATCCTGGATTGGAAATATCAACATCGTGAAAATGGCAATACTTCCCAAGGCTATCTACAAATTCAATGCGATACCTATCAATATTCCAACCTCATTCTTCAAGAAAATACAAGTGGCAATCCAAAAATTCATATGGAACTTTAAAAGACCCTGTGTAGCTAAAATGATCCTCAACAGAAAGAACAATGCTGGAGGAATACCAATACCAAATTTCAAACTCTGCTACAGAAAGCCATAGTAATCAAAACAGCTTGATACTGGCACAAGAACAGACCTCGGGACCAATGGAATAGAATTGAAAACCCAGAAATGAACCCACAGACCTATAGCCATGTAATTTTCGATAAGGCAGCTAAAAAAATAGAATGGAAGAAAGACAGCCTCTTCAGTAAATGGTGCTGGCAAAATTGCTTAACTACTTGCACAAAACTAAAGCTAGATCCTTATATATCACCCTGCACCAGAATCAACTCCAAATGGATCAAAGACCTCGGAGTCAAAGCAGATACTCTGAACACATTACAGAATGGAGTAGGAGAAACTCTAGGTTTCCTTGGCACAGGCTGAAATTTTCTTAATAGAGACCCAGAAACTCAACAAATGAAAGAAAGGTTGGACAATGTTATTGCATGAAATTGCAGAGTTTCTGCATGGCAAAGGACATAGCTAGCAAGATCAATAGAACACCTATTGATTGAGAGAAGGTCTTCACTAGCCATACAACGGACAAGGGTCTCATATCGAAAATATACTTGGAACTGAAGAAATTAAATCCCCCCATAACAAATCTTCAAAGAAGCAATTGTCCAATAAATAAGTGGGCTAAAGACTTAAAGAGAAACTTCTCTGAAGAGGAAAGAAGGATGGCCAATAGACACATGAAGAAATGCTCAACCTCCCTAGTCATAAAAGAAATGCAAATCAAAACAACATTGAGATACCACCTCACCCCAGTTAGAATGGCTATAATCAAGAACTCGAATAACAACAGATGCTGGAGGGGATGTGGACAGAAGGGAACCTTCCTGCATTGTTGGTGGGAGTGTAAACTTGTTCAACCCCTTTGGAAAGCAGTATGGAGGTTCCTCAAAAGACTCCACATAGAGCTCCCCTATGACACAGCAATCCCACTTTTGGGCTTTTACCCAAATGATCCCAAACAAGACCACACGAAAGCTACCAGCACGACTATGTTTATTGCAGCCTTATTTACCATAGCTAAGATATGGAACCAACCCAGATGCCCCTCATTAGATGAATGGATCAAGAAATTGTGGTATATATACACAATGGAATTCTATGCCTCCACCAGAAAGAGTGACATTGCCCCATTTGTTAGGAAATGGAAACACTTGGAAAAAAAATTATATTAAGTGAAGTAAGCCAGGCCCAAAGAAACATAGGTCCCATGATTTCCCTTATTTGCAATAACTAGTATATGTTTTATTCAAGCAGAAAATATCAGATAAGTTGATGTCAGGGAAATGAACCCTAAGATTTGTGTTCAAATGTTTTTTTTTCTTTCAGGTGATTGTTTCTAACATATATATTAGATTATTTCTTTGTTGCTTTGTATGTCCCTCTCCGACGGTTAACCTCTGCTTTCACTGTATTTGATGTTGGTATAATTTGTCGAGGGGAAGGGAAAAAATAAATCGTTTAAATAGGGATACAGTTGGACCCATTGCAACAATGAGATGTACAAGTCCTTATGTCAAAAACGAACTTTACAACTTTGGTGGGCAGGGGAGGAGGATTGGGAGCGGGGCGGGGGATTGGAAGGGATGTGAAGGGGAAAGAAAGGAGGAGGCTACAATGTTTGATAAGAAATGTACTCATTATCTTGCCCATGTAATTTTAACCCCTCTGCACAATATTTTCACAATAAAATAGAAACAAAACCAAAGAGCAACAGAATAAAAGACATCCCTTTCCGTGTCTTGAAATTCATTTTGCTTAGCATCCTCTTATATGGTCATGTGTACATAGCTATTGAGCTATACCAGAACTATCATAGACATGTACTAATTATTACAAATGAAAAAAACCATGGAGCCTGTGTTGCTGTTGGTCTGGCTTCCTTCACTTACTGAGTTTAGCCAAGTGTTTCCATTTCCTTACAGATGGAGCAATGTCTTCTGACTGATGGAAGCATTTGTGTATATATACTACATTTCTTGATCCATTCTGCTACAAGGAACATCAGGGTTGGTTCCCTATCTTAGCTGTGGTAAATAAAGCTGTAAAATTCTGGGGCTGGGAAGGTGGCTCAGTGGTAGAGTGCTTGCCTTGCATGCATGAGGCTCTCGGTTCGATTCCTCAGCACCACATAAGCAGAAAAAGCAGGAAGTAGTGCTGAGGCTCAGGTGGTAGAGCGCTGGTCTACATCTGAAGAGCTGGGGGACAGCGCCCAGGCCCACAGTTCAGGCCCCACAACCAACCAAAAAAAAAACCATACCATAAAGCTGTAAAATTCATAGTTGTGCTGTAAGCATTTCTTTGTTGAGTTGGTTTTTAATATAAGATGTGATTTCCCTTTGTCTTTTGCTTTTTTTTAACCTGTGGTTTATGACCTGTTGTCACTCTATTTGACTTTGGTGCCCTGAATATTGTATGTATCTATATTTATCCAAATTAGGGAAGAGAAGGGGAACAACAAAATGTTAAAAGAACAGACAAAGGGTGAACAAATGCAACAGCAATACTCACAAGACAATATGTTGGAAATAAACTATACAACATGGCAGGGGGATTGGTGGGATTGTAAGTGGGAGCACAATGGAGGGGATAACACATTCAACAAGAAATGAACTCACTACCTGTCGTATGTAACTGTAACCCCTCTGCACATAACCTTGACAATAAAATTTAAAAATAATTAAAATAGGAAGAAAAAACATCTGTGAATCAGAAAGTTGTGTCCATATGTATGATACACATAGTGAAAAGTAGATAGGGGAGGCAGCTGATGTCATGAATTGTCTGACTTTCTGTATAACAGCCAGACTAACAAAACAAAAAAAAACATATAGATATTGAAACACATATTTAAACAAGTGTGAAGTATGGAAGTGTGCTAAGAGTAGAACTTCTATTAATGCCTCACAAAAAGGCCACAAAAAGGCACTGAAGAACACTAATTGAACACTAAGAAAAAGCCAGGCTGCAAAGGTGATTAATGTCTTCCTAGGCCATGTGTGATGTACCATATTCAGAAAACAACTACTGATTGAAATATACATGCATGCATACATACATTAATAAAAGTATATACATTTGTCCAGAAACCACAGAATGTGTAAAATGCAAACAAAGGAAATCATTTAATGTAGATCACTGTGAAGATCAAAAAGGAAAATAATGAAATGGTTTACCAAAATCCTCTTCAGTGGGTGAGATATGAGAGGCCCACATGTGTGGGGGGCAGGTGTGGACACTACATAGTTCATGACACACCAGGCCAAGATGGGAATACTCTGTCTCACAAAACAAACAACATGACAATCAGTTACTCATAAAGTCATTCAAACAATCAGCTTTTCAGAGTAGTTGTATTAGTGTACATTCCCACCAGAAGTGCAGTAGGGTTCCTGTTTCTCCATATCCCTTCTAGAATTTGTCTTTATAGGCCACTTTGACTGGAGTAAGGTGGCATCTCAGGGTTGGTTTCATTTGCATCTCCTTTATAGCTAGGGATGACAGAATTTCCTCATGTGTTTCTTTGACATTTTTACTTTTTCTTCTGAGAAGACTCTCTTGAGCTCCCTTGACCATTTGGTGATTGGTTTGTTAGATTTGGGAGGGGATTAGTTCCTTGAGCTCCCTGTGTATAATGGATATTAGGCCTTTGTCTGATTAGGCCTTTGTCTAAGCATTACTGATGCCACTAAATGCTTTTTCCTGGTTGGTTGGCTGTCTTTCTAGTTTGGTAGCTATGTCTTTAGCTGTGCAGAAACTTTAAATTTTAAGGTAGTCCCATTTGTGGTGTGGGGGGTGGGGGAGTAGGGAGGATGGGTGGGGGGTAGGGGGAGGATGGGAAGGAATAGGAAGGGTAAACAAAGGAAGAGGCAATAATGCTTGATAAGAAATGTACTCATTTTCTTGCTCATGTAATTGTAACACCTCTATAGGATATTTTCACAATAAAAAATCCCATGTTTCAATTAACACATACAATGTAAAGAAAAGAATACAAGACATCACAGAAGAAATAAGAAAGTTTAGCACAGTCTTGGATACTTTTATTCAGAAGAGAGAATCCCGAACAACCTGGGCAGGAAACTCCAGGAGATTCTCTCTAGGATAGTATTTAAAGAAAAAAGCCTGGGTGGAAGCATGATCCAATCTAAGAGTGCAAACTGCCAGAGAGCAAGCATGGTTCTGCCTCAGAGATCATGTCCAAGTTGACATTAATAACAAAAACAAAAATCAACCTAAAAAGACAATTGTGAGTCAGAAAGGGGGATCCATATGTGTGATCCAGCTGGCAGAGGTGGGAGGCTGCAGAGGTCAGAGCAGGTCAGATCTTCTGTATCACAGACAGACATACATCAAAGAACATATAAATATTGAAACACATTTTTAAACAAGTTGTAGGATATAAGTTTGTCAATGAGAAGAACTCATGTTAATACCCCATCTGGGGGACTTTATGATCTGTGAATGTGTCTGGGCACAAAAACACACTGGACACCACTAATAGAACACTAAGAAAAAGCCAGGCTGTAAAAATCCTTGAAGTCTTCATGGGCCATATATAAAGTTCTATGCTCAGAAAACAACTCTGGATCCAAAGACTGATACATGCATACACAGAGCAAAAAGTACATATATTTATCCAGAAACTACAAGATAAGTGAGAACCCACAGCAAAGGTAATCATCTAGAGGAGATCACAGTGAAGACCAAAAAAGAAAAAAGAAATGGTTTACCAAAATCATTTGTGTCGCTGGGGAAGGGAGGCCCATAAGTGTGATCCAGATATTGAGAGGCAGATGGGGAGGCTGGATAGCTCAGGACACGCCTGGCCAAGGTGACTATACCCCATTTCACAAAACAAACTATGTCCATCAGTGACTTATACAATCTTTCAATCAGTCATATAAAACTCTTGGCAAGGATGCAAATGAAATTATTCCAGGAAATAATATTGAAACTCAGTTACTGAGGATGGGGAGATGTGTGAATGCAATCTGGGGAGAAAAATACACTAAACACCAACAGTCAAGTAACTAGAAAAAAAAAGGCAGGATGGAAGAATGCTTCAAGATTTCCAGGGACACATATGGAACTAATCCAGACAGAAATACATACTTGGGAGTTTTATACATAGGTAGATAAGTAAAAACCACGGAAACTAATTGGTAGAGAAAAAATGAATTAGAATAGAGGAAAGAATCTCCTGGACACCAAATGAGAATTGAGGACTAACCACAAGCCACTTCCATGGGTCTCCACTGGTGGCCAATAGGTGGCATCCAGGTCCTGGGAGGCAGTGGCAACAGGCTAGAGGTTTCCTGCTCTGACTGTGGGAGGAAAACCTTGGCTCAGAAAATAAAGACAAGCAAACATTTCAACAAGAACTATGTGAATACAGAAACACATGTACATATGTGTGCAGGGATTACTCCGAGGGATGATACACTCATAGAAAGTAAGAAATACACAATCAACTCACTAAAAATGGAAATGAAGATACAGGTAAATCTCATCATGAAAAAGACACATACAATATAAAGAAAAGCATATAATTCATCACAACAGGAACATGAAACCTTAGCAACATCTTTGATACTTCCACACAGAAAAGAAAAGACTGCACAATCAACCTGGGCAGGATACTCTAGGAGAATCTCTCTAGGATTGCATTTAAAGAAAAACCCCAGGTTAGAACCATGATTCAAGCCTAGGTGTGCAAACTGTGAGATAGCAAACACACTTCTGCCTCAGAGAACACATCCAACTCCAAAAAAGAATCAAACACACAAAACATCATAAAAAAGACACCAGTGAGAGAGAAAGGGGGATCCATTTGTGTGATGCAGATACTGGTAGATGTGGTAGATGTGCAAGGCAACAGAGGTCAGGACATGTTTGGCCTTCTGTATAAAACCACACAGGAAAATCAATTTACAAAACTCATAAATAATGAAACACATTTTAAACCAGTATGAACTATGTAAGAATGTCAATGTGTAGAACTCATGTTAATACCCTATGTGGAGGAGGTACTATGTGTGAATGTGTCTGGGTACAAAACCCGCTATGGATACCACTTTAAAGAAAGCCAGGCTTCAAAGAAGCTTCCAGTCTTCCTGAGATGTTCATGGAGTACCATGTTCGGAACACAACTACCAATCCAAAGATATATGCACGCATACATACATCAATAAAAGGACACATGCTTATCCAGAAACCACAGGATGAGTGAGAAAGCAAAGCAAAGGAAATCATCTAGTGGAGAACATGGTGAAGTCCAAAAAGGAAAATGAAAAGGGTTTACCAAAATCCTCCTCATTGTTTGAGAAAGAGTCCTACAGGTGTGACCCAGGAAATGGATCACACACGCAAGACATTTCGGGACAATCTGGCTGAGGTGGCAATACCCTGTCACAGATAACATACAAAAAGTATCCATCAGTTACTCATACAGTCATTAAACAATAAATCATATAAAAGACTAGGTAAGGATGTAAATGGAACAATTCCAACAAATAATATTGAAACACAGTTACTGAGGATGGGGAGATGTATGGATGTAATCTGGGGATAAAAGTATACTAGATAGCAAAACAAAAAAGTATAAAAAGGCATGCTGGAAGAATGCTTCCGAACATCCAGGTTAAAATGAGTAATGTGGGCACATAGGGAGATATATGTTAAACCCATAGAAATTAATTAGTAAAGAAAAAATGAATTGGCAATCAAGGAGAGAACGACCTGGTGTTCAAATCCCACCACAGACCCCCAATGAGAACAAAGAAGGACCTCACCACAAGCCATACAAGGGACAAGGGTTTCAGATCCAAAATATACTTGGAACTCAAAAGATTAAATACCCCAACAACAAATCCTCAAAGAAACAACTGCCCAATAAATAAGTGGGCTAAAGACTTAAAAAGAAACCTCTCTGAAAAGAAAGAGGGATTGCCAATATACACATGAAGAAATGCTCAACCTCCCTAGCCATAAAAGAAATGCAAATCAAAACAACATTGAGATACCACTTCACCCCAGTTAGAATGTCTATAATCAAGAACTCGAATAACAACTGATGCTGGAGGGGATGTGGACAGAAGGGAACCTTACTGCACTGTTGGTGGGAGTGTAAACTTGTTCAACCACTTTGGAAAGTAGTATGGAGGTTCCTCATAAGACTCCACATAGAGCTCCCCTATGACCCAACAATCCCACTCTTGAGCATTTACCCAAATGATCACAAACAAGACCACACTAAAGCTATCAGCACGACTATGTTTATTGCAGTATTATTTACCATAACTGAGATATGGAACCAACCCATATGCCCCTCAGTAGATGAATGGATCAAGAAAATGTGGTATATATACACAATAGAATTCTATGCCTCCATCAGAAAGAATGACATTGCTCCATTTGTTAGGAAATGGTAAGGCTTGGAAAAAATTATATTAAGTGAATTTAGACAGGCCCCCCAAAATATAGGTCCCATGATTTCCCTTATTTGCAATAACTAGTATATGTCTGAGACAAGCAGAATCTCTCTGACAAGCTGATGTTAGGTGAAATGAACCCCAAGATAAGGATTCACATTTTTTTCTTTCTTACAATTTTTTCCAATATATTTATAAGATGATTTCTTTGTTGCTTTGAATGTACCTCCCCCCAAGGTATAAGCTCTGCTTTCACTATATTTGATGTTGATATAATTTGTGGAGGGGATGGAAAAAAAAAAACAGTTTAAATAGAGATACAGGTATATCCATTACAACAATGATATACAAGACCTTATGTCGAAAATGGAACTTTATGACTTTGGCTGGGTGGGGGGTGGAAGGGTGGTGGTGGTGGTGGTAGGGGGTTGTGGGGGTGGAGGGGTGGAGAAGGAAAGGGATGGTATGAGGAAACAAAGGAGGAGGCAACAATGCTTAATAAGAAATGTACTTACTATCTTGCCCATGTAATTGTAACCTTTCTGTATGGTATTTTCAAAATAATTTTTAAAAAAAGACTTCTAGGGACAAATACATAAAAAAGACAATCATTGAAACAAACACTGATCCAGACAGAAATGCATACTTGGGAGGTCAGTACATAGATTCATGTGTAAAAACCACACTAATTAACTAGTAGAGAAAAACTGAATTAGCAATCAAGGAAACATAATCCTGGAATCCGAATCCTAGCACACATCCTAAATGAGAATTGAGAAGGATCCATAACAAGCCGCTTCTGTGAGTCCCCACTGGTGGCCCCTAGGTGGCATCCAGGTCCTAGGAGGCAGTGGCAACCAGCTGGAAGTTTCCTGCTCTGATTGTGGTAGGGAGGGACACCTTGGCTCAGAAAATAAAGACAAAACAAACATGACAATAAGAAATATATCTGTAACCCCTCTGTACAGTGTGTTCACAAAAAATAAAAATTAAAATTAAAAAAAGAAATATACATGAATACAAAAACACATATACACACATATGCAGTGACCACTCAGATGCACGATACATACATACTTAAGATGGAATACACAAATGAATCACTAGAAATGAAGTTGGACACACAGGTAAATCCCATGGCTCAAAAGACACAAACAGTACGAAGAAAAGGATGTAAGTCACCATGGCAGAAGCAGGAAAGTTTCGTGCAAAGTAGTATACTTGAACTCAGAAGAGAGAGCCCTGTATACTCAACCTAGGCAGAAAACTCCAGTATATTCCCTTTAGGAATGTATTTCACAAAAACAGTCAATCTGAAAGTATGGTTCACGTCTAGGTGTGCAAACTATCTGAAATAGCAAGCACAGTTCTTCCTCAGAGATCCCATCCAAGTTGAGATAAACCAAAACAAAGAGCAACCTAAAATTGACTACTGAGAGAATGAAAGGGAGGGTCTATATCTGTGATCAAGATACTGAAAGGTGGTGTATGTGGGAGACTGCAGATGTCAGGGCATGTCTGGCATTCTGTATAACAACCAGACTCACAAAAGAAAAAAACATATAAATATTAAAATACATATTTCCACATGTATGAAATATTTAAATGTGTCAATGAGTAGAACTCATGTTAATGCCCCATGTGGAGGAGCACATTACCTGGGCACAAAAACGCACAGGACACCACTAATCAAAAAGGAACAAAAAACCAGGCTTCAAAGATACTTCAAGTCTTCCTAGGCCATATGTGGAGTACCATATTTAGAAAACAACTAATGAATGAAAGATGCATTCATACATGCATGCATACATGGATAACACTATGTATGTTTATTCAGGAATCACAGGATGAGTGAGTAAGCAAAGCGAAGGAAATTATCTCCTGGAGATCACGGAGATGACCATAAAGGAAAATGAAAAGATTCTTACCAATATCCACTCCAGTGGGTGAGAAACTGAGGCAGGCATGTGTGATCTAGGTATGTGTGGAGGTTGGACAGCTCAGGACTGTAGTTGTTATAGTAGCAATACCCTGTCTCACAAAACAAACAACGTTTCCATCAGTCACTCATACAATCATTCAATCAGTCATATAAAATCTAGGTAATACAAATGGAACAATTACAACAAATAATATTGAAAGTCTGTTACTGAGGATGGGGAGATGTATGGGTACAATCTGGGGGACAACAACCAACAACCAAACTACCACCAAAAGGGTAGGCTAGAACACTTCAAGAATTCCAGGGACATATATGTAACAAAGACAATCACTGAAACAAATACTGAGCTACACAGAAAAAAAAATGTTTGAAAAGATGGTATATATGTAGATCTATAAGTAAAAAACACAATATAATTAAGAAAAAATGGAATTACAATCAAGTAAATAAAGTCCTGGAGTTCAAATCCCAGTGCAGACCCCAAATGAGAATTGAGAAGGACTCATCACAAGCCACTTCCCTAAGTCCCCACTGGTGACCTTTAGGTAGCTTCCAGGTCCTGGGAGGCAGTGGCAATAGGCTGGAAGTTTCCTCTCTGATTATGGCAGGGAGGGACAACTTGGCTCAGAAAAGAAAGACAAAACAAACATGACAATAAGAAATATGTGAATACAGAAACACATGTACATATATACACAGGGGCAAGTCAGATGAATAATAAAGAAAGAAAATAAGAAATACGCAAATAAATCATTAAAAATGAAACTGGAGTCAAAGGTAAGTCCCCTAGTCAAGACACATACAGTGTGAAGAAAAGGATATATATCACCACAGCAAATACAGGAAACTTTAGCCAAAACTTTGAATTTTCTACTCAAAAGAGAGCCCCCTGAACAGTCAACCTGAGCAGGAAATACCATGAGATTCCCACTAGGAGTGTATGTAGAGAAAAAAGACAGGCTGGAAGTGTTCAAGTGTAGGTGTGAAAAATGATTAATGTAGCAAGGACAGTTCTGCTTCAGAGATCACATCCAAGTGGAGATAAGAAACAAAAAGAACAGTCAGGTGATTACTGGTTTCTGGCAGGAGATTTCTGGTATGGCTACATATGGTTCTTCATGAAGAAGAAGGGGAAGGGGGCTGTTCTCAGGGCAGACCTAATGATGTGGACATCTGGCATCAATATTTCTTCCCAGGTTCTGTGTGAGAATGCATATTTTCCCATGTGTCTTGTGCACGTATGTATGCTCAGTTCAGCTGTGGGTGTGCATGTATGCAAATGTGTTCACACAGGTATCATGTGTTGTCTGTGTTTACAGGAAGGTGTTTGGGGTCAGGAGGTCCTAGCTATCTTGGGCTCCTGCTACAGTGTGCTGTCACTGGTAGGAAAATGGAGGAGAAAGGAGGCAGGCCAGATTTGATCTTCCACAGAGGTGTCTGGGGCGAGCTGACTTGAAATTGGATAGGAAGGAGAGAGCACAGGCTCCTGGAGTCTTTTCCCCATCATGAGGGCTCTAACCATAGGTGGATGGTGATGCCTCTGAAGATGGACAGTTCTTGATCTCCACACCCAGGTTTCCAGGAGCTGCTCTAAGGGTTCAGCATCAAGTGGCTCAGGTCAGGGACCCAAGAATCTCTGCTAGTGCCCCAGATGTTCTAGGAAAGGAGGCATAGTTTCCTGACTAAAACAGTTCTTTTTGAAAAAGATCACTCTCGCCTAGAGATGACCTGCTTTCAATCTACTGCAAGTGTAGCCTTTGCCACCACAATCACTGTGTGTCAAGGTCTGCCTCAATCTTCTTTCCTGGACTCAAGGAACAAGATAGTCGTGCCCACTTTTTGGTAGCATGTTTTGATGCCATGTCTCAGATGAAATACGTGTTTCTGACTTGGACACACTGAGATCCTGCTTGAGGCCAAGATGAACTGAATCATGCACTCAGTTTCCACCCTCCTCCTCCTGGGGCACCTCCTTTCTGACTAGACAGGATATCACATGATCCTTCCTTTGGACTTGAATCCCCTCTTCTGTGTGACTTAGTCACACATAAGTCTGCTGGTGACTCGAATATCTTCTCTATGCTACTTACTGGCTTAGATCCAACTTGCCAGCTCCCGATGGAAGGAGGAGTCATCTTTCCCCACCAATCTCTTTGCTCCTAAGTAATCCACTATTCATGCTGTTACTCCCTATCTCACACAAAACTTAGTCCAAGGGTGGCCTCCTCTGCTCATGGAGACCTTTCCCCTGCTGCCACATCACTGCCTAGCCTCTTCAGGTGCTTCCTCTCTGTTCTTTTGTATTCTGTGAGTGAAAACTGCCTGTGCTGTGGGAGATCCCCATGGATAGGTGACAGACACACTGGGTGAATCTGACACTGATGTGTTGGGAAGTGAGCACCATGCCACCTCTCTATGCTGAGAGAAGTGCAATTTGAAAGAACCCCCAATTTTTTTTTCCATCTCTGGACGACTCTGTGGAGATGATGATGGCAGCAACTTTGCCTCATTTCCAGACATGGGACAGGTGACAGACACAGACGTGTGATGTGCCCTCACAGATTCAGTCCCAGGCTACACCCTGTCATACAGCATGACTCTGGGCTCCCATCGCAGGATTCCAGAAGACTTTGCTCTGCCTCATTCCCAAACTGAAAGTCGTTTGTTCTCATATCTGTACTTCAGATGCAAGTCCAAGCCAAGTCTGTCTTATCTCCGTCTCCTACCTATCTTAAAGTAAATCCAGTTTGCTGTCTAAAATGCCTTTTGAACTTACTGGTGGTGGTGGACCCATCAAGCGTGGAGGGAAATGCTGTCCTCAGGAAAGAGCTGTCAAACTTCTCCTAGCTGCCTCTGCCAGGGTGGTGAATAGCAGGCTGGAGGTGTGAGCCGTCTTGTTACCCCTAGGGAGCTGTGCCAGCCAGTGGTGGAGAGGTCTATCTTGGAGTGCTCTACATGACACTTGCAGCGGTTGTTTTTGTGCATTACTCTATCCAGCATGGGCCAAAAAATTGATTTGTCCTGGAATTCCACAATCAACTGATAACTACTATGGGTGATTCTTTTTTAAATTTAAATTTTATTGTAAAGATGCTGTACAGATGGTTCAAAGTTACATGAGTAAATCAATGAATACATTACTTGTTGATCACTGTTACCCTTCCCTTGTTGTTTTCCCACTATCACTTCCCTCCCCCATCTCCCACACCTCTCCCCACCCCTCCATGCCCACTCCCCCCCTCAAATTTGTGAAGTTCATTTCCAATATACTGTTCTGTGGATATCATTGTTGCAATGGGTAATCCTTTTTCCTTATTTCACTGTTTCGTTATTCCCTTTCCCGTCCCCAGATTAAACAAATGTATATACAAAATGCACAGCACCAAAATCAAGTACAGTGTCAACAGCAGATATACCATAGGGGGAAAAATACACAAAGGAAACAAAAAAAACACATAGTACATTTAAAACAATAACAACAAAGACATACCTCGTGTCAATATCCTGGGGTTCATTTCACTTAGCATCATCTTATATGGTCATACATACATAGTGTTTGAGCTTTTCAGCCCTTTAGATAAGATTATCCTACAATTATACTAGTTATTGAAAATAAGGGAAAACATGGGACATAAATTTCTTTGGGACTGGCTTTCTTCACTTAATATGATTTGTTCCAAGTCTTTCCATATCCTAACAAATGGGGTGGTATCATTATTCTGATGGAAGCATAGAATTACATTTTATATATGTACCACATTTTCTTGATCCATTCATCTACTGAGGGATATCTGGGTTGTTTCCATACCTTAATTATGGTGAATAATGCTTCTCTAAACATAGTTGTGCTGATAGCTTTAGTATAGCCGTGTTTATTTTCATTTGGGTAAATGCCCAAGACTGGGATTTCTGGGTCATAGGGGAGCTCTAGGTGAAGACTTTGGAGAAACCTCCATATATCTTTCCAAATTGGTTGAACAAGTTTACATTCCCACCAACAATGCAGTAGGGTTCCCTTTTGGCCACATCCCCTACAGCATCTATTGTTATTAGATTTCTTGATTATAGTCATTCTAAAGGGGTGAGGTGGAATGTCAATGTTGTTTTGATTTCCATTTGTTCATGACCAGAGAAATTGAGCATTTTTTTCATGTGTATATTGGCCATTCTTATTTCCTCTTAAGAGAAATACTGCTTTAAATCTTTACACAACATGTTTTTGCACTTTTTTTATATTGAAAATACTGTACAGAGGGGTTACAATTATACGGGCAAGATAATGAGTACATTTCTGATCAAATATTGTAGCCTCCTACTTTGTTTCCCCTTCACATCCTCCCCCCCACAATCCCCCACCAAACCTCTTCCCTCCAGCCAAAGTTGTAAAGTTCGTTTCCGACATAAGGACTTGCACATCTCATTGTTGCAATGGGCACACCAGTATCCCTATTTAAACGATTTGTTTTTTCCCTTCTCCTCCACAAATTATACCAACATCAAATACAGCGAAAGCAGGGGTTATACTGTGGGGGAGGGAAATACAAAGCAACAAAGAGATAATCTTATAAATGTGTTAGAAAAAATCGCATGAAAGAAAAAAACATTTGAATACATATTTTAGGGTTCATTTCCCTAACATCAACTTATCTGAACTTTTCTGCTTGACTCAGACATATGCTAATTATTGCAAATAAGGGAAACCATGGGACCTATGTTTGTTTGGGCTTGGCTTACTTCACTTAATATAATTTTTTCCAAGTCTTTCCATTTCCTAACAAATGGAGCAATGTCATTCTTTCTGATGGAGGCACAAGATTCCATTGTGTATATATACCACATTTTCTTGATCCATTCTTCTACTGAGGGGCATCTGGGTTGGTTCCATATCTTAGCTATGGTAAATAAGGCTGCAATAAACATAGTCATGCTGGTAGCTTTAGTGTGGTCTTGTTTGTGAACATTTGGGTAAATGCCCAAAAGTGGGATTGCTGGGTCATAGGGGAGCTCAATGTGAAGTCTTTTGAGGAACCTCCATACTACTTTCCAAAGTGGTTGAACAAGTTTACACTCCCACCAACAGTGCAGTAAGGTTCCTTTCTGTCCACATCCCCTCCAGCATCAGTTGTTATTAGAGTTCTTGATTATAGCCATTCTAACTGGGGTGAGGTGGTATCTCAATGTTGTTTTGATTTGCATTTCTTTTATGGCTAGGGAGGTTGAGCATTTCTTCATGTGTCTATTGGCCATCTTTCTTTCCTCTTCAGAGAAGTTTCTCTTAAAGACTTTAGCCCACTTATTTATTGGGAAGTTGTTTCTTTGAAGATTTGTTGTTGCGGGATTAAATTTGTTGAGTTCCAGGTATATTTTAGATATGAGACCCTTCTCTGTTCTATGGCTAGTGAAGATCTTCTTCCAATCCGTGGGCTTTCTATTGATCTTGCTAGCTATGTCCTTTGCCATGCAGAAGCTCTGCAGTTTCATGTAATCCCATTTGTCCAACCTTTCTTTGATTTGTTGTGTTTCTGGGTCTCTATTAAGAAAATTTCAGCCTGTGTCAAGGAGACCTAGGGTTTCTCCTATTCCATCCTGTAATGTTTTCAGAGTGTCTGCTTTGACTCTGAGGACTTTGATCCATTTGGAGTTGATTCTGGTGCATGGTGATATATAAGGATCTAGCTTTAGTTTTCTATAGGTATTTAACCACTTTTGCCAGCACCATTTACTGGAGAGGCAGTCTGTCTTCCATTTTTTAAAGTTCCTTATAAAGATTAGATGACTATAGGTCTGTGGGTTCATTTCTGGGTTTTAATTCTATTCCATTGGTCCTGCGGTCTGTTCTTGTGCCAGTACCAACCTGTTTTGATTACTATGGCTTTATAGTAGAGTTTGAAATTTGGTATTGATATTCCTCCAGCACTATTCTTTCTGTTGAGGATCATTTTTGCTATTCTGGTTCTTTTATTGTTCCATATGAATTTTTCGATCACCTCTTCTATTTTCTTGAAGAATGAGGTTGGAATATTGATAGGTATCACATTGAATTTGTAGAAAGCCTTGGGAAGTATTGCCATTTTCATGATGCTGAACTTTCCAATCCAGGAGCAGGGGAAGTTTTGCCACTTTCTAGGTTCTATTTTGATTTCCTTTTTCAGATTTTTAAAGTTTTCATCATAGAGGTCCTTCACTTCTTTGGTTAAGTTAGTTCCTAGTTATTTCATTTTTTGTGGGGCTATTACGAATGGAGGTGCTTTCCTGATTTCATCCACACTTTTTTCATTGTTGGCATACAGATAAGCCATTGATTTTTGAGGGTTAATTTTATACCCTGTTATTTTGCCAAAGTTTTGAATCAGCTTGAGTAATTTGGGAGTGAAGTCTGTGGGATTCTTTAAATACAAGATCATGTCATCTGCAAAGAGGGAGAGTTTGACTTCTTCTTTGCTTGTTTCGATTCCCTTTATGTTTGCATCTTGTCTTATTGCTGCAGCTAGGCATTCTAATACTAAATTGAAGAGCAGTGGAGAGAGTGGACATCCTTGTCTCATTCCTGAATTTAGAGGAAACGGCTTTAGTTTTTCACCATTAATTAACTATAATGCTGGAAGTAGGTTTGTCATATACAGCCTTTATCATATTGAGTAACATTCCATTGATTCCTAATTTTTCCAGAACATTCATCATAAAGGGGTGCTGGATTTTGTCAAATGCTTTCTGCATCTATTGAGATAAACATGTGGTTCTTATCCTTACTCCTGTTGATGTAATGAATTATATTAACTGATTTGCATATATTGAACCAGCTTTGCATCCCTGAAATGAATCCTGTTTGATCGTGGTGTATGATTTTTGGATAAATTGTTGACGTCAATTGGCCAAAATTTTGTTGAGAAGCTTTGCATCAATGTTCATCAAAGAAATGGGTCAATAGTTCTCTTTCTTTGATGAGTCCCTGCCTGGTTTTTTGATGAGGGTTATGATGGCTTCATAGAATGAGTGCAGCAGTGAACTTTCTTTTTAAATTTCATTGAAGAGTTGCATGAGTATTGGTGTGAGTTCTGCTTTGAGTGCCTTGTAGAATTCCACTGTAAAACTATCTGATCCTGGGCTTTTCTTAGGTGGGAGGTCTCTTATTGCTTTTTCTATTTCAATGCTTGATATGGGCCTGTTAATATGTCTTAACTCATCTTAGTCTAGTTTCGGCAGGTCAATAATTGCTAGGAAAAGATCCATTTCTGCCTTTCCAAACTCATTAGCATAAAGTTTTGAGAAGTAATCCCTTATAATGTTCTGAATCTTGGTTGTTTCTGTGGTGATGTTTCCATTCTCATCTCTGAGTTTGTGTGTGTTCTCTTCTTTTTCTGATAAGATTTGCTAAGGATCAGTCAATTTTGTTAATTTTTTCAAAGAAACAACTCTTTGTTTTGTTGATTCTTTCTATGGGGTTTTTTTTGGACTCTAATTCAGTCAATTCTGATTTAATTTTAATTATTTCTTTCCATCTACAGGATTGGGGTTTATCTTGCTGCTATTTTTCAAGGAGGCTCAGATGTCTCATTGAATTGTTGGTTTCAGATCTCTCCAATTTGTTGATGTAGGAACTCAGAGCTATAAACTTGCCTCTGAGTACTGGCTTTGCTGTGTCCCAGGGGAGCTGGTAATTTGTGTGTTCATTTTTGCTGAATATCATGAACATTTGAACTTCCTCTCTTCCATGACCCACTGGTGATTCAGCAGTGTGTTGTTCAGCCTCAATGTGTCACAGGACTTTCTTTGGTGTCTTTTTGTGTTGAGTTTTAATTTTATTCCCTTGTGGTCTGAGAGAATGCAATGTTTCTGAATTTGGACAAGTTTGCTTTGTGACCTAAAATGTGGTCTATTTTGGAAAATGTTCCATGTGCTGCTGAGAAAAACTTGTATTCTGATGCTGCTGGGTGAAATATTCAGTAGATGTCTGTTAAATGTAGTTGATCTCTACAGTTGTTTAGGTCTGCAGTTTCTCTGTTTTGTTTTTCCCGAGTTAATCCATCTAGTATGGAAAGTGGAGTGTAAAAGTCCCCAACAACAAATGTCTTTGGATCTATGTGAGATTTGAGGGAAAGTAGTGTTTCTTGGATAAATTTGGGTACTCCGTTGTTTGGCGAATAGGGATTTAGAATTGTAATATCCTTCAGAAGGAGAGATCCCTTAATTAGTATGTAGCGACCTTCTTTATCTCTTCTCACTGATTTTAATTTGAAGTCTGTTTTATCTGATATTAGGATTGCAACTCCCACCTGCTTATGGGGGCCATTTGTTTGGTAGATTTTGTTCTGCCTTTCACTTTGAAAATGTGTTTGTTCTTATGGGCAAAGAGTGACTCCTGAAAGCATCAGATAGAAGGATCTTGCTTTTTAATCCAACTAGAGAGTCTGTGTGGCTTAATTGGAGCGTTAAATCCGATAATGTTGAGCGATAGGACTGAGCAGAATTGGGGAGTTCCTGTCATTTTATCCACCTTCTTGGGGGCTGCGGCAACTGGGTTCTTCCTATGATTCTTGGATTTTCAGTTTGGGTGTACTTTCTTGGCCTTTATTGTGGTATTGTTGTTTTTCTATGTGTAGGACATCTTTAAGTATCTTTTGTAGAGCTGGTTTGTTCAATTTTTCTTTGCTATGGAAGGTTTTTATTTGACCTTCGGTTATGAAGGAGAGTTTAGCTGGGTACAGTATTCTTGGTTGAGTGTTGTTTGTCTTTAGGGTATGGCATACATCATTCTAGGCTCTTCTTGCTTTGATTGTCTCTGCTGAGAAATCTGAGTTGATTCTAATTGGTTTCCCTTTATACGTGATTGATCTTTTCTCCTTGACAGCTTGAAGGATCTTTTCCTGGGTCTGAGTTGATCTTGTGCAGATTACAATGAGACTGTGGGATGTCCTTTTCTGGTCTGGTCTATTGGAGTTCTTAAAGCTTCTTGTATCTGAATAGGCCTATTTTTTGCATGTTTTGGAAGTTCTCTTCTAGGATCCTGTTAAACAAATTTCCTAGACCATTAACTTCTGTCTCTAGGTGCTCCTCTTTACCCATTATCCTCAGATTAGGCCTTCTGATGGTTTCTTCCAAGTGTTTAACAAATCTATCACATTTCTTGGATTTGTCTTTGATGGTTGTATGTTCTTTCTCTATAATATGTAGGCTGTCTTCAATCCCCAAAATTAGATCTTCTGCATGGTCTAACCTACTATCAAGACTGTCTACTTTTTTTATTGTGAGAATACAGAGGAGTTACAATTACATGGGCAAGATAATAGGTACATTTCTTATCAATCATTGTTGCCTCCTAGTTGTTTCCCCTCCTCATCCCTTCCCATACTACTCCCCTCCCTTCACCAGATCCTCCGCCCAACCCCTATCAAAATTGTTAAGCTCATTTTTTGACATAACGACTTGTACATCTCATTGTTGCAATGGGTACACCTGTATCCCTAGTTAAATGATTTTTTTTCTCTTTCCCTCCACAAATTATACCAACAGCATATACAGTGAAAGTATGGGTTATACTGTTGGGGAGGGACATACAATGCAACAGAAATCATCTTATAAATATGATAGAAACAATTGCATGGGGCTGGGAAGGTGGCTCAGTGGTAGAGTGCTTGCCTTGCATGCCTGAGGCCCTGAGTTCGATTCCTCAGCACCACATAAGCAAAAAGAAAAAAGCTGGAAGTGGTGCTGTAGCTCAAGTGGTAGAGCGCTAGCCTTGAGCTGAAGATCTGAGGGACAGCGCCCAGGCCCAGAGTTCAGGCCCCACAACCGGACCAAAAAAGAAAAAATAAAAAAAGAAATAATTGCATAAAAGGAAAAACAAAAAAAATTGATTATCTTGGGGTTCATTTCCCTAAAATCAACTTATCTGACATTTTCTGCTTGACTCAGACATATACTAGTTATTGCAAATAAGGGAAACTATATGACCTATGTTTCTTTGGGCCTGGCTTACTTCACTTAATATAATTTTTTCCAAGTCTTTCCATACCTAACAAATGAGGCAATGTCATTCTTTCTGATGGTGGCATAGAATTCCATTGTATATATATACCACATTTTCTTGATTCATTCATCTACTGAGGGCCATCTGGGTTGGTTCCATATCTTAGCTATGGTAAATAAGGCTGCAATAAACATAGTCGTGCTAGTAGCTTTAGTGTGGTCTTGTTTGTGATCATTTGGGTAAATGCCCAAAAGTTTGATTGCTGGGTCATAGGGGAGCTCCATACTGCTTTCCAAAATTTTTTAACAAGTTTACACTCCCACCAACAATGCAGTAAGGTTCCCTTCTGCCCACATCCCCTCCAGCATCTGTTGTTATTAGAGTTCTTGATTTTAGCCATTCAAACTGGGGTGAGGTGGTATCTCAATGTTGTTTTGATTTGCATTTCTTTTATGGCTAGGGAGGTTGAGCATTTCTTCATGTGTCTATTGACCATCTTTCTTTCCTCTTCAGAGAAGTTTCTCTTTAAGTCTTTAGCCCACTTATTTATTGGGCAGTTGTTTCTTTGAAGATTTGTTGTTGGAGGATTTAATTTTTTGAGTTCCAGGTATATTTTATATATGAGACCCATGTTCGTTGTATGGCTAGTGAAGGTCTTCTTCTAATCTGTGGGCTTTCTATTGCTCTTGCTAGCTATGTCCTTTGCCATGCAGAAGCTATGCAGTTTCATGCAATCTCATTTGTCCAACCTTTCTTTAATTTGTTGTGTTTCTTGGACTCTATTAAGAAAATTTCGGCCTGTGCCAAGGAGGCTTGGATTTCTCCTATTCCATCCTGTAATGTTTTCAGAGTGTCTGCTTTGAGTTCAAGGTCTTTGATCCATTTGGTGTTGATTCTGGTGCAGGGTGATATATAAGAATCTAGCTTTAGTTTTCTACAAGTGTTTAACCAATTTTGCCAGCACCATTTCCTGAAGAGGCTGTCTTTCTTCCATTCTACTTTTTTAGCTCCCTTATCGAAAATTAGATGGCTATAGTTCTGTAGGTTCATTTCTGGGTTTTCAATTCTATTCCATTGGTCCTGAGGTCTGTTCTTGTGCCAGTACCAAGCTGTTTTGATTACTATGGCGTTGTAGTAGAGTTTGAAATTTAGTATTTATATTCCTTCAGCGCTGTTCTTTTCATTAAGGGTTGTTTTTGCTATCTGAGGTCTTTTATTGTTCCATATGTGTCAACGTCTAAGGCGTTGAGGTCCCTGGGTAAGGATCAAGAAATCACCAGGACACAGGAGATACAGAGTGTAAACAGCAATTGCCACTGCATGCTGTGTTTTATTGCTAGTGGTTATTTAAAGACAAGCAAGCATTATCTTTGCCAACATTTAGTCAGTAGACATTCACCGAAAGAATTTCAACAGATACAATTTTGCTTAAACTATGAGATAATATCTTTGTATATTTTTATCTAAACTATTTTAGAGCAAGCTCAAACCACTTCCCCATACTCAGGAAAATGCTTGACTAGCTGTTCGTCTATGCTTAAGTAAGCAGAAGAGCTACTTCCTCAGCTCCCAGGAGTCTGTGTCATGTGCTTTGAGATAGGGAGACAGACATGTTCCCTCTCTAGCCTGGCATGCCAAAATCTTCCCACATACTCAAAGAAAGTCCTAAGATAATCCTGAGGCCGGAGCCTGTATTATTCTGCCCCTCCAAGACAGACCCTGAGTCTTCACAATTTCCTTCTTTTTTCTTTTGTTTTAAAAGTAAAGCTTTCCACAGGGTCATCATAGAAGCGCTTGCATTGGTTTCATAAAAATCAAATATAACTGTACAAGTACAAACAAAGTAATAACAATCATAATTCCCATACCACTAGCAGTATGTGAAATGCTTTGTAGTATTCCTTTTGGATCCAACCCTTCCAACTGTTTAATAAAATGCATCAGCAATATTAGAAGCATCCTCATTTGCAAATTGTTTACTAAAAATATCATGTACATTAAATTGTAACTGAGCAATCAATTGAGCAGCAGTAGAATTTCCAGATAAATACTGCTGTATTACATTCCAATCATGTATAGATTCATTATATTTTACATTAGTAATGCAAAGATAGTAAAACTCCAATCACATTTCAATAATAACAGTTTCTTCACAACCAATAACTTTTTCCTAACCATCCCACCGTCTATTTAAGAACATTAATTTGTGTTTGTAACTGAGCATCAATTTCTACCTGTGAGACCCACAATTCATGTGAATCCCAGTGCCAATCTTCCACAAAGTGTTTAGTTTGTAAGGAAGTGTATAGGGCAATTCCAGACACCGCAGCAACAGTGGGAATAGCAATTAAGCTTAAAATCACAGCTACAATGGCTCCAATCATATGCTTTGTACATTTTAGCAGTTTCGTAAAAAATTCAATAACAACACTATCCAGGGGATTAGGGACCATTCTCTTCCTAATTTAAAAGGCAGCCAAATATGAGTTCTTTGTTGTAAAATCAGAATACTATCACTGTCATTAAAACCAAGAGAGGAATTAACACAAGAACACAGATGACAATTAAAACAAGAAATAGTAGGAGAAAATGTAAAATTCCCTACTAAAAATACATAAGGCAGAGGTAGACAAGCAGTTACATCATAAGATTTGTACAAAGTAAAATTATAAATGGACGCAGAGTTTGCCGTTCCCGAAAATGATCCATTTGATAGCATCACGGGTTTCAGCGCCACTACGACCTTCCAAAGATGAGTCTGAACAGCAGTGTGTGCAGCCATGAAAACCCATCGAGCATCTGCAGTGCCTCCATCTCCCCAGGCCATCAATCAAGCTCCGGTAAGCAATCCATTAATGGCATCCGTCATACTAGTAACTTTAGATAAATCACATCTGGTAATATTCCATTCTGAACATGTGTTAATAAACTGTCCAAAAGGTCCCTAATCAATAAAATTATTGAACATTTTTCCAAATGTTCCTCTATACTCTTGCTACAGATAAGGCTGATATTTTAAATCAATATAAGTAAAATCAGGGCAATAGTTAAGGATAACTCGCCATCAAAGTGACGCTTTCCTAAGTGTCACCAAGTAGTTAATCACTGCAGCTATGTTCTAGAATTGGAAGTGCCTTTCCCAGGTAAGACCCAATGTTGCCAATTCATAACTAAACAAGGAAGAGGCCCGAGACAAACAGGCAAGGAATGAGTATAGTAAGTAAAATTTAAAAAGCTACCATCATCCTTACTGTTAAATGTCAAATTATTCCAAGGAGGAGATAAAACAGAAGGCATGGTATAGACGGTTATATCCATGTCTCCCCAAACAACGGGTTCCAATAAAGGAGGGTTAGGAACAAAGGCCCAATAACTTACATTGGCATGGGCAGAATTTACAGTAAACAGGGCGTACATCCCAGGAACAAGTTCTCCGCTGTGACAGGTTTCCCAGTGCGTTTTAACATCTTTTGTCCTTCTCCAGTCAACTTTTTAACCTGCCCCCAGGTGGGCAGCGGGGCAGCCAACTGACGCTGACGACAACGTTGTCCCAAAGCCAAGTGAGCTATGGCCCGCACGGGGATTTCTTCTTCCTCAACTGGTGGCCGATTCCTTGTAGGATACAGGACTGTCCTCACTGGGCTGCATCTGTATCCATCGGGCAGCAAGCCAGTATTGTCTGCCATCCTGTGTAGACACAAAACCATATCCTCGCCCTTATGCAATAATGTTCCTGGTTGCCATTCTGCGTCCAATGCAATCTTAACCCATACAGGAGCATTTAAATAAGGTTTTTCTGATACTTGTTCAAAATGGCGCTCAGCTCTAGTTAAAATATCTTCTTGTGTTAAGTTTAAAAAGTTAAGAACAAAAAGCCTGGTGTAAAATTATTTTAGGATTTTGCATGGAAAACCACAAAATATCCATACCTTCGTCCAACCTTTTCCTCCTTTATAATTTTTTAATTTGTTGTTTTAGTGTGCCATGAACTCGTTCAATAATGGCTTGTCCTTGGGGGTTATATTCTATTCCTGTAATATGTACATAAAGTTCACAAAATCTTATAAATTTGATACTTTTATAGGCTGGTCCATTATCAGTCTTTATTTTGGCGGGTACTCCCATGATGGCAAAAGCTTTCCAATAAGTGTTGTATTACATGGTTAACAGTTTCTCCCATAAGGGCAAAAGCCCAAACAAATTTGGAATAATTATCTATTGTAACATGTACAAAGGAAAAACAGCCAAAGACTTGTACATGGGTTATATCCATTTGCCAAAGCTCGTTAGGTTATAATTCTCGAGGATTTACTCCAGCAGGTATAACTCTCATATGCACTGCTCTGCAAATAAGACATATTTTAATAATTTGTTTAGCTTGAGAATAAGGTATTTTAAAATGCATATGTAAATGACCAGCATTTGTATGTAAATGAGCATGATCCTGTTCAGCAGAAGCAAAACTAACTACTTTTTCAACCTGATTATTGCCATACACAAGGTACCCAGGTAACAAAGAGTGAGCCCTAATGTGAGTTACAAACACTTTGGCACTACGTTGTTGCAGTAATGCTTGTAATTGTTCAAATAATTGGTTTAGCTGGGGTTTAGATGAATACGTAACAGCAGTGACTATATTAGTCACAACTCCTACAGAATAGGCAGAATCACTAACAATATTTATATCTCCGCCAAAATCTTGCAACACCTTAATAATAGCAAAAAGTTCATTTTGTTGAACTGGTGCTAAAGTAGTTGTTTGCACCCAATATTTATTTGTCATCCAATAAGCACTATTTGTTTTGGAGCCATCTGTAAAAATGGTAAGAGCAGTGGGAATAGGGGCCTTGGTAATTATATCATGAATGACAAATTGTTGTTTACGCAAGCAATCCCACAATCTACCTTTGGGAAAATGATAGGAAAATTGCCCAGTAAAATTTACTAATGCTATTTGTAGCATTTCAGACATGTTTAACAAATATTCTACTTGGTGTTTTGGTAAAGGAAAAATGATTTCAAATAAATCATACCCCGATAGAGTATATACCTGTTGCCTGGACTGTTGAATAATAATTGCCAACTGTTGTTCATAAGGCATAATATTTTTTGTAAATCTATGCTGTATATAAATCCACTCTAATGGTAGCTCATTTTGTCCTATAATTCCTGTTGGGTATTTCCATGTATCCAAAATATATAAATTTATGGTTTGATCCAGCATTACTTGATGTAAAAACATTTCTTTTATTCTCTGCTCTACAAATTGTAATTCTCTTTCGGCCTCCTTAAAGTTCTTTTGCTATGCAAACCAGGCTCCCCTTGTAACAAGGGAAACAAATTATGTAATTGATAAGTAGGAATTCCTAAGGCCGGTTGCATCCAATTAATATCTCCTAGTAACTTTTGAAAATCATTTAACGTATGTAATTGATCACGTCGTAAAGATATTCTTTGATGTGCCACTGTTTGCCTAGAAACAACATATCCTAAATATCTTACCACCATATCATTTTGTATTTTTTCAGGTGCTATTATTAATCCAAAATCTTTAAATATAGAGGGTAAGCACTGTAACACCATTTCTAATTCTGCCATATTTGGTCCTGCAAATAAAATGTCCTCCATATAATGAGAAATATAAATGTGAGGCCATTTTTGTCTAACAGGTTTTAAGGCCTTATCAACATATATCTGACACATGGTTGGAGAGTTCATCATTCCTTGGGGCAACACCTTCCATTGGAAGCGCTGATGATGGGCTTGATGATTTATTTGTGGTAAAGAAAAGGCAAATCTTTTACAATCTTTTACATGTACAAGAATAGTAAAAAAAAAAAAAAAAAGCAATCCTGTAAATCTATTACTATTATTGGCCAATTTTTAGGAAGCACGACAGGCGACAGTATACCAGGTTGTAAAGCCCCCATAGGGTACATGGATGCATTAACTCCTTGTAAATCAGTCAGCAATCTCCATTTCCCTGACTTCTTTTTAATAACAAATATTGGAGAATTCCATGGTGACATAGACGGCTCAATATGCCCTTTGGTTAACTGTTCTTCAACTAATTGATGAGCTGCTTTTAATTTCTCTTTTGATAAAGGCCATTGTTCAATCCAAAAAGGTTCCTCATATTTCCATAATATCTTTATGGGCTCCATTTAAAAATGCTAAAATTGAATATGAGCTCCCCATTGTTCCAGTACATCTCTACCAATTATGTTAACTGGAACTTCCATAATATAAGGTTTAAGGACAGCTGTCTGTCCATCTTCTGAGGTTATAGTAACATACAACACCGCTTGACCTATAGAATTTATGGGAGTATTGCTAACTCCTTTAATATTACAGGGGATTATTTCATATAATAAATGATTAGGCCATTCATGAGTGTTGATAATTGTAATATCTGAGCCGGTATCTATTAGTCCTGTCAATATCTTTCCCTGCATATTAATTTTAATCTTTTATTGGGAGTCTGGTCATGGGGCCTGAACTCTGGGTCTGGGCACTGTCCCTCAGCTCTTCAGCTCAAGGCTAGCGCTCTACCACTTGAGCCACTGCGCCACTTCCGGGTTTTTTCTTTTTGCTAATGTGGTGCTGAGGAATCGAACCAGGGGCCTCATGCATGCAAAGCAAGCACTCTACCACTGAGCCACCTTCCCAGTCCCTATTAATTTTAATCTTAGGCTGCATTTTAGTAATATGAGTAGTCCAAAACACATTTTGTTGGTTAGTACTTCCAAATCCCCCAATGCGGGGTGTAAATTACTTTCCAATAGATATAAATGGTAATAACAAAATTTGAGCAATTTGTTCTCCCCTTTTAAAGGAAATATCTGCAGCAGCTGACATTAAAATTTTTATTTCCCCAATATAGTCACCATCGATAATTCCTAAATGTACTAAAACTCCTTTTGCATTAAGAATGCATCTACCGGTCAGTAGGCCAAGTGTTCCTTCAGGTAAAGGCCCATAATTTCCGGTAGGAATTTTTTGTGGCTTATCACCACCTTTCAAAGTAAAATCTTCTAAGGCTGGTATGTCCACTGCAGACGCTGTGGGCTGTGGCAGGGACGAGGGAGAAAATGGTTGGCTGCCCTCGGTTATTAATCCTGGGCCCCGGGGCTGGCCCGATGGAGAGTTTCCCTGCATAGGGTAAGCATTTTTTATAGGAATTCCTTTATTGTCTATTTTTGATCTATACTTTCTTGCCCAGTGCTTTCCTTTTTTACATTTAGGGCAAATTCCTGGTCCTCTCTTGTTAACATCAGTAGCCTTTTTACAATTCTTTTTTATATGTCCCATTAGACCACATCCAAAACATTTTAGATTAGAGAGTTTGGTTTGTAAAGCATTCCAGGGAGTGGCCATAGTTTCAGCAAACAACTGCATATGCCGGGATTCGGATGTAATGTATTTACACGCCCTTAAATATGTATTTACATCCCCAGATTCTTTAATAGGCAATAGGGCTCATCTACAGTCCTCATTAGCATTCTCATAAGCCAACATGCGCAGCAGTTGTTGCCATGCAGCCTCTCCCACAACAGTACGTTCCAAGGTCAATTTCAATCATGATAAAAATTCAACTTAGGGTTCATTAGGTTTTTGAATTACTTTAGTCCAGGAGCCATAATGCTCTCCTACTGGCTGAATCATCTCCCATGCCTCAATACCTATGTCTCATAACTGCTCATGGATCTCTTCACGAGAGTTCACTTGCATATGAGCATCTGCATGTTGTTCTGTTCCACTCAACATGGGAAAGGTTATAACCTGCAGGCGTGGATTATTGCTCTGTGCATTTTGTCTTAGCCCTTTCTGTACATAACTCAGTAAACCTCATTTGCCATTGTAGGTATTCAGGTTCCTTAAGCAAGGCTCTACAAAGCATCTTCCAATGCTCGGGAGCAAAATTATTGTAATGTCGAGCAAGCCCATTAAGCAATTCCTTAACATAATGAGACTGCCTTCTTAAGTTTACCAATATCATCAACAGCAACACCCTCATATCTGGCTGGTTGAGCTATACCATTCATAGGGGGTCGTTGAATTACAGGATAAGAAAAATAGGCATTTCATCATCAGACTCACTGTCTAAGCCCTCTGTTTTGTGAGGGAGTGACGCCGTAAAAATTGCATCCATAAGCGGAGGAGCCGAAGGCTGTTTAACATTCATTTTCTCAGATTGTCCTTTCACTCTGCTAATTTCTAACTCCATATGCTGTAATATTGATAAAATCAATTCCATTTGCTCAGACATTCTATTTAAGCTTTCAGTTTGTTCTTTTTCAGCCTTCTTTACCTCTTGTTTTTTCTCCGTTAATTGCGATGCATACTTATCTATTGCATCCTTAACCTCAGAGTCCAATTGTAAATCTACAATAGAAGGGGTGGCCTCTTTCTTTAAGTCTGCTATTAATCTTTCCTCATTTAAAACTTTAAAAAGGGTATGTAAAATAGCCCAAATGGACCAAAATCTAATAGGAATCCTTTCCCCTTCTTGAACAGCTCTGTCTACATTATGCTTTACTCATTTCCAGTTATCAACATCTAACGTCCCTTTGTCGGGGAACCAAGGATTCCATTCCCTAACTACATTAATACACATTTCTATGTCAGAAGAAGAAATAATTACACTATAAGCAGCAAGTAAATGTTTCAGAATACGTAAGTACGGAGTAGACTTAACTTGTCCCATCAACCTGTAATTAAAAGTACTTATATCCCTTCTTGAATTCAACACTGCAGGGTCCCTATTCAGGCGGCAAGAGTCAACGTCTAAGGCGTTGGGGTCCCTGGGTAAGGGTCGAGAAATCACCAGGACACAGGAGATGCAGAGTGCAAACAGCAATTGCCACTGCATGCTGTGCTTTATTGCTAGTGGGTATTTAAAGACAAGCAAGCATTATCTTTGCCAAGATTTAGTCAGGAGACATTCACACAAAGAATTTCAACAGACACAATTTTGCTTAAACTATGAGATAATGTCTTTGTATATTTTTATCTAAACTATTTTAGAGCAAGCTCAAAACACTTCCCCGTACTCAGGAAAATGCTTGACTAGCTGTTCATCTATGCTTAAGTAAGCAGAAGAGCTACTTCCTCAGCTCCCAGAGTCTGTGACATGTGCTTTGAAATAAGGAGACAGAACATGTATCCTCTCTAGCCTGGCAT
The DNA here is from genome assembly GCF_024711535.1 of Dipodomys merriami. Classification (NCBI taxonomy): domain Eukaryota; kingdom Metazoa; phylum Chordata; class Mammalia; order Rodentia; family Heteromyidae; genus Dipodomys; species Dipodomys merriami. The sequence goes on along the minus strand of NW_027203060.1, from coordinate 1,259,450 downwards.
GCCAGGAGCTTTCCACATACACAAACACAGTCCTCAGATAATCCTGAGGCCGGAGCCTGCATCATTCTACCCCTTCAACACAGACCCTGAGTCTAAACACATATGAATTTTTGCATTGCGTCTTCTATTTACTTGAAGAATAAGGTTAGAATATTGATAGGTATCGCATTGAATTTGTAGATACCCTTGGGAAGTATTGCCATTTTCACGATGTTGATCTTTCCAATCCAGGAGCAGGGGAGTTTTTGCCACGTTCTAAGTACTGTTTTGACTTCCTTTTTCAGGTTTTTAAAGTTTTCATCATAGAGGTCCTTCATTTCTTTGGTTAAGTTAATTCCTAGGTATTTTATTTTTTGTGGGGCTATTAAGAATGGAGGTGCTTTCCTGATTTCAATCACACTTTTCTCATTGTTGGCATATAGAAAAGCCATTGATTTTTGAGGGTTAATTTTATACCTTGCTAGTTTGCCAAAGTTTTGAATCAGCTTGAGTAATTTGGGAGTGGAGTCTGTGGGATTCATTAAGTACAAGATCATGTCATCTGCAAAAAGGGAGAGTTTTACTTCTTCTTTCCCTATTTGAATTCCCTGTATGTTTGCATCATGTCTTATTGCTGTAGCTAGGCATTCTAATACAAGATTGAAGAGCAGTGGAGAGAGTGGGCATCCTTGTCTCGTTCCTGAGTTGAGGAAATGGCTTTAGTTTTTCACCACTGAGTATAATACTGGCTGTAGGTTTGTCATACACAGCCTTTATTGTATTGAGGAAGGCTCCATGGATTCCTAATTTTTCCAGAACCTTCATCTTAAAGGAGTGTTGGATCTTGTCAAATGCTTTTTCTGCATCTATTGAGATAACCATGTGGTTCTTATCCTTGCTCCTGTTGATGTGATGAATTATGTTAATTGACTTACATATATTGAACCACCTTTGTATACCTGAAATGAATCCTGTTTGATCGTGGTGTATGATTTTTTGGATGAATTGTTGAAGTTGATTGGCCAAAATTTTGTTGAGAAGTTTTGCATCAATATTAATCAAAGAGATGGGTCTATAGTTATCTTTCTTTGATGAGTCCCTGCCTGGTTTTGTTTTGTTTTGTTTTGTTTTGTTTTTTTGGGGGGGTCCAGTCATGGGGCCTGAACTCTGTCCCTCAGCTCTTCAGCTCAAGGCTAGTGCTCTACCACTTAATCCACAGCACCACTTCCGGCTTTTTTCTTTTTGCTTATGTGGTGCTGAGGAATTGAACCCAGGTCCTCAGACATGCGAGGCAAGCGCTCTACCACTGAGCCAACTTCCCAGCCCCCCCTGCCTGGTTTTGGGATGAAGGTTATTATAGCTTCATAGAACGAATTTGGTAGTAAACTTTCTCTTTCAATATCATTGAGAAGTTGAAGGAGTATTGGTGTGAGTTCTGCTTTGAAGGCCTTGTAGAATTCCACTGGGCTTTTCTTAGATGGGAGGTCTCTTATTGCTGTTTCTATTCCAATGCTTTATATGGGCCTGTTAATATGGTTTAATTCAACTTGGTTTAGTTTCAGCATGTTAATATTTGCAAAGAATAGGTCCATTTCTGCCAAGTTCTCAAACTTATTAGCATAAAGGTTTAAGAAATATTCCCTTATAATGTTCTGAATCTTGGTTGTTTCTGTGGTGATGTTTCCATTCTCATCTCTGAGTTTATTTTTTTGGGTGTGTTCTCTTCTTTTACTGATAAGATTAGCTAAGGGTCTGTCTATTTTGTTAATTTTTTCGAAGAATCAACTCTTTGTTTTGTTGATTCTTTCTATGTTTTTTTTATGGATTCTAATTCATTTAATTCTGATTTAATTTTAATTATTTAATTCCGTCTACTGGATTGGGGTTTATCTCGCTGCTCTTTTTCAAAGAGGCTCAGCTGTCTCATTAATTTGTTGGTTTCAGATCTCTCCAATTTGTTGATGTAAGAACTCAGAGCTATAAACTTGCCTCTGAGTACTGCCTTTGCTGTGTCCCAGGGTAGTTTGTGTGCTCAATTTGTTGAATATCATGAACACTTGAATTTCATTTCTAATCTCTTCCATGATCCACTCATGATTCAGCAGTGTGTTGTTCAGCCTCAATGTGTTACAGGACTTTCTTTGGTGGCTTTTGGTGTTGAGTTTTAATTTTATTCCCTTGTGGTCTGAGAGAATGCAATATTTCTGAATTTGGACAAGTTTGTTTTGTGACCTAAAATGTGGTCTATTTTGGAAAATGTTCCATGTGCTGCTGAGAAGAACGTGTATTCTAAAGCTGCTGGGTGACATATTCTGTAGATATCTGTTAAATCTAGTTGATCTATACAGCTGTTTAGGTCTGTGGTTTCTCTGTTGGGTTTTTGCCGAGTTGATCTATCTAGTGGGGATAGTGGTGTGTTAAAATCCCCAAAAATAATGTCTTTGGACCTATGTGACATTTCACAGAAAGTAGTGTTTCTTGGATAAATTTGGGTACTGCATTGTTTGGCAAATAGAGATTTAGAATTGTAATATCCTCCTGAAGGAGAGATCCCTTAATTAGTATGTAGCGACCTTCTTTATCTCTTCTCACTAATTTTAATTTGAAGTCTGTTTTATCTGATATCCTGCCTGCTTATGGGGGCCATTTGCTTGGTAGATTTTGTTCTGCCTTTCACATTCAAAATGTGTTTGTTCTTATGAGCAATGTGTGACTCCTGAAGGCAGCAGAGAGAAGGATCTTGCTTTTTAATCCAACTAGACAGTCTATGTTGCTTAATTGGAGAGTTAAGCCTGTTAATGTTTAGAGATAGGACTGAGAGGTATTTGGGAGTTCCTGCCATTTTATCCACAATCTTAGGGGCTGCAGCAACAGGGTTCTTCCTATGTTTTTGGATTCTCAGTTTGGGTGCAGTTTCTTGGCCTTTATTGTGGTCTTGTTGTTTTTCTCTGTGTAGGACACCTTTAAAAATCTTTTGTAGAGCTGGTTTGTTGGAGATATATTGTTTCAATTTTTCTTTGCTATGGAAGGTTTTTATTTGACCTTTGGTTATGAAGGAGAGTTTAGTTGGGTACAGTATTCTTGGTTGAGAGTTGTTTGCCATTAGGGCTTGGCATACATCATTCCAGGCTTTTCTTGCTTTAATTGTCTCTGCTGAGAAATCTGAGGTGATTCTAATTGGTTTCCCCTTATAGGGGATTGATCTTTGCTCCTTGACAGCTTGAAGGATCTTTTCCTTGGTTTGAATTGATCCTGTGTGGATTATAATATGACAGTGGGATATCCTTTTCTGGTCTGGTCTATTTCGAGTTCTTAAAGCTTCTTGTATCTGAATGGGTCTATCTTTTTGCATGTTTTGGAAGTTCTCTTCTAGGATCCTGTTAAACAAATTTCCTAGCCCATTAACTTCTGTCTCTAGGTGCTCCTCTACACCCATTATCCTCAGATTAGGCCTTCTGATGGTGTCTTACAAGTGTCTTCATATTTCTTAGATTTGTCTTGGATGGTTGTATGTTCTTTCTCTATAATATCTAGGCTGTCTTCAATCCCTGAGATTCAATCTTCTTCATGTCCTAATCCACTGTCAAGACTTTCTACTTCTTTTTTTTATTTCTTTTCCTCCTAGTTGGTCGGCTTTAATAGCTTCAAATTCTTTGTTGGAGCTTTGTTTTAGATCTTGTATGAACTTCTTTACTTCCTTAATTTGGTGTACAGTGGTTATTCTCAAATGACTTAGTTAATTGGTGATGGTTTCCTTGGACTTCCATTCCTTCTGTTGGGTTGCATTCAGTATTCCCTTTGTGGTCTCCCTGACTTCTTTCAGCTCTCTGTTTATGGATTCCATGAATTCCTTTAGTGATCTTTGTGTATTCTCATCCTGCTCTCTCAATTCCTGTATTACTCCTTGATTATCTTCCTCATGTTCACGCAATTCCTGTAGTGTTCTTTGAGTGTTCTCAGCCTGCTCATGCCATTCCTGACTTTCTCTTTGTTCTCGGTCAGCTCCTGCAATTCCCTTCTATCTCTTTGACTGATCTCAGCCTGCTCATGCCATTCCTTTATTTCTCTTTGAGTGTTCTCAAGCTGCTCAGGCAATTCCTGTATCAATCTTTGAGTAGCTTCCTCACGCTCATGATATTCCTGTATTGACTTTCGGTTTGGCTTCTCTCTCTCCCTATCATGCTCATAGAGTCCTTTGTAGGTTTTCAATCTTTTCATTTATCATGTTTACCAGTAATGTTTGTAGAGCTTTTTGGGAGCTCTCCTCTGGATTATTCATTATCTGTTCTGTCCCCTGATTAACATGAGTGGGATTTGAAATACCTGGACTTGCCATTTTTCTTGTGTTTTTCCGGCGTGCTCTGCCCATTTGGGATGAAAGTAGCACCAATTTTGTGCTAGAACACTATCTTAAGGCAAGCATCAACCCAAGTCTGTAGTTGTAGAGTCAAAAGTCTGAAGATATAATCTAGTTCAACAGATATATCTATTCAACATCAAACAGCTATGTGTTAATGGGCTATGAACCACAAAGAACAATTTAGCACACCAGAAATTATTAAGTTTAGGGAGAGATGGGGGTAAAAATATGAATAGAGGGATTTGGATAAGGCAGAGGGAGAGTGAACTTTACTAAGTCCTAATCTCAAAGCAGTAAATAGGTTGGATAGAATGATAGTAGAGAGAGAGAGAAAAAGAAGAAAAAGGAAGAAAGAAAGAAAGAAAGAAAGAAAGAAAGAAAGAAAGAAAGAAAGAAAGAAAGAAAGAAAGAGACAAGAAAAAAATAGAAAAACAAAAATTAAAAATTAAAAAGTGAAACACTTAAAAATTATTTAAATTTAAATATTTATTATTCAGAGAAGAACGTGAATAGTATAAGAGAAGGGGAGGGATAGAAAGGAGACTTGCAAAACTTAAAAATAAAAATCCTTAAAATATTATATAGGTATAAAGAGGTTGTATTGCTATTAAGGAATTTAAGTCTAAGAGGTTTTGGATTGAGTGATAAATTTCTGGATTAAGTGTGTACACAATGGGGGATAAGTTCTAATAATCGACTATGTGTATATCTGAGGATGAGCAGAACAGCAATTAAGTCACACAAATAACGAAAGAGAAGAAAAAGGGGAAAGAATGAGAAGGGAAGAAAAATAAAGGATCAAAAGGTCAGTAGAGACAAACAAAATTTTTTTAAAAAAAGAAAAAAGGCAAAAGAAAATAAAAGCACACACAGATATACCCCTAAAATGAAAATTATAAGAGGAAAAAAAGTTAATAGAAAACAATTTTTTAAGTTTAAAATTAAAAATTAAAAAACGTTCTTTGACATTTTGTGGGGGATGGGAAGATCCTGTATCTCCTTTGTGTCCATAACCATTCTCTTGTTGGAGTCTCTGGTTTGCTTGTGGTGTTTGATTTTCCTATGTCTTGGTTGTTTCTTAAGTCAGTTTGTTTCAGCAGGCAGAAAAATGTTTTGCTTTACCCAGGATTGTGTGATCCTCCTCCCAGGCTAGTTCAATGGCACGGAGATCTGCTTTGAGTATCACAAAAGAGGGAGATGGCTGTTTCCTCTAGTTTGGAGATGCTGTGATGAGGCTAGGTTCTGGGTAGAGTTGAGGCCTTTCAGCAAACAGTAGCTTTTCTGAGGGGCTAGCTTCTGAGACACTCAAGGAGCCCAGCCTGGAGCCATTCTCAGGGTTTATGTTTACTGAATTTCAATTGATTGTCAAGGCTGCTGTAGGGAGGGGCAGCCTGTAGCTCTGTTTACCCAGTGAAGAAAGCCACTCCTGGGGCTGGTGGCCTGAGCTGGGTGACTTTTCCTTGGGTGGAGCTAAGCCTGGAAGTTCAGGTTAGGTACCTGTGACCTGCTAAATGACTCATTTGTTTTCTTCCAAGGCCTGAGTTGGAGCTAGCTGCTCAGCCAGGCCTTTGTCAGTATCAAAGATGGAGATCTCCAGTAGTGGGGGGGAGGGGTGGCCTTCCCACCTCTGCTCCCTGAAAAGGAGTGAGGATGTCAGGCTTCTACTCTTGCCGGAATCTTGATTCCTGGGTTGTCTCTGGTCTGTGAACTGCAGGATGCAGATGTCTGCTCCTTGTCAGTTCTTGCTGTTGTTGAGGAGAATCTGCTCACCCGCCACATCTGGTATCTTTGTCCCGGACTCTCTGTGTTGCAGGTATGATGGCTCCGGTCACCACCACCGCGGCTGTGGCCGCAGTTGCAACTGCTGGCAAGTGCTCAGATCTGTCTCCTTGCCTGGATTTTCCCTTTCTGGCTTAACTGTACTGTGATGGCACACTTGGTGTGATTCTCTGTCTTAGGACTGTTCACTGTAGCACTAAAACTGCTTTCTATGCAAGAGCTTCATTAGCCTCCAGCTTCTCCACCGCCATCTTCCCAGAACTCTAGCCAACTTGTTGATGTAGCATTGTATCAGGATCTGTTGTTGGGGGATTTAGCTTTTTGAGTTCTAAGAATATTTTAGACAGGAGGCCCTTGTCTGTTGTATAGCTAGTGAAAATCTTCTCCCAGTCCATGGGCTTTCTATTGATCTTACTAGATACGTCCTTTGCCATGTAGAATCTCTGCAGTTTCATACAATCCTATTTTCCAAACTTAATCTTTGATTTGTTGTGGGTCTTTGTTGTCTGGGTCTTTATTAAGAAAATGTTGGATTCCAGAGGAAGATGGAAGAGGAGAAGCTGGGGGTTAATCAATTCTCACATAGAAAGCAGTTTTAGTGTTCCAGTGAAAAGTCCTAGGCTATAGCATCACACCAAGTGTGCCATCATAGTACAGAGAGTTTAGCCAGAGAGGAAAAAAATCCATGCAGCTTGGTTAAGGAAGACAGATTTGTGCACTTGCTGGTGTCTGTGGTGACAGTGGTAGTGGCTGCCACCACAAACACCATATCAACAGTGAAGAGCCCAAGAAAAAGGTGCCAGAGGTGGTGTATGATTGGATTCTACTCACAGCCAGCAAAAACTCACAAGGAGCAGGAATCTTCATCGTGCTGACTATAGACAATCACAGACCTTGGATGGCCGGAAACAAAGGGATAGGTGTTGAGTACCCGACACTCTCACTCCTTCTCATGGAGCAACAGTGGGAAGGTAGCCCCTCCCCCCACCACAGAAGAACTCCATCCTTGATACTGACAAAGGCCCAGCCAGAGCAGCTAGCCTGCAACTCAGACCTTGGAAGAAGACAATAGGAGCCATTGAACAGGTCTTGGGAACCTGACCTGCCTGGCTCAGCTCCACCCAAGGGAAAGTTGCTCTTCCCAGGCAGAGTAAGCTCCACCCATGGAGGAGTAATGTTCTTCACTTGGTGAATGCAGTCAGAGGCTGCCCCTCCCCACTGCAGCTTAGGCAACAGACTCAGAAGCAGGAGGGGTAAAAGACAATTGAAACTCAGTAAATCCTGAGAATGGCTCCAGGCTGGGCTCTGTGAGTGTCTCAGGAGCTAGCCCCTCAGGGAAAAGCTACTGATTGCTGACAGGTCTCAAACCTACCAACAACATAGCCCCATCACAACAACTCCAAGCTAGAAGAAACAGCCATATCCCTCTTTTGTGATACTCCAAGCTGATCTCCCTCCCAATGAACTATCCTGGGAAGAGGATGATAAAGTTCCAAGTAAGGCAGAGCTTCTTTCTGCCTGCTCAAACAAACTGATTTAAGAAACCAATGAAGGGGCTGGGAAGATGGCTCAGTGGTAGAGTGCTTGCCTTGCATGCCTGAGGCCCTGGGTTCGATTCCTCAGCACCACATAAGCAAAATGAAAAAAGCCAGAAGTGGCACTGTGGCTCAAGTGGTAGAGCTCTAGTCTTGAGCTGAAGAGCTGAGGGACAGCACCCAGGCCCAGAGTTCAGGCCCCACAACTGGACCCCCCCAAAAAAACCAACAAAAAAACACACACACACAAAAAAAGAAACCAATGAAGCCACAGGAAAACCAAACACCACAAGCAAACCAGAGACTCAAGCAAGAGACTGGTTATAGACCCAAGGGAGACACAAGATCCCCCTCCCAAATAAATAAAGGAACTCTTTTTCTTACCAAATTTTAAAAAAATTAAAAATTATTTTCTTTTTTTAAAAAATCAATTCTAATTTAGGTGTGTGTGTGTGTTTGTAACTCTTTTTACTCTTTTCCCTTTTGGTCTTTTTTGTGTTTTCTTTTTGCATTACTTAATTGCTGTTCAGCTCATCCACAGATATATACCTGCCTTGAATTATTAGACTTTATCCTTCATTGTGTACATACCTAATTTAGAAATTGATGACTCAATTCACTAACTCTCAGCCTTAACTCTTTTAATAGTAGTATTATTTCTTAATACTTTAATAACCCGTGAGGCCCCGATAATCAGCGGGGCCAAATAGTAAGCTTGACCCCGGGACCCAACCTGCTGCAGGGAGCAGGGCATAAAGAGTTCATCCTAACTGATTCACAGACTGGGCCACAGGACAGAGCACGGCTTTGAGAGGCTGATGTCACCACCCCACAGAGTGTGCTGCCTGAGAAATGTGATATACCAAGGGGCGGGGGCATGCTGATGGAAGGGCGTGCCATACCACCAAAGTGTGGTGGGGTATGCTGCCAATGGAATTCCGTTCCTGAAAGGGGCAGGGTGTGCTACTGTATCAATGGGGCATTGAGCCCCCCCACATGGTGAGCTGTCAGGAAGTGATTGCACGGTGGGCTGCTTGGGGAAGAGCATGAGTGGCAGTTGGAAAACTGTTAATTGAAAAACTTTAGGGGAAAAACCATTAGAAAGAAAACAGTGCTGAGGAAGGAGTGGAGTAGGAGTGGAGGAGAGATGGCCAGAGGAGAAAGCCTGCCGGAGCAGAGCAGGGCAGGTCTGTGGAGGACAGGGCAAGCCTTGAAAGGCCATTTGGGGACTCCTGCAGGGGCCATTTGGCACCTCCTTTAGAAGTCATTCAGCATTTTCCTCTAGAGAGGCCTATGGAAAGGCACCTCCTGGAGCAGAGCAGGGCAGGCCTGTGAAGAGTAGAGAGGCCTGTATGCGAAAGAGGAAAGGAAGAAAGGGAAAACCTTTCCCTTTGGAGGTTTGGAGGTCAGAGTTTTGGAGGCTTGCAGCCCAAGTAATTGGTGGTTTACGGACCACCTAATAAAGTTCGAGGGGTCAGGACTGCCTATTGGAGGTTTGGAGATTTGGTGGTTGAGTCTACTCTTGGTTCTGGGTATCTAGCCCATGAAAAGGTAGTCTCAAGACACATTTCTGCTGTAAATTGTCTAAATAAGCTTCTTTTGTTCACCTCTCATGGTACCTCGATAGATTGTATCATTCTATGGAGGTCATAAGTTTTGGGGGCCCCAGGGAAATAATCCATCTGGATGGCATCAGACCTTGGCCAAGAGAAAAACCCTTCATTGGTGAGTATCTCAGCCCTTAGGGGTCCCAAGGACCAGCATGGACAAGAGTCATTTGGGAACCATTTAGGGATGAGTTTGGAAAACCTTGCCAGCCTGTATTTGGGATCTCCTCAAGAGGTCATCTGGGGCCTCCTGAAGAGGCCATCTGGAACTTCCTCTGGAGATCATCTGGGCCTTCCTTGAGAAGCCATCTAAGACCTCTTCTAGAGATCATCTGGGAGATGTGGTACATGTGGGTTAAGTGTCTGTGGCTATTTGTCTGTGTGTGTATGTGTGTGTGTGTGTGTGTGTGTGTGTGTGTGTGTGTGCTGATCATTCTATCCGTGTCTTGTATACTCTTCTGTTTACTCCTTTTTTGTAGAATAAGAGAACAATGTCCTAAAGTTCTCATAAAGGAAACTGGAACTGAAAAATCTCCCCCAGTGTTACAGGATCCCCCTGAGGAAGACCCACTGGTGTACTCTCCCTCCTATTCTGTGCCATTGGCACCTCCGATGTTAAATACCCCCCATACCAGAAGTGGTTCCTTGTACCAGCCTGAGGTGGTACAAGTTGGTACAGTCCCTTTATTACCCTTGAGACAGGAGAATGGGGAAGATGGTGGGCAAGTCCCCTTTCTAGGGTGTGTTCCCTTTACAACTAGTGACCTGTATTACTGGAAACAGCAAAATCTGTTCTATTCTGAAAAACCCCAGGGGCTCATCTCCTTATTGTAGACAGTATTTTTCACACACCACCCACCTGGGATGATTGTCAGCAACTTTTACAGGTGCTTTTCACCTGGGAGGGAAGGGAGTGAATCCAGCACAGTGCCTTGAAGGCAGTCCTTGGACCACATGGTTTACCCACTGATGACTCAGTGTGTTGGAGTGAGTCTTTCTCCACCCAAGCCGGGATTAAAACAGTGATCAAGGTAAGGAGGCACTTATCAATTATTGCTAGGCTGTTAGCAGGGATACAGGAAGTGCATAGGAAACCAACTAATGTATCTAAAGTGAGTGAGACTGTACAGCTCCCCAGTGAGTCTCCTGCTGCTTTTCTAGAACATTTCTTGGAACCCTATAGGACCTATATGCCTTTAGATCCTGAGGCCCCAGAGAATTGAAGAGCCCTAAATGTCATCTTCGTTACCCAGTCAACACCAGATATTAGAAGAAAGCTTCAAAAGTTAGAAAGTTTCGAGGGAAATTTGTTATCTGAGTTGGTAGCAGTTGCCCAGAGGGTGTTTGATAACAGAGAAGCCCAGGATGAAAAACAGATTAAGAAGGAGGTTCAAGTTTTAGTAGCACACTCTTCATTAAATGGTGCTGGCAAAATTGGTTAATCACCTGTAGAAAACTAAAGCTAGATCCTTATATATCTCCCTGCACTAGAATCAACTCCAAATGGATCAAAGACCTCAAAGTCAAGGTAGACAACCTGAAAACAACACAGAAAGGAAGAGGAGAAACTCTAGGGCTCCTTGGCACAGGCCAAAATTTTCTTAATAGAGACCTAGAAACACAGCAAACCAAAGAAAGGTTGGGCAAGTGGGATTACATGAAACTGCAGAGTTCATAAAGGCAAAGGACAAAGCTGGCAAGATCAATAGAGAGCCTATGAATTAGGAGAAGATCTTCACTAGCCATACAATGGACAAGAGTCTCATATATAAAATATACTTAGAACTCAAAAACCTAAATCCCCCAACAACAAAATCTCAAGGAAGCAACTGCCCAATAAATAAGTGGGCTAATGATTTATAGAAAAACTTCTCTGAAGAGGAAATAAGTATGGCCAATAGACACATGAAGAAATGCTCAACTTCTCTAGCCATAAAATCAAAGCAAAACCACATTGAGATTCCACTTCACCCCAGTTACAATGGCTATAAACAATAAATCTAATAACAAGAGATGCTGGAGGTTATGTGGTCAAAAGGAAACCCTACTGCATTGATGGTGGGAGTGTAAACTCGTTCAACCACTTTGGAAATTAGTATGGTATTTTTCTAAAAAAACTCCACACAGAGTTCTCCCATGACCCAGCAATCCTACTTTTGGGCAATTACCCAAACGACCAGAAACAAGGTTATACTAAAGCCACAAGCACAACTATGTTTGTTGCAGAATTATTTACCATAGCTAAGATATGGAACCAACCCACATGCCCCTCAGTAGACGAATGGATCAAGAAAAATGTGGTATATTTATACAACAGAATTCCATGCTCTCATCAAAAAGAATGACATTACTCAATTTGTTAGGAAATAGAGAGACTTGGAAAAAATTATATTAAGTTAAGTAAGCCAAGCCCAAAGAAACATAGATCCCATGGTTTCCCTTATTTGCAACAAGTAGGACAAGTCTAGGATGAGCAGAAAAGGTCAAAAGCTATGTACATATGACCATATAAGATGATTTTAAGTGAAATGAACCCCAAGATAGGGACACAAGTGTTTTTTTTTCTTTCTTGTTATTGTTTTTAAAGTATTTGAAATGTGCTATGTGATTTTTTTGTTTCTCTTGTATGTTCTTCCCCCAAGGTATAACCCCTATTTTCACTGCATTTGATGTCCATGCCCTGTATCTTGTATATATGTTTTTCTAATTTTAGGAGGGGAAGGGAAATAACAAAATGCTAAAATAAGGATACAGGTTTACCCATTGTAACAGGAGATGTACAAGACACTATGAATGAAAATGAAATTTACAACTTGCAGGGGGCTGGGGGGTGGGAGGAGTTGGGGAGGTAGGGAAGGAAGAAATGGTGGGGAAAAAAAGGAGGTAACAATGCTCGATTGGAAATGTAATCATTACCTTACTCCTGTAACTGTAACCCCTCTGTACAGTGTTTTTACAATAAAAAACAAACAAAAAAAGAAAATTTTGGCCTGTGCCAAAGAGCCCTAGAGTTTCTCCCAATCGGTAACACTAAGTATTTTCATGCTATCACACCTTTTTTGGGAATGAGTATTCATCCAATTACACACCAGAACACAAGTCTAAGACAAGCACCAACCCAGAACCTTATAGTTGCACAGACTTTGGGAGTTTACAATCAACAATGGATATTTTCACTCTATCTCAACCTTTTGGGAATGAGATTATAACCTATAACACACCAGAACACACATCTAAGACTCACACTTACCCAGAGCATGATAGCAGCACAGACTTTGGGTGTTTACAATCAACAATGGGAGTTTTCACCATATTTCCCCTTGTTGGGGAGTGAGAGTGTATTAATTACACACTAAATCACAATTCTAAGACAAGCTCCCACCCAGAGCCCTGTAGTTATGCAGGAATTGGAGGTTCACACTCAAAATCTGTATTTTCACTCTATTTTTCCATTTTGGGGGGGGCGTCCGGTGATGGAGCCTGAACTCTGGGCCTGGGCACTGTCCCTCAGCTCTTCAGCTCAAGGCTAGTGCTCTACCACTTGAGCCATAGCGCCACTTCCAGCTTTTTTCTTTTTGCTTATGTGGTGCTGAGGAATCGAACCCAGGGCCTCAGGCATGCAAGGCAAGCGCTCTACCACTGAGCCACCTTCCCAGCTCTCTATTTTTCCTTTTTGGAATTGAAAATATCTCCACTTCCCCACCAAGCCTGAATCCAAAGCCCTGTAGTTGCATGGACTTTATAGGTTCTCATTCAAAAATAGTTTTTTTCACTATTTTTTGGAGATGAATGTATATCCAGTCCCTTACCAGAACACAATTTTAAGATAAGCACCAACTCAGAGCCCTGATGTTGTGCAGACTTTGGAGATACACAATACAAATAGGTATGTCACTCTATCTCTCCAATACCACCACTGAGCACAGTTTTAAGACAAAATCCACACCTGGGCAGTATCTTTGCATTGATTTTAGAGGTCCCCAATCATAGATTGGTGTTCCCTTATTCATCTCTGTTTATCTTGTCAGGGGAGGGGTACTGTGTTTTGGAAATGGGGATTATAAACAGTTGTAATCAGTGAGTAGCTATGTTATGAGATTTAGAATGGTTAGTTTCCAAGGGATAACACTCTAAGCAACTTTGGCACAGTCTGACTGACTACAGATATAGACTAGCTCAATGTTTCACACTTGGGCATCAACAGAGTAAAGAAATCAAAGGGGGGGTTAATGAAGGAGAAGAAATAATTGTAAATGGGTTGAGGTGTAGTTAGAAGAAAGATTAAGATATACAATGAAATATAGAAGGAGAAAATTCAGATTAGAGGGATTTAGCAAAGGAAAGGAACAGAGGTAGGAAAGTTATGACCTAACTTCTAAGTAAGAAAGAGAGAAGAAAAATTTTTGTGCAGTAGGGAATTGGGTAATCAATTTATACTCTAAATTAAGTCTGTACACAGTTAAGGAGAAAGCCTCGTGGTCACCATAGGCTGTGTATCCAGTTGTGAACAGAATAGCAATCAGGAAGGAAAAAAATCCAGGATCATTGCAAAAAGAAAAAACAAGCAAACAAAATGAAAAATAAAAACACATAAAAATCTGACTGAAAAAATGTAACAGAGTTAAACTAGTTGCAAAAAAAAAGAGCAAAATATTTTTTAAAAAATTTAAAATAATAAAGAAATAAATTATAATTGGGAATAGGGAAAGAGAAAAAAAGTATATTCTATTTATTTGGGGAGCTCTTATGTCTCCCCTAAGTCCACTTTCCAGTCCTTTGATTGTGTCTTTGATTTGCTTATAGTGGTCAGTTTTCTCTGTTGTTTGGTTGGTTTTTCAAATCAGCTGGTCTGGGTGCAAAGAAAAAAGTTCTGCTTCCAATGCTAAAAATCAAGATCTGTTTTTGTTCTTTTCTTTGTGTTGCTGGGAGGAGGTTGCTGGAGAGTGTTGTTTGTTGTTGCTGGGCCTGAGCTTGGGTGTGGTTGGGTTTTGGCCTGTCAGTAATCAGTGGCCTTTCCCCAAGTGAGAAGCACCCTTTGGACCTCTAACATGGATCCTTTCTCTGCTTTTATAGCAGTTCCAGTTTTTTTTTATTTATTTTGAATGAAATTTAGTGATATTCCTGCAGCCAGCTGCGCTGGCAGTTTGGCTGCTGTATGGGTGGACTTCTTCTGTTGCTTGCAGGGGGGCTTGGCTGTCTCTCTGGGCTCAACAGGTAGTGAAGGTTGTTCTGTCCTGGCCCTGTGAGGAGTTTCCTCCTCCTAGGTGGAGCAGCCTTCCCCTGGGGGGAGCCGACTCTCAAAGGTCCAAATCCTTGCCCTGGACAAAAATGCTGCCACTTGCTGCTTTTGTGTCCTGAGTTATCTTCTAGCTGTTATGGTGGAGTCTATGCCAGTATCAAATATGGCATTCTTCTCCAGTGGCAAAGATGGGGGGGGGGGGGCTGCTTTCCATGAGCTGTTCTGTGGGAAGGATTGGGGATGCTCACAGTTTCCCTTGGCTTTTCGGCCCATCCTGATCTGCGCCCAACAGTATACAGCAGGATGAGAATTCTGCTCCTGATCGTCCAGTCCATGGTGGAGTGCGTGAAGAGATGCTCACCCCCAGTCTCTGGTTCGTTTGCTTCAGCTTTGGTCGGTCTCACAGCAGCCACTGGTGGTCACGACAACTGTGTGTGCTCAAATCTGTCTTCTGGTGTAAGATGCCTGAATATTTCCTCACTAGGCAGAATCTCTGTACTATTATTGCTCACTTGGTGTGACTTGCCCGTACTGAATTATTCACTGAACCTGGAAAACTGATTTCTTAGGGAGAGATCACATATAGCCCAGGTAGATCTTGGCCTTCTTCCTCCAGTCTTCATTCTTGAGCTCAGGTTTTCTATGTGCGCGCATGCATGTGAACACATGTACATGCACGTGTACACATGTGGTTGTGAGAGTATATGCATGTGTATATGAATGTGTGTGTGCATGTGTGTAAACACCTTTAGGATAGTGTTTAAGCTATCCTCACTTTTGAAAAATTGTAATCTTACCTCCAAGAATTCTAGCCAAAACACAGGCACTCTGAACCCAATGCAGGCTCAAGCTAACAGTCAGAAGGACCACTTCAGAGGTAAATGGCCAAAGGGATGTTGGAACTAAGTTGTTTGGACAGATGAGACAAAGCTGTTCCATTCAGTCATAAACACACTTAGATTCGAAAAAACAAGAAATAAAAAGAAAAAGAAACCTAAAAAAGACAACGGTGAGACAGAAACACGGATCCTTATGTGTGGTCCAGAGATTGAAAGGTGGTATATGTGGGAGGCTGAAGAGGTCAGGACCTGTCTAGTATTCTATGTAACAGCCAGACTCACAAAACAAACAAACAAAAAATATATCGCAATATTATTTCACACAACTATAAAGTATATGTGTCAATGAGTAGAACTTTTATTTTAATGACCCATGAAAAGAAGAGTATGATCCGTGAATGTGTCTGGGCAAAAAACAAATGCACTGGACACCAAAAATCAAACACTAACTAAAATTCAGGCTGCAAGGATGTTTCAAGTTGACCTGGGCCATATGTGGATTACCATACTCAGAAAACAGCAACCAATCGAAAGATACCTGCGTGTATACATACACAAGTAAAAGTACATACATTTATCCAGAAACAACAGGCTTAGTGAGCACTGAAAGCAAAAAAAATATATATCTACTGAAGACCAGAAAGAAAAATGAAAAAGAAAGTATATTGAAAACGAACATTATACCTTAGGGCAGGGACAGGGGATGAGGTGGGGTGGAGAGGAGTGTGAGAGTTGGGGGAGGGAAAGGATAGTGGGACAAAAACAAGGAAGGGAAGGGGTAACAATGACCAACAAGTAATGTACTCATTGCCTTACTCATATAACTGTAAACCTTCTGTAGAGCATCTTTACAATAAAGATATAATATATATATATTATGTATATAAAAGAAATAGTCAATTAAAAAAAAAAGAAATAGAGATGAATAAAGAAACACGTGTACATACATACGAAGGGACTATTCAGAGTGATGATACATACATACATAGAAATTAAGAAATGCACAATCAACTCAATATAAATGGAAATGGACACACACATAAATCCTATTGCATACACCATGAATAAAAATATAAAAATTATAAATTTATCTCAGCAGAAACATGAAACTTTAGTGACATCTTTGATACTTCTACACAGAAAAGAGAACCCTGCACAATCAGCCTAGACTGAATACTCCAGAAGATTCACTCAAAGAGTGTATTTAAAGATAAAAAGCCAGGCTAGAAGCATGGTTCAAGTCTAGGTGTGCAAACTGAGTGATAGCAAACACAGTTATACCTCATAGAACACATCCAAGTTGAGATAAGAAAGACAAAAAGCAGTATAAAAATAACAACTGAGAGAAAGAATGGGGTTCTGTATGTGTGGTCCAGATGTACAGTGAGATGTACAAGTCGTTATGTCAAATAGAACTTTACAACTTTGGTGCAGGGGGTAGGGGGAGCAGGGAGAATTGTGTTGGGAGGGCGGGGGAAGGCTGGGAAGGGATGTGAAGGGTAAACAAAGGAGGAGGCTGCAATGCTTGATAAGAAATGTACTCATTATCTTGCCCATGTAATTGTAACCCCACTGTACAGTATGTTCACAAAAAATAAAAATAAAATAAAATAAAAAACAAGAAAGAATCACAAATTGAAAAAAAAAAAAAAAGATACCCATACACTGTGAATCCCGAAGAGGTCAGCCTTGGGAGAAAAGAACACCAAATTGTAACACCCAAGTACCTCTTCATATGTGCATAAAATAATATACAGACTGAAAAGAATCCCAAAGACAAGGAAACAAATGACCTCTTTTTAATTTGTCTTACTTTATATTCTTTTCCTCATATATGGTGTACACACGTGCACAGTATCAGTAGAAAGCAGATGAAAAAATACAGCATAGTCTCAGCTGAACTAGACATTGATGAGAGTGAGCTAAGCAACTCAAGGGTGGTGATAAGAGGGAGGGAATGAGAGAGAGAGAATGGCTGACACTAAGGAAAAGGAAAGGAATGTACATATCACCCACCCTGGAAGAAATAGTTTTATTGTTAATGTTTGTAGAGTTCATAAATTTATCATTGTTAAAGCTAAAATGTGTTTGTGAAATTTGCAAAATATGACTACTCCACAATACTGTGAAATTTGTGCCATTGCTTAGTCTCAATAAAGAAATCTTTGAGGGGGAAAAAAGGCAACAGTGATACAGAAAGAGGGGTTCCATATGGGAGACTGAGATACTGAAAGGTTGTAGATGTGGGAGGCTGCTGGGGTCAAGACATGTCTGGCCTTCCATGTAACAGGAAGACCCACATTTAAATCCACATTTAAACAATCAGGAAATATATGCATGTGTCAATGAGTATAACTCATCTTGATGACCCATACAGAAGAGGTTATGAACCTTAAATATGGCCAACTAGTTGAACACTATTAAAAAGCCAAGGCTGAAAAGATGATTCCCCAACACTTTCAGGGACGAATAATTAACTAAGATATTATTTGAAGCAAACTCTGAACCAGACAGAAATGCTAACTTAAATGTTTGGTACATAGTTAGATATATAAGCATAAACCAAAAAAAAATAATTACTAAAGAAACCTAATTGTCAATAAGGTTAATAATATCTTGGAATTTAAACCTCAGTGAATACACCAAATGAGAATTGAGGACTCACCACAAGCCACTTCCGTGAGTCCCCACTGCTGGCCCCTAAGTGGCATCCAGATCCTGGGAGGCAGTGTCATCAGGCTGGAGGTTTCCTGCTCTGACTGTGGCAGGAAGGGACACCTTGGCTTAAAAAATAAAGACAAAACAAACATGTCAATAAGATATGTGAATGCAGAAACACATATACATAAATATGCAGGGTTGAGTCAGGTGAATGGTACATCCATAGAAACTAAGACATACAAAACTAAATTACTAAAAATGGAAGTGAACACACAGATAAATCCCAGGGTTCAAAAGACACATATAGTATGAAAAAAATATATAAATTACAACAGCAGAACAGGAAACTTGGCCACCCTAGGATCCTTCTACTCAGAAGAGATAACACTGCAAAATCAACTGTCCAGAAAACTCCAGGAGATTCCACTAGGAGTGGTTTTTTTGTTATTTTTTTAAAATTTGATTGTAGAGATGCTGTGTAGAGGAGTTACAGTTACATGAGTAAGGTAATGTGTGCATTTCTTGTGGAACATTGTTACTCACTCTTTTGTTGTTCTCCCACTAAACCCTTCCTCCACCGTTCCTCCCCCCCCCCAACAAAATTGTAAAGTTCATTTCTGACAGTGTCTTGTGAGTATCATTGTTGCAATGGGTCGTCATTTGTCCTTGTTTCAGCATTTGGTTATTCCCTTCCCCTCCCCCAAACCAGATGCATGTATATACAAGGCAGAGGGTACCAGACTCAAAGACAGTGATTGCCAGAAAAAGAAAATTAGAAGAAAGATCTAGATACAATACATCAGCAACAATAAAGTCAACCATCAAAAAAAGACCTGTTGTTTGCATGTCTTTCAATTAGCATAATTTTGTATGTTCATATGTGCATAGCTATTGAGCTCTTATGATTCTCTGTCAAACTATCCTAGGAATATTCTAATTATTACAAATGAGGAAACCATAAAGGCTGTGTTTCTTTGGGTCTGGCTCACTTCATTTAATATGATTTATCCACGTCTTTCCATTTCCTTACAAAAGGGGAGATGTCATTATTCCACTGTGTATTTATACCATATTTTCTTGATCCATTCATCTATTGACAGGTATCTGGGTTGGTTCCATATCTTAGCTATCGTAAATAATGCTGCAATGAACATAGTTGTGCTGGTGGTTCAAGTCTAGGTGTGCAACTGAGATAGCAAGCACAGTTCTGCCTCAGAGATCACATCCACGTTGAGATAAGAAAAAGATTTTAAAAAAACTAAAAATACAACTGTGAGACAGAAGTGGGTTCCATATGTGTGACCCTGATACTGAAAAGTGGTAGATATAGAGGCTAAAGAGGGCAGGACATGTCTGACTTTCTGTATAAAAGGCAGACTCGAAAACACAATTTAAAAAACTTGTAAGGGCTGGAAAGGTGGCTCAGTGGTAGAGTGCCTGACTTGTATGCATGAGGCCCTGGTTTCGATTCCTCAACACCATATAAGCAGAAAAAGCTGGAAGTGATGTTGTGGCTCAAGTGGGAAAAAAAAGAAATACATGTTTCCTTTTTAAAAAAAAAAACTTGTAAATATGAAACACATTTTAAACAATTAGATGTATGTAAGGGTGTCAATGTGTAAAACTTACATTAATGCCCCATTTGGAAGAGGTAGTATGTGTGAATGTGTCTGGGTACAAAACCTGCAATGGATACTACTAATCAAACACTAAGAAAAAGCCAGGCTACTAAGAAGCATATGAAACATGAATGTGTCTGGGTACAAAAACGCACTGGACCACTATTTGAATACCAAGAAAAAGCCAGGCTGCAAAGATGCTTTAGGTTTTCCTGAGCATTAAGTGGAGCCCATCTTCAAAAAACAACTACTAATCAAAAGATACGTGCAGGCATACACACATCAATAAAATTACATACATTTACCAGGAAACCACAGGATGGGTGAGTACCGAAAGCAAAGGAAATCATCAGGTGGAGATCACAGAGAAGACCAAAAAGGGAAAAGGAAATGGTTTACCAAAATCCTCTTCAGTGGGAGAGAAACAGAGACCCTCATGTGTGATCCAGGTAATGGGAGGCAGGTACGGAGGCTGGAAATGTCAGGACACACGAAAGTCTAGGTAATGATGGAAATGGAACAATTGCAATAAATAATATTGAAACTCATTTACTGAGGATGGGGAGATGTGTCTATGCAATCTGGGGAGAATAGTATACTAGACACCATCAATCAAACAAGTAGAAGAAAGGCATGCTGGAAGATAGTTCAAGACTTCCAGGGACAAATAAATAAGAAAAATATTCACTGAAACAAATAGTGATGCAGAGAGAAACTCATACTCAGAAGGTCCTTAAATAGTTTTATATATAAGTAGAAACCACAGAAATTAATTAGTAGGGGAAAATGCACCTTTAGTCTAGTAAAGACCAAACTGGAGTTCAAATCCCAGCACAAATTTCAAATGAGAATAATGACTTACCACAAGCCACTTATGAGAGTCCCCACTCCTGCCCCTAGGTGGCATCCAGGTCCTAGGAGGCAGGGAAAACAGTTTGGAGGTTTGCTACTCTGACTGTGTGAGCGAGGGAAACCTTGGCTCAGAAAGTAAAGACAAAACAAACATGTTAATAAGAAGTATGTGTACATAGAAACACATGTACATACATACGCATGGATGAGTATGATGCATAATACATATAGAGAAATGAAGAAATACACAAATGAGACTTTAAAAATGAATCTGAATACACAGGAAAATCCCATGTCTCAAGTAACACATCCAATGTGAAGAAAGGAATACTAGACATCGCAGAAGAAATGAGAAAGTTTAGCAAAATCTTGGATACTTCTACTCAAAAGACAGAGCCTTGCACAATCAACCAGGGAAGGAAACTCCAGCAGATTCCTTATAGGAAGGTATTTAAACAAAAAAGCCGCTCTGGAACCATAGTTCAAGTATAGGTTTTCCAACTGACGGAGATAGCAAGCACAGTTCTGCCTGGGTTCACATTTAAGTCAAGATTAGAAACAAGAGTAAAAACACACATAAAAAGAACACTGTGAGACAGAAACAGGGTTCCATATGTGTGATCCAGAGACTGAAAGGCGGTAGATGTGGGAGGCTGCTGGGGTCAGGACATATCTGGCCTTCTGTATAACAGCCACCTGCACAAAAAAAAAAAAAAAAAAAAAAAAAAAAAAACATGTGAATATTGAAATACAATTTTACACAACTTTCAAGTATGTAAGAATGTCAATGAGTAGAAATCATTTTAATGCTTCACGTGGAGAATATGATCTGTGAATGTGCCTGGGCACAAAAACGCAGTGGACACCACTAATAAAACACTAACAAATAGCCACAGTGCAAAGATATTCCAAGTATTCCTGGGCCGTATGTGGAGAACCATATTCAGAACAAAACTACTGATGAAAAGATACATGCATGCATGAATTTAGGGCGAGTTTAGGGAGAGGAGGGATGCTAGGGGAAAAACAAAGGAGGAGGCAACAATTCTTGATAAAAAAATGTACACATTACCTTGCTCATGTAACTGTTACCCCTCTGTACAGTATTTTTACAATAAAAATGTATTAAAAATGAACCAAAAAAGATATATGCATGCATACATACATCAATAAAAGTACTTATGTTTATCTAGAAACCACAGGATGAGTGGAAATCATCTAGTGAAGATCACAGTGAGATCCTAAATGGAAAAATGAAAAAGGTTTACCAAAATCTTATTCATTGGGTGAGAAACAGAGGTACTCGTGTGTGATCTAAGTAATATAAGACAGGTGTGGAGGCTGGACAGTTCAAGACACAGCTGGCTGAGATTGCAATACCCTGACTCACAAAATAAAACAGCTTGTCTATCATTCACTAATACAGGAATTCAAACAATTGGTCTCATAAAACTCTAGGTAAGGGTGCACTTGGAACAACTGTAAGAAATAATAAAGCTCTCTTACTGAAGATTCAGAGATGTGGGCTAAAGACTTCA
Source organism: Dipodomys merriami (assembly GCF_024711535.1). NCBI lineage: Eukaryota > Metazoa > Chordata > Mammalia > Rodentia > Heteromyidae > Dipodomys > Dipodomys merriami. The sequence goes on along the minus strand of NW_027203060.1, from coordinate 1,237,442 downwards.
AGAGAAACTTCTCTGAAGAAGAAATAAGAATGACCAACAGATGCATGAAGAAATGCTCAACCTCTCTAGCCGTAAAAGAAATGCAGATCAAGACAACATTGAGATTCCACCTCATCCCAGTTAGAATGGCTATAATCACAAAATCTAGTAACAACCATTGTTAAAGGGGTTGTAGCCAAAAAAGAATCCTACTGCATTGTTGGTGAGAGTGTAAACTTGTTCCACCACTTTGGAAAGCAGTATGGAGGTTCCTCTAAGACTCCACATAGAGCTTCCCTATGACCCAGCAATCCCACTCTTGGGCATTTACCCAAATGATCACAAACAAGAACATACTAAAGCTACCAGCACAACTATGTTTATTGCAGCATTATTTATCATAGCTAAGATATGGAACCAACCCAGATGCCCCTCAGTAGATGAATGGATCAAGAAAATGTGATATATATATATATATATATATATACACACACACACACACACACACACACACACACACACACACACACACACACACACACACACAATGGAATTCTATGTCTCCATCAGAAAGAATGACATTGCCCCATTTGTTAGGAAATGGAAAAACGGAGAAAATTATATTAAGTGAAATAAGCCAGTCCCAAAGAAACATAGGTCCCATGGTTTCCCTTATTTACAATAACTAGTATATGTCTGGGACAAGCACAAAAGCTCAGATAAGATGATGTTGAGTGAAATGAATCGCAAGATAGAAACACAAGTGCTGGGTTTTTTCTCCCTTGCTATTGTTTCTAACATATTTATAAGGTACCATGTGATTTTTTGTTGTTTTGTATGTCCCTCCCCCATGGTATAATCCCTGTTTTCACTGTATTTCATGTTGGTATAATTTGTAGAGAGGATGTAGGGATACAGATTGACCCATTGCAACAATGAGATGTACAAGATGCTATGTCAAAAGATGAACTTTACAATTTAGGTGAGGATTAGGGGTGTGGTATTGGGGGGTGGGGGTGCGGGGTGTAGTTGAGGATGTGGGAGGGACAGAATGGTAGGGGAAAAACAAAGGAGGAGGCAATAATGCTGGGTAAGAAATGTACTCATTACCTTGCTCATGTAACTGTAACCCCTCTCTACAGTATTTACACAATAAAAAAACATTTTAAAAGTTTTTTTAAAGAATTACACATGAATACAGAAACACGTGTACATACATATGCAGCAATCACATGCAAGATACATACATGCTTAGGAACAAAGACACATATGAATCACTACAAATGAAATTGAACACATAGGTAAATCCTGTGGCTCATAAAACACACACAGTATGAAAAAAAGGATATAAATCACCATAGGACAAACATGAAACTTTACACCAAACAAGGATACTTCTACACAGAAGAGAGAAGCCTGACCAATCACCCTGGGCAGGAAACTCCAGGAAATTACCTTTAGGAGTGTATATAACAAAAAAGACAGCTACAAGCATGGTTCAAGTGTAGGTGTGCAAACTAACAGAAATAGCAAATGCAGTTCTGCCTCAGAGATCACATCCAAGTTGAGATAATAAAAAAAGCACAACCTAAAAACAACCACTGTGTATCAGAAAGGGGAATCCATATGTGTCATACTCATACTGAAAAATGGTAGATGTGTGTGGTGGCAAATGTCAGGATATGTCTGGTCTCTATATAACAGCAAGACTCACAGAAAAATAAACATACAAGTACTGAAACATATATTGCAACAAGTATGAAGTATGTAAATATGCCAATGATTAGAACTCATGTTAATATCCCAAGTTGAGGAGTATATGATCCAGGAATATGTCTGGGCACAAAAATGCACTGGACAACACTAATCTAACAATAACAAAAAATAAGCTTCAAGTCTTCCTAAGCCTTATGTAGAGTACCATATTCAGGAAACAAATACTGATCGAAGATATTGCGTACACACAATAAAAGTGCATCTGTTTATAGAGAAAACATAGGATGAGTGAGTACCCAAAGGAAAGAAATCATCAGGTGGAGATCACAGAGAAGGCCAAAAAGAAAAAACAAAATGGTTCACCTAAATCTTCTTCACTGGGTGAGGAACAGAGGCCCGCATGTGAGATTTAGATTTAACTAGGAGTAGGTGGGGAAACTGGACACTTCAGCACACACCTGGATGAGAAGTCACAATCAAGAAACATGGCCATCAGTCACTCATATACTCATTCAAACAGACATATAAAAATTTTGTTAAGGATGCAAATGAAATTATTCCAAGAAATAATATTGAAACTCAGTTACTAAGGATGGTGACATGTGTGGGCACAATCTAGGGAGAAAATTATACTAGATACCATCAATCAAACACCTAGGAAAAAAAGGCATGCATGAAGAATGCATCAAGACTTACATGGAGAAATAAATAACCAAGATATTCATTGAAACAACAGTGATGCTGACAGAAATACATACTTGGAGGTGGTTACAGTTTTATATATAAGTAGAACCTAAAGAGAAACATGCATTAATAGTCAAATTAAGACGAAACTGGAGTTCAAATCCAAGCACAGATTCCAAATGAGAATAGAGAAGCAGTCACCACAAGCTACTTCCGTGAGTCCCCACTGGTGGCCGCTAGTTGCCATTCAGGTCCAGGGAGGCAGTGGCAACAGGCTGGAGGTTTCCTGCTCTGACTGTGGCAGGGATGGACACGTTGGCTCAGAAAATAAAGACAAAATAAACATGTCAATAAGAAATATGTGAATGCACAAACACATGTACATACATATGCAGATACCAGGTACATGGATGATACATACATACAAAACAAGAAATACACAAATGAATCAGTAAGATTGCTGCTGAACACACAGGTAAATCCAATAGTTCAAAAGACAAGTGTAGTATAAGAAAAGGATAGAAATCACCACAGCAGAAACATGAAACTTTAGCCTAAACTACCGTACTTCTACTCAGAAGAGCGAGCTCAGCACAATCAACTGGGGCAGAAAACTCCAGCAAGTTCCCTATACGAGTGTATTTAACAAAAAAAAAGCCAGATTGCAAACATAGTTCAAGACTAGGTGTGCAAACTAACTGAGATACTTAACCACAGTTCTACCTCAGAGATCACATGCAAGTTGAGAGAAGAAACAAAAGCATAGCACAAACTAAAAAAACACACACACACACACACACACACACACAACTGTGAGACAGAAAGGTGAGTCTATATGTATGATCCAGATAGTGAAAAATGGGAGATGTGGGGGTCTTCAGAGGTCAGGAAATGGCTGGCCTTCTACATAACAGCCAGACTCACAAAACCAAATAAAAATAAATACTGAAATATGTATTTCACAAAGTATGAAGCATGTAAGTGTGTCAATGAGTGGAACTCCAATTAATGCCCCATGTTGAGGAGCATATGATCTGGGAATGTGTCTGGACACAAAAACACACTGGACACCACTAATCCAACAATAGCAAAAAGAAACAGTACATAGCTGCTTCATGTATTCTTGGGCATAAGTGGAGTACCATATCCAGAAAACAACTACTGATAAAAAGATACATGCATGCATACATACTTCAATAAAATTACATATGTTTAATCAGAAACCACAGGATGATGAGATCTGAAAGCAATGGAAATCATCAGGTGGAGATCACAGAGAAGACCAAAAAGGAAAAAAGAAATGGTTTACTGAAATCCTCTTCATTGGGTGAGAAACAGAGGCCCTCGTGTGTGATCCAGGAAATGGGAGGCAGGTGTGGAGGCTGGAGCGTTCAGGACATACCAGGCTGAGATGGCAGTATGCTGTTTCACACACAAAAAATTTCTCCAGTCACTCTTACAGTCATTCAAAAAAATCAGGAATATAAAACACTTGGCAAGGACGCAAATGGAACAATTCCAAGAAGAAATATTGAAACTCAGTTACTGAAGATGGTGAGATGTGTGGATGGACACAATCTGGGGACAAAACTACACTAGACATCGTCAATCAAACAACTCGACAAAAGGAAAGATAGAAGAATTCTTCAAGGCTTTCAGGGACAAATAATTAGCAAAATATCCATTGAAACACACTGATCCTGACAGAAATACATACATAGTTGTTGTTACATAGTTTTATATATAAGTAGATATCAAAAAATTAATTACTAGAGAAAAATGCATTATCAGTCAAGTAAAGACCAAACTGGATACCAAATGAGAATTGAGGACTCACCACAAGCAACTTCAGTGAGTCCCCACTAGTGGCCACTAGATGGGAGCCAGGTCCTGGGAGGCAGTGGCAACAGGCTGGAGGTTTCCTGCTCTGACTGTGATAGGGATGGACACGTTGGCTCAGAAAATAAAGACAAAATAAACATATCAATAAGAAGTACCTAGATGAAGAATATACATATATACACAAGAATGTGTCACATGCATGATACATAATTAGAAAACAAAGAAGTACACAAATGAATCACTAAAAATAGAAGTGAATACACAGGTAAATTGCGTAGCTCAGAAGACACATACAGTATGAAGAAAAGAATATCAATTAGCACAACAGAAACAGGAGATAAAACCCTGTGCACAATTACAGCTACAATGAAACCCAGTAGAAAGGATCACTGCCTTAAAAACATGCCTGGGGATAGGTGCTCAGCTCAAATGGTAGAAGATTTGCCTAGCATACTGGAGGCCTCAGTTATCTCCATTACTGCCTAAAAATGGCCTTCATGGTACAGGCCTGTGTCCCAGGTCTACAGAAGTGGCCTGGGCTCCAGAACCTGTGTAAAAAATGAAATGAAACAAGAAAAATATATTTTAATAAGGAAATGAATAAGTGAATTGACAATTCAATTCAAAATCACAGGAAGAAATGAAAGTAAGCCCAAGAAGTAAACAGAGAAAAGCAGAGATGAAAGTAAATTATAGGAATTGTAGATTACATATATAATTACAAAATGTCTTTGGGCCAGCACCAATGGCTCACATCTTTAATCCTAAATAACTCATGAAGCAGAGATCTGAGGATCACGGTTCAAAGCTAGCCTACAGAAAAAAGTCCATGAGACCCATTTCCAACAATAAAAAGCCAAAAGTAGAGGGGTGTCTAAGTAGTACAGAGCTAGACATTGGCAAAAAAGCTAAGATACAGCATCCAGGCCGGAGTTCAAGACGCAGGACAGGCACGAAAAGAAAAGAAAATGTTAAGTTCTTCAGGATCATGAACATAGATAAGGCATTAGTGAACAAATACTGAAGAGTAAGAATGCAAATATTTGGAATTATAAGATAATAATGATCATTGGAGCTTACTTGTTAAATACCACACAAATACCACCAAATAGATGTAGAATGGGCTTTAGAAAAAAAACTCAAATTTTGACAAAAATGGCTCTAGGAAACAGAGAGAAAAGAATATATTATTTACCATGGAAGAGACAGAAGGAAAATTGCAGACTATCTTCCAAAAGGCTCAGGAGATTCCGGGCACTTCTATTCATTCTTCTCAAACTTTCAAACTGCAGATAAAAAGGGATGGGGAGCACAGGGTGAGGGAAAAAACAGTCATTTTTTTTTACAGTATCACTTTACTGTATTAAAAACTGCTCTTTTAGTATAACCTGCTGAAGATAAATTTAAGATGTAGAAAATGTGAGAAAAATATTCTAATTACCTTAAATCTACTTAAAGTATTATAATACCAACTTTTAAATTCAGAAATCTAAAATATAGATTCATGGCAACTAGAAACAATACTGACGTTTAAAAAATACCATTTCCAAAAAAAGTTAACAGCAAAATTACAATAAGCTGAATTTGTACACTGTATCCATTAAAGTATACATCAGAAAGTAAAATAGACATACAACCCTCTCCCTCCACCAAATTTTTCCAAAAACCTGACACCACTGTAAGAGAATTACCATCTCTATGTAACTGCTTGTAATAACATACACATGCTTCTATTCATTGCTTCAACATTTTCCCTCTAACACTTATCCTTAGCTCCTAAACTACTGTTTTGCTACAAATTAAAAGTCTAATAAGACTTTATAACTGGGGGACAATGATTATTGTTGTTCTTACTCTTTGTAACAGAAAACACTGGGTAAATTGTTATAACTATGGTTTTGGTATATAACATGAGTCTTCCACAAATAGGAAATGAAATGTATTTCACGTTTGCCTGTCAGATCATCCTAGAATTTAAAGTATTACCAATGACTATCTTTTAGAAAGAAACCAAGATACCCAGATCTTAGGTTTTATACCAATTCTTCCTATATTAAGTTGGAACTTACTAAATAGACTTTCACAATATTATTTGAAGTGTAATTTCAATCAAATACACAATAGTACTCGTGGTTAAACAGTAAAAGACTCAGCAGAGGAAAGGTTTTTGCAGGCTAATTGTCAGTCTTTTATGCTACCTTTGTCCTATAGATGTTCACCTATCACATTTCTCTCACTCATCCCATTATGTTAATTATAGTGAATTTTACGTGCCCCTTGTGTGCCTCTGAAGCACAGAATAGAGTCGTGATTTATCATTTTTTACACTACTAAAGACAGTATATAATAAGAAAAGTAGAGCTTAATTCTCACCTGAAAACCTACTTGATAAAAATTGCACTTCATCTTCATTCCCACTACCTCCAAACTACATGGCATCTATTTTATGTGTAGTTTAAATATACTAAAATCCATGGAGAAAGATAATTTGAAATTTAAACTACATTGATTGATTGGCTGGTACTGGGAGTCACACCTGGGGCCTTGCTAGCCTTGCCAGGCAAGTGCTAATTTTTGAACTTACAGCCCAGCCCTGAATAGCCATCTATCCATCCATCCATCCCACCCTCCCTCCCTCTCTGCCCTATCTTTGTCAAGTTCAGTATATAACCACTTTCTTCTTGATGTTTTACACATTTCTCATTGACACACAACAAAAATCTTCAATTTAAAAGTATTCTGAACAATAACAGAAAGTACCTATGAACTCAAGAGTTACAGGTCCTTTGAATTCATGATGAAAGATGAACTACTCCACTTAATAAAAGATGGTGTGGACTATGAATAGTTGTGCTTGACTCTCCTTGGAGAATAAACAAGTCTTAAAGAATGACAGCTTCCCACTACAGTGATGTTTCTGGGATGTGCACTAGCTGTTATGTGGGCTAGCTAGTCCACTTTGCTGAGCCCATAGCAAACAAATCTAAGAAAATCTCATGTCACAAAATATGAACCTTTTTCATTTATCACTATATAATTGAAGACTAAAGATTATTCTTTTCCAAATTATATTAAGCGAAGTAAGCCAGGCCCAAAGAAACATAGGCCCCATGGTTTCCCTTATTTGCAATAGCTAGTATATGTATGAGTCAAGCGGAAAAGGTCAGATAATGTGATGTTAGGAAAATGAACCCTTAGATATGTATTTTAATGGTTTTTTCTTTCATGCATGTGGTTCTAAAGCATTTATAAGATTATTTCTTTGTTGCTTTGTATGTCCCTCCCCCACAGTATAACCCCTGCTTTCACTATATTTGATGTCAGTATAACTTGTGGAGGAGATGGGGAAAAACAAGTCGTTTAAGGATACAGGTGGACCTGTTGCAACAATGAGAATTACAAGTTGTCATGTCCAAAACGAGCTTTACAACGTCGGTGCGGGGGGGGGGGGGGGAGGATTGGGACTGGGGGGGAGGGGGGAGGCTGGGAAGGGATGTGAAGGGTAAACAAAGGAGGAGGCTGAAATGCTTGGTAAGAAATGTACGCATTATCCTGCCCATGTAATTGTAACCCCTCTGTACAGTATGTTCACAAATAAAATAAAATAAATAAATTTAAAAAAAGATTATTCTTTTCCTTGCTAACTTTGAGGAGCAAGTTTGCTTACCTCTATACAGTGATGACTATTGTCTTAAAACAAAGTGACTGCTATTCTGAGAATATCTGAAGCATTTAAAGTAACTATTCCAACACTTCCACACCTGGGAACAGCAGTTACACTGCGCTATGCTATAAACCTTGTTTGGTAAGCTGATAAGCACCAGATAGAACATGCTCTGGGCTTTCCAGGACAGATCCTGTAGCAGCCCCTCAAATCTCATTGTAGCATAATGGAAGCCATATACAGTAAGTAGAATTAACATGCTGTTAAAACAGTCATTTTTGTGTTTCTCTGTTTTATTCTAATTGCACCTAAGACCCCTCCCAAGCTTCAGCCAAGACATCAGTGTTCCTTTAATGGAACCCAGTAATACCAACAACCAACTTAGGAAAAAGAAGAGGAAGCAGAGCCTACTCCAGTTCAGCTCCCTCACTCCACAATCCTCCCATGCTGTTGTTCCTATTTGCACTACACTACACTGGACCACAGGGTTTGAGTATCTAGTCACAACTGAGTCAGCAAACCCAGCTTGAAAGATGAAAAAGCATGTGTAGTCAAGAAGGACCTCCTAACTTCTAAGGCCCACTGCAGCACTGCTGTTCCTGAGGTCTTCCTTCAGCATCTGACCTCAAAGCTTTTATTAACTCTAGACAGACCCATTTTCTTATCAAGATCCTGCATGTTGCCTCACATTAAGAAATATCCTTCTTTTCCTGCCTCCTCCTGTACCTTTCTCCCAGCTTTCTAGCATAGTCCAAGTTTTAAAGATATAATTTATGTCATGTAACTATAATAAGTAGTTAAAACTAGAGTTAAGTACCTAAGTTTTTTCATGAAAAGCTGTTCTGTTTTGGGTTCTATGTGGACTTCAGTATGAGTGAATCTATTTTTGGTTTGGTCTTATTTATTATGGCCTAGTGCATAGTTTTAGTCTAAATAGTGCACTGTATCTTTAGAACAATTTAAAGGGCCATTAATGGTTTCCTCCTGTAACCCTAGTTACTCTGGAGGTTGAGACGGAGGATTATGGGTTGAAACTTAGCCCAGGCAGGAAAGTCTGTGAGACTCCATCTCCAATTAACCAGCAAAATATCAGGGAGGAGGCATGGCTCAAGTGGTAAAGTGCCAGTGGTGAACAAGAAGTCCTTAACAGAATGGGAGGCCTTGAGTTCAAGGCTCAGTATGCACATATGCATATGTGCATGTACACATACACACACATAAAAACACACACAGATTTAAAACAAAAGAGTTATATATTGCTAGGCTCAGGTGTCATACTGACAAAATTGAAAAGAGCACAAGAGAAAATGGAAAAAAGATGTAAATATATCTCAAAGGAGAAATTTTCACAATGAAGACTTATTAAAGCATGTGCTCTAATGAAGAGATGGAGGAATGAAGTTCTTTCCCATTTTCCCTTGAAAATATTACTTGCCTTTTCAGATCTGTTTTCCCCTTTATTAGACTAGTGGAAAAGGATAAAAATCATCAGAGCAGAAACAGGAAACTTTAGTCCAAACAGAGATACTTCTCCTCAAAAGAAAGGACTTTGTACAATCAACCTGAACAGAAAATTCTAGAAGACTCCCTCTAGAAAGGTATTTTTAAAAAGTCAGCCTGGAAGCTTGTTTGAAGTCTAGGATTGCAAACTGACTGAGATAGCAAGCACAATTTAGCCTTAGAGATCACATCCAAGTTGAGATAAGAAACAAAAACAAAAGAAACCTAAAAAAGACAACTTTGAGACAGAATTGGGAGTGCATATATGTGATCCAGATACTGAAAGGTGGTAGATGTGGGAGGATGCACATATAAGGACATGTCTGGCTTTCTGTATAACACACACACACACACACACACAGCACACACACACACACACACACACACACACACACACACACACATATTAAAACTCATTTTTTGCAAGTCCTGGAGCTTGAACTCAGGACATGTGCACTGGCCCTGAACTTCTTTTCCTCAAGACTAGTACTCTACCACTTGAACCACAGTGCCATTTCTGGCTTTTTCTCTTAATGTGCTACTGTGTAATTGAACCCAGAGCTTCATGTATGCTAGGAAAGCAATCTACCACAAAGTCACATTCCCAGCCCTTGAAACCCATTTTTAAACAATTATGAAGTATGTTTCATGTGTCAATGAGTAGAATGCTTATTAATGCCCCATGTGGAAGAGCAAAAAATCTGTGAATGTTTCTGGGCACAAAAGTGCATTCGACACCACAAATAGCACACTAAGAAACAGCCAGACTGCAAAAATGTTTCAAGTGTTCCTGCATTATATATGGAGTACCATACTCAGAAAACAACTACAGATGGAAAGATTGATGTATGCATACACACATCAACAAAAGTATGTACGTTTATCCAGAAAGCAGAGGGTGAGTGAACACCCAAAGCAAAGGAAATCATCTAGAAAAGTTCACAGTGAAGACCAAAAAGGAAAAATGAAATGGTTTACCAAAATCCTTTTCAGTCGGTGGGAAAGAGAATCCCATATATGTGATCCAGGTTTTGGTAGGCAGTTGTGGAAGCTGGAAAATTCAGGACATACCTGGTTGAGGTGGCAAACAAACAACATGCCCATCAGTCACTCATAAGGTCATTCAATGAATCAGTCAAATAAAGGTCTAGCTAAGGATGCAAATGCAATAATTGCAAGAAATAATATTGAAACACACTTGCTGAGGATTGGGAGATGTATGGATGCAATTTGGGGAGAAAACTATACTAGACATTATCAATCAAACAAGTAGAAAAACGGCATCCTGGACGGATTCTTCAAGATTTCCAAGGACAAATAAATCACAAAGATATTCATGAAACAAACAGTGATGCAGAAATAAACACTCGGGTGATGCTTACACAGATTTATGTGTAACTAGAAACCACAAAAATTAATCAGTAAAGAAAAAAGTACAGTATCAGTCAAGTAATGACCAAACTGCAGTTCAAATTCCAGAGCAGATTTCAAATGAGAATAGAGAAGGACACACCACAAGCCACTTTTATGAGTCCCCACTGGTAGTTCCTAGGTGACATCCAGGTCCTGGAAAGCAGTGGCAACAGACTGGAAGTTTCCTACTCTGACTGTGGCAGTGAAGGACACCTTGGCTCAGAAAAAATGTAAAAAAAAAATGTCAATAAGAAATACGTGACTGCAGAAACACATGTACACACAATTTCAGGTACTAGTCATATGCACGATAGATATATGTATATATATATATATATATATATATATATGTATATATATATATACACACATAAATGAATACACAAATGAAACATTACAAATGACACTGAACACACAGGAAAATCCCATGGCTCAAGTAACACATACAATGTGACCAAAGGAGTACAAATCATCACACCAAAAAGAGGAAAGTTTAGTGCAAACTAGGATACTTTTACACAGAAGAGTGTACCCTGCACAAGCAACCTGGGCAGAAAACTCCAGGAGATTTGCTTTAGGAAGGTATTTAAAGAAAAAAAGTACACTGGGACCATGGTTCAAGTCGAGGTGTGCAAACAGACTGATATGGCTAGCACAGTTTCGCCACAGAGTTCATATCTAAGTAGAGATTAGAAACAAGAGCAAAACTAACCTAAGAAAGAAAACTGTGAGACAGAAATGGGGGTCCATATGTGTGATCCAGAGACTGAAAAGTGGTAGAAGTGGGAGGCTATATGGGTCAGGATATATCTGGACTTCTGTATAACAGCCACTCTCACAAATTAAAAGCAGAAACAAAAATATGAATATTGCAATACAATTTTACACAACTTTAAATTATGTGAGTGTGTCAATGAGTAGAACTCATGTTAATGCCTCATGTGGAGGAGAATATGATCCGTGAATGTATCAGGGCACAAATCACACTTGACACCACTAATCAAACACTAACAATTAGCCACATTGCAAAGATGCTTCAGGTTTCCCTGGGCCATATGTGGAGTGCCATATTCAGAAAACAACTAACAATTAAAATATACATGCATGTATACATACATCAGTAAAAGTACTTATGTGTATCCAGAAACAGCAAGATGAGTGGAAACCATGAAATGAAGATCATTGTGAATACCAAAATGGAAAGGGTTACCAAATTTTTTTTCAGTAAGTGAGAAGCACAGAGGTACACATGTGTGATCCAGGTAATGGGAGGCAGATGTGGAGGCTAGACAGTTCAGGACACAGCTGGCTGAAATTGCAATACCCTGTCACACCAAACAACCTACATTTCCATCAGTCATTCATATGCACATTCAAGCAATCACTCATATAAAAGTCTAGGTAAGGAAACAAATGGAACAATTGCAAGAAATAACGTTGAAATTCACTTACTGAGGATAGGAAGATGTGTGAACACAATGTGGGGAGAAAACTAGATGAGAAACCAACAAGCAAACAACTAGAAAAAAAAGCATGCTGGAAGGATAGATCATGACTTCCAGATAGAAAGATACTCATTGAAACAAACACTGAGGCAGACAGAAATACATATGTAAATCATTAGTACATAGTTCTGCACATATATAGAAACCAAATAATTAATTAGTTGAGAAGCAACAAATTAGCAATCAAGTAAAGAATGTCCTGGAGTTCAAATTCCAGTGCAGACCCCTTATGAGAATTGAGAGGGAATTACCACAATCCATTTTTATGAGTCCCCACCAATGGCCCGTAGGTGACATCCAGGTCCTGGGAGGCAGTGGCAACAGACTGGAGGTTTCCTACTCTGACTGTGGCAGGAGGGACACCTTGGCTCAGAAAATGGAGACAAAACAAACATGTCAATAAGAAGTACCTGAATGCAGAATGTACATACATACACAAGGATGCATAACAAGCATAATACATAAACAGGACTGAAGAAATATACAAAAATATCAATACAAAGTAACAACACACAAGTAAATCTTATGGCTCAAAAACACATACACTATAAAGAAAAGGATAAAAATGAACACAGCAGAAACAGAAAACTTTAGCCAAAATGAGGACACTTCTACTCAGAAAACAGAACCATACACAATCACCTAGGCAGAAAACAACAAGAGATTCCCTCTAGGAAGGTATTTAAAGAAAAAATGCCGCACTAGAAGCATGGTCCAAGTCTAGGTGAGCAAACTGAGAGCAAGGACATTTATGTCTCAGAGATCACATCCAAGTTGAAGCATGGTCCAAGTCTAGGTGAGCAAACTGAGAACAAGCATATTTCTGTCTCAGAGATCACATCCAAGTTGAAAGAAGAAGCAAAAACAAGAAAACATACAAAAGAAAACTGTGAGACACAATGGGGAGTCCATTTGTGTGATCCAGATACTGAAAGGTGATAGATGTGGGAGGCTGCAGTGGTTAGGACATGTCTGGCAGACTCACAAAACCAAAAAATATGATGATGAAATACATATATAAACAAGTATGAAGTATGTAAGTGCATCAATGACAGAAATCATGTTAAGGCCCCATGGAGAGGAAGTATGATCCATTAATATGTCTGGACACAAAACTGTAGAGGACCACACTTATTTTTTTTCTTTTTTTATTGTGAAAAAACTGTACAGAGAGGTTACAATTACATGGGCAAGATAATGAGTACATTTCTTATCAAGCATTGTAGCCTCCACCTTTGTTTCCCCATCCCATCCCTTCCAAGCCTATCCCCGCCCCCCCCCCCGACCCAATCCTCCCCCGCCCCCCCCACCAAAGTTCTAAAGTTCGTTTTCGACATGACAACTTGTACTTCTCATTGTTGCAACAGGTCCACCTGTATCCTTATTTAAACGACTTGTTTTTCCCCATCTCCTCCACAAATTTTACCGACATCAAATACAGTGAAAGCAGGGGTTATACTGTGGGGGAGGGACATAGAAAGCAACAAAGAAATAATCTTATAAATGTGTTAGAAACAAATGCATAAAAGAAAAATCATTTAAATACATATCTTAGGGTTCATTTTCCTAACAGCACCTTATCTGACCTTTTCTGCTTGACTCATACATATACTAGATATTGCAAATAAGGGAAACCATGAGACCTATGTTTCTTTGGGCCTGGCTTACTTCACTTAATATAATTTTTTCCAAGTCTTTCCATTTCCTAACAAATGGGGCAATGTCATTCTTTCTGATGGAGGCATAGAATTCCATTGTGTATATATACCACATTTTCTTGATCCATTCATCTACTGAGGGGCATCTGGGTTGGTTCCATATCTTAGCTATGGTAAATAATGCTGCAATAAACATAGTTGTGCTGGTAGCTTTAGAGTAGTCTTGTTTGTGATCATTTGGGTAAATGCCCAAAAGTGGGATTGCTGGGTCTTAGGGGAGCTCTATGTGGAGTCTTTTGAGGAACCTCCATACTACTTTCCAAAGTGGTTGAACAAGTTTACACTCCCACCAACAATGAAGTAAGATTCTCTTCTGAGGACCCCACTTATTGAACACTATGAAAAAAAACAGATGCAAGGATGCTTCAACTCTTCCTGGCCATATATGGAGTACCTTCAGAAAACAACTACTGACTGAAAGATACATGCTTGCATATACACATGGATGAAAGGACATAGGCTTATCCAGAAACCACAGGAGGAATGAGCACCCAAAGCAAAGGAAATCATCTAGTGGAGATGATAGTAAAGCCCAAAATGGTAAAATAAAATGGTTTAGCAAAATCTGCTTCAGCCAGTGGGAAAGAGACTGTGATTCATGTGATCCTTGAAATGAGAGGAATTTGTGGAGGCTGGACACTTCAGGACATGCCTACCTTAGATGGCAATACCCTCTGTCACAAAACAAACAACATGTCGATCAGTCACACATACAGTCATTAAAATCAGTCTAGATAAGGATGCAAATGGTACAATTCCAACAAATAATATTGAAACTCACTTACTGAAGATGAGGAGAAGTGTGGTCGCAATTTGGGGAAAAATATACTAGACACCAACATTCAAGCAACCAGAAAAAGGCATATTGAAAGGATGTTTCAATACTTCAGGGATACATATGGAACTAAAGAAACAAACACTGATCCAGACAGAAATACATGCTGGATAGTCAGTACATAGGTAGTTGTATAAGGTAAAACCACCGCAATTAATCTGTAGAGAAAAGAGTGAATTAGCAAGCAATGAAAGAAAGTCCTGGGCACCAAATGAGAATGGAGAAGGACTCACCACAAACCACTTCTGTGAGCCCCTACTGGTGGGCCCTAGGTGGCATCCAGTTCAGGGGAGGCAGTGGCAACAGGATGTAGGTTTACTGGTCTGACTGTGGGCTCCTGGGCACAGGCTGAAATTTTCTTAATAAAGACCCAGAAACACAACAAATCGAAGAAAGTTTGGACAAATAGGATTGCATTAAACTGCAGAGCTTCTGTATGGAAATGGGCATAACTAGAAATATCAAGAGAAAGCCCACAGATTGGGAGAAGATCTTTAGTAGTCATATAATGGCCAAGGGTCTCATATCTAAAATATACTTGGAATTTAATTTTTTGAATTCCAACAACAAATCCTCAAAGAAACAACTGCCCAATAAATAAGTGAGCTAAAGAATTAGAGATTTTTCCGAAGAGAAAATAAGAATGATCAATAGATGCATGAAGAAATGTTCAGTTTCTGTGGCCATAAAAGAAACATAAATCAAAACAACACTGAGCCAGATGCAGGTGGCTCACACCTATAATCCTAGCTATTCAGGAGGCTGAGATCTGAGGATCGCAGTTCAAAGACAGCTTGGGCAGGAAAGTCTGTGAGACTCTTAACTCCAATAAACCACTAGAAAACTGTAAGTGGTGCTGTGGTTCAAGCAGTAGAGTGCTTGCCTTGAGCTAAAGAGCTTAGTTAGGGACAGTGCCCAGGCCCAGAGTTCAAGCCCCATGACCTACAAAAAAAATTGAGATTCCACCTCACCCCAGTTAAAATCGCTATAATCAAGAAATCTGGTAGCAACAGATGCTGCAGGGGATGTGTCTAAAAGGGAACCCTGCTGCGTTGTTGGTGGGAGTGTAAACTTGTTCAACCACTTTGGAAAGCAGTATGGAAGTTCCTCAAAAACTCCACACAGAGCTCCCTTATGACCCAGCAATTCCTCTTTTGGGCATTCACCCAAACGACCAGAAACAAAGCTACACTAAAGCTACAAGCACAGCTATGTTTATCGCAGTATTATTTACCATAGCAAAGATATGGAACCAAACCAGATACCCCTCAGTAAATGAACGGATCAAGAAAAATGTGGTATAGATATAGATTTAGATACAGATACACACACACACACACACACACACACACACACACACACACACACACATGCACACACACACACAATGGAATTCTATGCCTCCATCAGAAAGAATGACACTGCCCCATTAGTTAGGAAATGGAAAGTCTTGGAAAACATTATCTTAAGTGAAGTAAACCAGGCCCAAAGAAACATGAGTCCCATGGTTTCCCTTATTTGCAATAACTGGTATAAGTAAAGAACAAACAGAAAAGGTCAAAGCTATGTAGTATGACCATATAAGATGGTGTCAATTGAATTGAACCTCAAGATACACAACTGTTTTTTTTCTCTTGCTATTGTTTTCAACGTATTTTAAAGGTACTATGTGATTTTTTTGTTTCTTTTGTATGGTTCTTCCCCTAATGTTTAACTCCTGCTTTCACTGTATTTGATGTTGGTGCCCTTCATCTTGTATATACATTTTTGTAATTTGGGGAGAAGAAGAGATATAGCAGAATGCTGAAATAATGATACAGGTTGAACCATTGTAACAATGAGATGTACAAGACAGTATGTTGAAAATGAACTTTAAACCTTGGGGGTGAGGATTTGGGGAAGTGGGTAGAGAAGGGTAGGTAGGGGGAAACCAAAGGAGGGTGTAACAATGCTTGATAGGAAATGTATTCATTACCTTACTCATGTAACTGTAACCCCTCTGTACGGTATTTTTACAATTAAAAACATTAAAAAATACATAAATATAGAAACACATATATATGCATATGCAAAGAAAAGGGGCATGGATGATATAAACATACAAACCAAGAAATACAAAAATGAATCTCTAAGATTCCAGCTAAACACACAAGTAAATCCAATGGCTCAAAAGACACATACAGTTTGAAGAAAAGAATGTAAATCACCACAGTAGAATCAGGAAACTTTGGCCTCAATTAGGATACTTCTGCTCAGAAAAGAGGACCCTGTACAATCAACCTGGGCAGGAAACTCCATGAGATTCCTTCTAGGAATATATTTAATGAAAAAGCCAGGCTGCAAGCATGGTTCAAGTCTAGGAGTGCAAACTCTCTGACATAGCAAGCACATTTCTGCCTCAGAGATCACATCCAAGTTGACATAAAAAACAAAAACATACCTTACTCATGGAACTGTAACTCCCCTTTATATTATCTTTACAAAAAAATACATATTAAAAAAGAAACAAAAAACCACAACCTAAAAACCACAACTGTATGACAGAAAGGCGAGTCCATATGTGTGATCCAGATAATGAAAAGTGGGAGATGTGAGGGTCTGTAAAGGTCAGGAAATGGCTGGCTTTCTGTATAACAGTCAGACTCACAGAACCTATATATATATATATATATATATATATATATATATATATATATATATATATATATATATATATATATATATTGAAGCTTGAAACCCATATTTAAAGTATTAAAGATGTAAATGTTCCAATGAGTAGAACTCATTCCAATGCACCATGCTGAGGAAAGTATGATCTGGGAACATGTTTGCGCACAAAAACACAATTGACACTGCTAATCCAACAATAAAATTGCACTGAACACCATTAATTGAATAGTAACAAAAAGAAATGCTGCAAAGCTTCTTCGAGACTTCCTGGGCATTAAGTGGAGTACCATATTCAGAAAACAACTGCCGGTCAAAAGATATATGCATGCATACATACATGAATACAAGTATCTACATTTACCCAGACACCACAGGATAACTGAGTACTCAAATCAAAGGAAATCATGATGTGGAGAGCACAGAGAAGACCAAAAAGGAAAAAGGAAATGGTTTGCCAAAATGTTCTTCAGTGGGAGAGAAACAGAGGTCCACATGTGTGATCCAGGTAATGGGAGTCGGGTGTAGAGGCTGGAAATATCAGGACACACCAGGCTGAGATGGCAATACACTGTCTCACACAAAAAAACTTTCTTATGTCATTCTCAAAGTCATTCAAACAATCAGTAATATAAAACACTTAGTAAGGATGCAAATGGAACAATTAAAAGAAAAAATATTGAAACTCAGTTACTGTAGATGCTAAGATGTGTGCATGGAAGCAATATGGGGAGAAAACTAAACTAGACACCATCAAACAACTAGAAAAATGGCAGGATGGAAAAATGCTTCAAGACTTCCAGGGACTAATAATGAGAGGTTGTTACATAGTTTTATATATAATTAAAAGATACAAAAATTAATTTGTGGAGATAAAAAAGAATTACTACCCAAGTAAAGATCAAACTGGATTTTAAATCCCAGCCCAGACTCCAAATGAGAAGGACACATCACAAGCTACTTCTGTGAGTCCTCACTGGTAGCCGCTACATGGTACCCAGGTCCTGAGAGACAGCGGCAACAGGCTGGTGGTTTCCAGTTCTAATTGTGGCAAAGAGGGATACCTTGACTCAGAAAATAAAGACAAAATATATCAACAAGAAATATGTGAATACAGAAACATATACCCATACATGCAAAGGGTTGACTCAGATGCATAGGAATCAAGAAATAGACAAATTAATCAGCCAAAAGGAACTGAACACACAAGCAAATTCTATGGCTAAATTAACCCAGATAGTATGAGGAAAGGAATACAAATCATTACAGCAGAAAGACGAAAGTTTATCACCAACCTGGACACTTCTACTCAGAAGAGAGAACTCTGCACAATCAACCTGGGCAGAAAACTCCAGGAGATGCCCTCTAGGAAGGTATTTAAACAAAAAGTCACTTAATATGATTTTTTCCAAGTCTTTCCATTTGCTAACACAGTGGGTGTAAGCCAGTCCCAAAGAAATTTAGGTCCCATTGTTTCCTTTATTTGCAATAATTAGTATACATATAGGATAATCTTACCAGATGAGATGAAAAGCTCAAAAAGCTATGCATAAATGACCATGTAAGATGATGATAAGTGAAATGAATGCCAAGATATGGACACAAGACATCTGTCTTTTTGTTATTGTTTTAAAGGTACTTTGGGCGTTTTTTGTTTCCTTTTTATGTTCTTCCCCCTAAGGTGTATCCCCTGTTGTCACTGTACTTGTTGGTAGAGTGCCTCTTGCATATATATATATATATATATATATATATATATATATATATATATAGAGAGAGAGAGAGAGAGAGAGAGAGAGAGAGAGAGAGAGAGACAGAAACAGAGACAGAGAGACAAAGAGACAGAGAGACAGAGACAGAGTCTGATCTGTGGAGGGGAAGGGGAAAAACAAAATGCCGAAACAAAGATACAGGATGACCCATTGCAACAAGGATACCCACAGGAGAGTATATTGGAAATGAACTATACATCTTTGGGTGGGGGAGGGGGGAGGCAATGGAATGGGGTGAGGAGGAGTGTGGAAAGTGGGGAAGGGGATAGTGGGACAACACAAGAAGGGAAGGGGTAACAATGAATAACAAGTAATGTACTCATTGCCTTATTCATGTAACTGTACAGCATCTTTACAATAAAATACATTTTTTAAAAGTCATGCTGGAATCATGGTCCATGTCTAGGTGTGCAAACTGGGATAGCAAGTAAAGTTCTGCCTGAGAGATCATGTCCAAGTTGAGAGAAGAAACAAAAACAAAGTGCAACCTCAAGAAGACAACTGTGAGGCATAAAGGGGGTCCACATGTGTGATCCAGATACTGAAAGGTGGAAGATATGGGAGACTACAGAGTTCAGGACATGTTTGACCTTCTGTATAACAGATATACCCACAAAACCAAAAATGAAAACGTAAATACTGAAATACAATTTTACACAACTTTAAAGTATCTAAGTGTGCCAATGAGTAGAACTCATTTTAATGCCCCATGCAAAGGAGCATATGATCCGTGAATGTGTCTGGAAACAAAAACACCCTGGACACCAGTATTCAAACACTGACAAAAAGCCATGCTGAAAAGATTCTTCAGATCTACCTGAGCCATATGTGGAATATCATATTCAAAAAACGACTACTGATCGAAAGATATGTGCATGTATACATGCATCAATAAAAGTACATAAAATGAAATAGTTTATCAAAATCCTCTTCAGTCGGTTGGAAAGAGACATCCATATATTTGATCCAGCTAATTGGAGAGATTTGTGGAGGCTGGACAGTTAAGGACACACCTGGCCAAGGGGGCAATACCCTGTCTCACAAAACAAAAAACATGTCCATCAAAGAACACTTTTTGGTGCCTTTTTAAATTTTTTTATTTAAAAAATTGTTTTCTATTAATCCCTTTTTTCCAGTCATAAAATTTATTTAGATGTGTGTGTGTGTCTGTGTGTGTGTGTGTGTGTGTGTGTGTGTGTGTGTGTGTGTGTGTGTGTAATTTCTTCTGACCTTTTGGTCCTTTTTATTTATTCTTTTCATTTTTACTCTTTCTTTTTTGCTTGACTTAATTACTGTTCTGCTCATCCCCAGATATATACCCATCATCGATTATTAGACCTTTTCACCATTGTGTGCATACTTAATCCAGAATTTATTACTCAATTCACAACCTTTTAGGCTTAACTTCTTTAATAGCAGTATTATTTCTTTATACCTATATACTTTGCAAGTAACTAATTTTAAGTATTTTTTTGTTTTTCATATCTCCTTTCTATCCCTCCCTTTTATCATCCTATCCTTTTCTTCTCTCAATATCATTTCTTTACATTAAATAATTTTTATTTAAATTTAAATTTTGTTCTTCCATTTTTCTTTTATTTTCTTTTTTTAAATCTCTCTCCTATCATTCTGTCCAATCCATTTCCCTCTCTGAGATTAGCACTTGGTTAAATTCACTCTCCTTTTACCTCTCCACATCAATCTGATCCTATTTTTCCCCACATTTCTCCCTAAGCCTAATAATTTCTAGTTTGCCAAATTCTTCTTTGCTGTTCTTAACCCAGTAATCCATAGTTGTTTGACGTTGAATAGATTGTATCTGTTGAACTAGATTGTATTTGCAGCCATTTTAACTGGTTGATGCTTGCCTTAAAATAGTATTCTAGCACAAAACTGGTGTTACTCTCATACCAAATGGGCAGAACAAGCTGGAAAAACACAAGAAAAATGGAAAGTCAGGGTATCTCAACTCCCACTCATGATAATCAGGGGACAGAACAGATAATGAATAATCCAGAGGAGAGTCCCGAAAAAGTTCTACAAACACTACTGGTAAACATGGTGAATGAAAAGATTGAAAACCTGCAAAGACTCAGTGCGAGCATGATAGGCAGAGAGAGGAAGCAAACCAAAGATTAATACAAGAATCTGGTGAGCATGAGGAAGCTACTCAAAGATTAATACAGGAATTGCCTGAGAAAGTTGAGAACAGTCAAAGAGAAATAATGGAATTGTGTGACCAGGCTGAGAACAGTCAAATAGAAACACAGCAATTGCATGAGTAGACTGAGAACAGTCAAAGAGAAACACAGCAATTGTGTGAGCAGACTGAGAAAAGTCAAAGAGAACTACAGGAAAAGCATGAACGTGAGGAAGCTAAGAAAAGAGTAATACAGGAATTGAAAGAGCGGGATGAAAATATACAAAGATCAATAGAGGAATTCATGGAATCCATAAAGAGACAGCTGAAAGAATTCAGGGAGTCCACAAAGGTAATGCTGAATAGAGCCCGGTAGAAGGAATGGGAGTCCAAGGAAAACATTTCCAATCAACTAAGTGATTTGAGAATAAACATTGAACACCAAATTAAGGAAGTAAAGAAGTTCATACAAGATCTAAAACAAAGCTACAACAAAAAATCCGAAGCCATCAAAGCTGACCAATTAGAAGGAAAAGAAATAAAAAACAAATAAGAAAGGACACGAAGAAGATTTAATCTCAGGGATTGAAGATAGCCTAGATACTATAGAGAAAGAACATACAACCATCCAAGACAAATCCAAGAATTATGATAGATCTATTCAACATTTGGAAGAAACCATTAGAAGGCCTAATCTGAGGATAATGGGTGTAGAGGCGCACCTAGAGACAGAAGTTAATGGGCTAGGAAATTTGTTTAACGGGATCCTAGCAGAGAACTACCCAAACATGCAAAAAGATAGGCCCATTCAGATAAAAGAAGCTTTTAGAACCCCAAATAGACCAGACCAGAATAGGACATTCCACCTTCACATTATAATCCACACAGGATCAATTCAGACCAAGGAAAAAATCCTTAAAGCTGTCAAGGAGAAAAGTTCAATCACCTATAAAGGGAAACCAATTAGAATCACCTCAGATTTCTCAGCAGACACAATTAAAGCAAGAAGAGCCTTGAATGATGTATGCCATGCCCTAAAGACAAACAACTATCAACTGTACCCAGCTAAACTCTCCTTCATAACCGAAAGATAAATAAAAACCTTCCACAGCAAAGAAAAACTGAAACAAAATATGTCCAACAAACCAGCCCTACAAAAGATTCTTAAAGATGTCCTACACATAGAAAACCAACAAGACCACAATAAAGGCCAAGAAACCGCACCCAAACTGAGAATCCAAGAACCATAGGAAGAACCTAGTTGTCGCAGCCCCCAAGAAGGTGGATAACATGGCAGAAACTACCAAACACTTCTCAGTCTTAACTTTCCACCTTAACAGACTTAAATCACCAATTAAGCGACATAGACTGTCTAGTTGGATGAAAAAGCAAGATCCTTCTATCTGCTGCATTCAGGAGTCACACCTTGCCCATAAAAACAAACACATTTTCAATGTGAAAGGCTGGAACAAAATCTATGAAGCAAACAGCCCACATTAACAGGCAGGAGTTGCAATCCTAATATCTGATAAAATACACTTCCAATTAAACTTAGTGAGAAGAGATAAAGAAGGTTGCTACATACTAATTAAGGGATCTCTCCTTCAGGAGGATATTACAGTTCTAAATATCTATTCAACAAACAACAGAGCACCCAAATTTATCCAAGAAACACTATTTTCCCTCAAATCTAACATAGATCCAAAGACATTTATATTTGGGGACTATAACACAACACTATCCCCACTAGATAGATCAACTCGCCAAAAACTCAACAGAGAAACCGCGATCTGAACAATGCATAGATCAACTAGATTTAACAGACATCTACTGAATATTTCACCCAGCAGCATCAGAATACAAGTTTTTCTTAGCAGCTCACAGAACATTTTCTAAAATAGACCACATTTTAAGTCACAAAGCAAACTTGTCCAAATTCAGAAACATTGAAGTTATACCTTGCATTCTCTCAGACCACAAGAGAATAAAATTAGAACTCAACACCAAAAGCCACCAAAGAAATTCCTGGAACACATGGAGGCTGAACAACACACTGCTGAATCACCATTGGGTCATGGAAGAGATTAGAAAGGAAGTTCAAATGTTCATGATATTCAACAAAAATGAACACAAATTACCAGCTCCCCTGGGACACAGCAAAGGCAATACTCAGAAGCAAATTTATAGCTCTGAGTTCCGACATCAACAAATTGCAGAGATCTGAAACCAACAATTTAATGAGACATCTAAACCTCCTTGAAAAATAGCAGCAAGCTAAACCCCAATCCAGTAGATGGAAAGAAATAATTAAAATTAAATCAGAATGAAAGGAATTAGAATCCCAAAAGCCAAATTGAGAGACCCTCAGTAAATCTTATCAGAAAAAGAAGAGAACATACCCAAATAAACAAACTCAGAGATGAGAATGGAAACATCACCACAGAAACAACCAAGATTCAGAACATTTATAAGGGAATACTTCTCAAACCTAATAAGTTTGAGAACTTGGTAGAAATGTACCTTTTCCTAGCAAATATCAACATGCCAAAACTAAACCAAGAAATCAGGGCAATATCAAGCATTGAAATAGAAACAGCAATAAGAGACCTCCCAGCTAAGAAAAGTCCAGGACCAGATGGATTTACAGCGCAATTCTTCAAGACCTTCAAACTAGAGCTCACACCAATACTCCTCTAACTCTTCAATGAAATTGAAAGAGAAAGTTCACTACCGAACACATTCTATGAAGCCATCATAACCCTCATTCCAAAACTAGGCAGGGAATCATCAAAGAAAAAGAACTATAGACCCATTTCTTTGATGAACATTGATACAAAACTTCTCAATAAAATTTTGCCCAATTGATTTGAACAATTCACCCAACAAATCATACATCACGATCAAACAGGATTCATTTCAGGGATGCAAAGCTGGTTCACTATACACAAATCAATTAATATAATTAACTCAATTAATATAATTAATCACATCAAAAAGAGCAAGGATAAGAACCACATGGTTATCTCAATAGATCCAGAGAAGGCATTTGACAAGATCCAACACCCCTTCATGATGAAGGTTCTGGAAAAATTAGGAATCCAGGGAAGATTTCTCAATATGATAAAGGCTGTATATGACAAACCTACAGCCAGCATTATACTTAATGGTGAAAAACTAAAGCCATTTCCTCTTAACACTGGAATGAGACAAGGATGTCCACTCTCTCCCCAACTCTTCAATTTAGTATTAGAATGCCTAGCTACAGCAATAAGACAAGGCACAAACATAAAAGGGATCCAAATAGGGAAAGATGAATTAAAAGTCTTCCACTTTGCATGTGAAGAGATCCTGTTTTTAAAGAATTCCACGGACCCCACTCCTAAATTACTCAAGCTGATTCAAAACTTTGGCAAAATAGCAAGGTATAAAATTAAGCCTCAAAAAAATCAATGGCTTTTCTGTATGCCAACAATGAGAAAAGTGTGGCTGAAATTAGGAAAACAACTCCATTCATAATAGCCCACAAAAAAAATAAAATACCTAGGAATTAACTTAACCAAAGAAGTGAAGGACCTCTATGATGAAAACTTTAAAAACGTGAAAAAGAAAATCAAAACAGAACTTAGAAAGTGGAAAAACCTCCATGCTCTTGGATTGGAAGGATCAATATCGTGAAAATGGCAATACTTCCCAAGGATATCTACAAATTCAATGCAATACCTATCAATATTCCAACCTAATTCTTCAAGGAAACAGAAGGGGCAATCCAAAAATTTATAGGGAACAATAAAAGAACCCAATTACCAAAAATGATCCTTAACAGAAAGAACAACACTGGAGGAATATCAATACCAAATTTCAAACTCTACTACAAAGCCATAGTAATCAAAACAGTTTGGTACTGGCACAAGAACAGACCTCAGGACCAATGGAATAGAATTGGAAACCCAGAAATGAACCCACAGACCTATAGCCATCTAATCTTCAATAAGGGAGCTAAAAAAATAGAATGGAAGAAAGACAGCCTCTTCAGTAAATGGTGCTGGCACAATCAGTTAATCACTTTTAGAAAACTAAAACTAGATCCTGCACCAGAATCAACTCCAAATGGATCAGAAAACTGGGTGTCAAAGCAGACACTCTGAAAGCATTACAAGATGGAATAGGAGAAACCCTAGGTCTCCTTGGCTCAGGCCGAAATTTTCTGAATAGAGACCCGGAAACAACAAATCAAAGAAAGGTTGGACAAATGGGATTGCATGAAGTTGCAGACCTTCTGCATGACAAAGGACATAGCTAGCAAGATCACTAGAAAGCCCACAGATTGGGAGAAGATCTTCACTAGCCATACGACGGACAAGGGTCTCATATCTAAAATATACTTGGAACTCAAAAAATTAAATCCCCCAACAACAAATTCTCAAAGAAATAACTGCCCAACAGATAAGTGGGCTAAAGACTTGAAGAGAAACTTCTATGAAGAAGAAAGAAGGAAGGCCAATATACACATGAAGAAATGCTCAACCTCCCTAGCCATAAAAGAAATGCAAATCAAAACAACATTGAGATACCACCTCACCCCAATTAGAATGGCTATAATCAAGAACTCTAACATCAACAGATGCTGGAGGGGATGTGGACAGAAGGGAACCTTACTTCATTGTTGGTGGGATTGTAAACTTGTTCAACCACTTTGGAAAGCAGTATGGAGGTTCCTGAAAAGACTTCACATAGAACTCCCCTATGACCCAGCAATCCCACTTTTGGGCATTTACCCAAATGTTTACAAACAAGACCACACTAAAGCTACCAGCAAACTATGTTTATTGCAGCATTATTTACCATAGTTAAGATATGGAACCAACCCAGATGCCCCACAGTAGATGAATGGATCAAGAAAATGTGGTATATATACACAATCGAATTCTATGCCTCCATCAGAAAGAATGACATTGCCCCATTTGTTAGGAAATGGAAAGGCTTGGAAAAAATTATATTAAGTGAAGTAAGTCAAGCCCAAAGAAACATAGGTCCCATGGTTTCCCTTATTTGCAATATCTAGTAAATGTATGAGTCAAGCAGAAAAGGTCACATAATGTGATGTTAGGAAAATGAACCCTTAGATATGTATTTAAATGTTATTTTATTTCATGCATTTGTTTCTAACTCATTTATAAGATTATTTCTTTGTTGTTTGTATGTCCCTCCCCCACAGTATAACCCCTGCTTTTACTATATTTGATGTCGGTATAATTTGTGGAGGAGATGGGGAAAAACAAGTCGTTTAAGGATACAGGTGGACCCACTGCAACTATGAGAAGTACAAGTTGTCATGTCGAAAACAAACTTTCCCACTTTGGTGCGGGGTGGGGGGGATTGGGTGGGGGTGCGGGGGGGAGGCTCAGAAGGGATGTGAAGGGTAAACAAAGGAGGAGGCTGCAATGCTTGATAAATGTACTCATTATCTTGCCCATGTAATTGTAACCCCTCTGTACAGTATGTTCACAAAAAATAAAAATAAAAATTGTTTTAAAAAAGGGAAAAAAAAGCTGAGAGACAGCACCCAGGCCCAAAGTTCAAGTCCCACAACCAACAAAAAAAGAAAAGAAGAAAAAGAGAGAACCCTAAACAATTAACCTGAGTAGAAAACTCCAGGAGAATCCCTAAAGAAGCTGTGCTGGAAGCATGGTCCCAGCCTAGTAGGTGTGCAAAATGTCTGAGAGAGCAAGCACAGTTCTGTTTGAGATCATGTCCACCTTGAAAGAAGGGACAAAAATAAGTGCAAACTAAAAATGACAACAATGAGACATAAGCCAGGGTCTACATGTGTGATCCAGATACTGAATGGTGGTAAATGTGATAGGTTACAGTTGGCAGGACAGGTCTGGCCTTCTGTATAACAAGCAGACTCACAAAGTAAAAGAAACAATGACAATGAAATACATATATAAACGAGTATGAAGTATATAAGGGCATCAATAATAGAATTCAAGTTAAAGCCAAATGCAGAGGAAGTATTGTCTATGAACATTTCTGGTCACAAAAACTCACTGGACACTACTAATTGAACACTAAGAAAAAAAACACGCTACAAAGATGCTTCAGCTCTTCCTGGGAGTTATGTGGAGTACCTTGTTCAGAACACAACTACTGATGGAAAGATAGATGCATGCATGTACACATCAACAAAAGTATATACGTTTATCCATAAACCACAGGATGAGTTTTCACTCAAAGAAACAATCTAGGGGAGTTCACAGTGGAGACACAAAGGAAAAATGAAATGGTTTGCCAAAATCCTGTTTAGTCAGAGGGAAAGTGAGGCCCATATGTGTGATTCAGGTAATAGGAGGCAGGTGTGCAGGCTGAATGGTTCAGGACATACCTGGAAGCCGTGGCTATACCTTGTCTCACAAAACAAACAACATGTCAATCAGTCACTCATACAGATACTGAATCAGTCATATAAAAGTCTAGGTAAGGATACAAACGGAACAATTCCAACAAATAATATTGAAACTCATAGAGGATGGGGAGATATGTGGATGCAATCAGGGGAGGAAAGAATATACTAGACACCAACAATCAAACAACTAGAAAACAGACATGGTGGAAGGATCCTTCAAGTCTTCAGGCATACATTTGGAACTAATGAAACAAGCACTGATCCAGACAGAAATACATACATGGGTGGTTGATACATAGGGAGATTTGTAAGGTAAAACCACAGAAATTAATCTGTAGAGAAAAAATGATTTAGCAATCAAGGAAAGAAAATCCTGGACACCGAATGAGAATTGAGAGGGACTCACTACAAGCCACTTCCGTGAGTCCCCATTCTTGGCCTCTAGGTGGCATCCAGGTCCTGGGAAGCAGTAGCAACAGGCTGGAGATTTCCTGTTCTGACAGGGGCAGAGTGGACACCATGGCTCACAAAATAAAGACAAAGCAGGCCTGTCAAAAAAAATCCTTGAATGAAGCATGCCCATATATACACAAGGATGACTGCCATACATGATACGTATGTAGAAGTGAAGAAATATACAAATATGCACTACAAAGGAACTGAACAAACAGGCAAGAGCCATGGTCGAAAAACACACACAGTATGAAGAAAAGGATAAAAAAATAACCACAGCAGAAACAGGAAACTTTAGCCCAAACAGAGATACTCCTTATCCTGGGCAGAAAACTCCAGAAGATTCCTTCTATCTTGCATTTAAGAATAAAAAGCCAAGATGCAAGCATGGTTCAAGTCTATGTGTACAAATTGACTGGCATAGGAAGCAGAGTTCTGCCTCAAAGATCCCATGCAAATTGAGAGAAAAAGCAAAAACAAAGCACAACCTAAATAACACAACTGTTAGACAGAAAGGTGAGTCCATATATGTTATCCAGATAGTGAAATCTGGAAGATATGGGAGTCTTCAGAAGTAAAAAAATGTCTGGCCTTCTACATAACAGCCAGACTCACAGAACCAAAAAATATACATACTGAAACACATATTTCAACAAGTATGAAGTATCTAAATGTGTCAGTGAGTCTAACTCATGTCAATGTCCCATGTTGAGGAGCATATGATCCGGGAATATGTCTGGGCACAAAAACGCACTGGATACCACTAATCCAACAATAACAAAAAGCAATGCTGCAAAGATGCTTCAAGACATCCTGGGCCTTAAGAGGAGTACCATCTTCAGAAAACAACTACAGATGCATCAATAAAAGTACATATGTTTACTCAGAAACCACAAGACGAGTGAGTACCCAAAGCAAAGGAAATCATCAGGTGGAGATCACAGAGAAGAACAAAAAGGAAAAAGGAAATGGTGTACCAAAAATCCTCTTCAGTGGATGAGAAACAGAGGCACAAATGTGTGATCCAGGTAATGGGAGGCAAGTGTGGAGGCTGGAATTGTTAGGACACACTTGGCTGAGGTGGTAATTCCCTGTCTCAAAAAAAGCACCATTTACTGAAGAGGTTGTCTTTCTTCCATTCTATTTTTTAGCTCCCTTATCAAAGATTAGATGGCTATAGATCTGTGGGTTCATTTCTGGGTTTTCAATTCTATCCCATTGGTCCTGAGGTCTGTTCTTGTGCCAGTACCAAGCTGTTTTGATTACTATGGCTTTGTAGTAATGTTTGAAATTTGGCATAGATATTCCTTCAGCACTGTTCTTTCTGTTGAGGATCGTTTTTGCTATTCAGGGTCATTTATTGTTCCATATGTATTTTTGGATTGCCTCTTCTATTTCCTTGAAGAATGAGGTTGGAATATTGATAGGTATCGCATTGAATTTGTAGATAGCCTCAGGAAATGGAAAGACTTGGAAAAAAAATATATTAAGTGAAGTAAGCCAGGCCCAAAGAAACATAGGACCCATGGTTTCCCTTAGTATATGTCTGAGACAAGCAGAAATGGTCAGATAAGTTGATGTTAGGTGAAATAAACCCCAAGATAAGGACTCAAATGGTTTTTCTTTCGTGCTATTGTTCTAACATATTTATAAGATGATTTCTTTGTTGCTTTGTATGTCCCTCCCCCATGGTATAACTCCTGTTTTCACTGTATTTGATGTTGGTATAATTTGTGGAAGAGAAGGGAAAAACAAATTGTTTAAATAAGGCTACAGGTGGACCCATTGTAACAATGAAATGGACAAGAACTTAGGTCAAAAATGAACTTTACAGCTGTGGTGTAGTGGGGGCAGGGAGGCCGCGGGGGCAGGGGGTGGAAATCGGAAGGAATGGTAAGGGGAAACAAAGGAGGAGGAAACAATGCTTGATATGAAATGTA
Organism: Dipodomys merriami; assembly: GCF_024711535.1. Taxonomy (NCBI): domain Eukaryota; kingdom Metazoa; phylum Chordata; class Mammalia; order Rodentia; family Heteromyidae; genus Dipodomys; species Dipodomys merriami. The sequence goes on along the minus strand of NW_027203060.1, from coordinate 1,207,208 downwards.
CTCATTACCTTGCTCATGTAATTGTAACCCCTCTGTACGGTATTTTCACAATAAAAAAAGAAAACCAACAAGAACATAATATAGGCAATGAAGTGGTCCACAAACAGTGAACTATGTAATCACAACAAGAACAACCAAGACACAGTTCCCCCAAAAAATGGATTAAAAGGTAGGGACAGAAAAACACCTCTCAATCCTAACTCACAATATTAATGGACTTAATTCTCCAATTAAGTGACATAGATTGTCCAGCTGAATCAAAAAACAAGATCCTTCTATTTGCTGTCTTCAAGAGACATAACTAGCCCACAAAAATAAACATTCTGAAAGTGAACGGCTGGAATAAAAATCTACCAAGCAAACCGCCCCAATAAACAGGCTGGACTTGTAAACCTAATATCAGATAAAATAGACTTCAAATTAAAATCAATGAGATGAGATAAAGAAGGTCACTACATATTAATTAAGGGATCTCTCCTTCAGAAGGATATTAATATTCTAAATACCTATTCACCAAATAAAGGAGCACCCAAATTTATCCTAGACCCATTTTTTTATGAACATCAATGCAAAATTTCTCAACTAAATTTTGGCCAACCCACTTCAACAAGTCATCAAAAAAATCATACACCAAAATAAAATAGGATTTATTTCAGGGATGCAAACCTGGTTCAATATATGCAAATCAATTCATATAATTCATCACACCAAGAAGAGAAGGATAAGAACCACATGAATATCTCAATAGATACAGAAAAAGCATTTTACAAAATCCAAAACCCCTTTATGATGAAGGCCCTGCAAAAACTAAGAATACATGAAACATTCCTGAATATAATAGAGGCTTTGTATGACAAACCTACAGCCAGAATTATACTAAATGGGGAAAGTTAAAGCCATTTCCTCTATATTCGGAAACGAGACAAGGATGTGATCTCTCGCCACTGCTCTTGAACATAGTATTAGAAAGCCTAGCTAGGGCAATAAGACAAGATGCAAACACAAAGGGGATCCAAATAGGAAAGATGAAGTAAAACTTTCCTTCTTTGCAGATGGTATGATCTTGTATTTAAAGAACCCCATGGACTCCACTCCCAAGTTACTTGAGCTGATTCAAAACTTTGGCAAAGTAACAGGGTATAAAATTAACCATCAGAAATCAATGGTTCTCTTGTATGCCAATAACGAGAAGAGTGCAGCTGAAATTAGGAAAGCAACCCCTTTTGTAATAGCCCTACAAAAAATAAAATACCTAGGAGTTAACTAGAAAGGTGAAGGACCTCTATGATGAAAACTTTAAAAACCTGAAAAAGGAAATTAAAGCAGAACTAAGGAGGTAGAAGAATCTCCCATGCTCCTGGACTGAGAGGATTAATATCGTAAAAATGGAAATACTGCCAAAGGTTATATAAAAATTCAATGTGATACCTATCAATAGCCCAACTTCATTCTTTAATGAAATATAAGAAGCAATCCAAAAATTCATATGGAACAATAAAAGACCCCAAATAGAAAAAACAATCTTTAGCAGAAAGAAGAGTGATGGAGGACTATCAATTCCAAATTTCAAACTCTACTACAAAGACAAAGTAATCAAAACAGCTTGGTACTGGCAGAAGAACAGACCTGAGGACCAATGGAATAGGACTGAAGACCCAGAAATGAACCGACAGACCTATGGCCATTTAATCTTTGAGAAGAGACCTAAAAAATAAAATGGAGGAAAGCCTTTTCAGTAAATGGTGCTGGCAAAATTGGTTAAACACCTGGAAAAAACTAAAGCTGGATCCATATATATAAACCTGCACCAAAATCAACGCCAAATGGATTAAAAACCTCAAAATAAAAGCAGAAACACTGCAAACATTACAGGAAGGAATAGGAGAAACTCTAGGACACCTTAGCACAGGCTGAAATTTTCTTAATAGAGACCCAGAAACACAACAAATCAAAGAAAGGTTGTGCAAATTGGATTGCATGAAACTGCAGAGCTTCTTCATGGCAAAGGACATAGCTAACAAGATCAATAGAAAGCCAACGAACTGGGAGATGATCTTCACTAGCCATACAATGGTCCAGGGTCTCATATCTGAAATATACTCAGAGCTCAAAAGATTGAATCCCCCAACAACAAATCTTCAAAGAAGCAATTGCCCGATTAATAAGTGGGCTAAAGACTTAATTAGAACTTCTCTGAAGAGGAGGAATGGCCAATAGACACATGAAGAAAGGCTCAACTTCTCTAGCCATAAAAGAAATGAAAATCAAAATAACATTGAGATTGCACTCACCCAAGTTAGAATGGCTAAAATCAAGAAATCTAGTAACAATCGATGCTGGAGGGGGTGTGGCCAAAAGGGAACCCTACAGCATTGTTGATGGGAGTACAAACTTGTTCTACAACTTTGGAAAGCACTACGGAGGTTCCTCAAAAGACTCCCCATAGAGCTCCCCTATGACCCAGCAATTCCACTTTGGGGCATTTATCCAAAGGATCACAAACAAGGCCATACCAAAGCTACCAGCACAACCATGATTATTGCAGCAGTATCCACCATAGCTAAGTTATGGAACCAACTCAGATTCCCATCAGCAGATGAATGGATCAAGAAAATGTAGTATGTATGTATATATATGTATATATATATATATATATATATATATATATATATATACACACACACACACACACACACATACATAATGGAATTCTGTGCCTCCATCAGAAGGAATGACACTGCCGTATGTGTTAGGAAATGGAAAGACTTGAAAAAAATTAAGTGAAGTAATCCAGGCCCAAAGAAATATAGGTTCCATGGTTTCCCTTATTTGCAATAACTAGTATATATTTACGACAAACAGAAAAGGTCAAAAGTCATGGACATATGACCATATAAGATGATGTTAGGGACACAAATCTTTTTTTTTCTCCCTTGCTAATTTTTAATTGTGAAAATAATGTACAGAGGAGTTATAATTACATGGGCAAGGTAATGAGTACATTTCTTTCGGGGGGGGAGGAGTGTCCAGTCGTGGGGCCTGAACTCTGGGCCTGGGCGCTGTCCCTCAGCTCTTCAGCTCAAGGCTAGCACTCTATCACTTAAGCCACAGCACCACTTCTGGCTTTTTTCTTTTTGCTTATGTGGTGCTGAGGAATCGAACCCAGGGCCTCAGGCATGCAAGGCAAACTCTCTACCACTGAGCCACCTTCCCAGCCCCATGAGTACATTTCTTATCAAGCATTGTTGCCTCCTCCTTTGTTTCCCCTTCCCATCCCTTCCCATCTCCACCCCCCACCCCCAGCCAAAGTTTCAAAGTTCGTTTTTCAACATAACGACTTGTACATCTCATTGTACTTGTAATGCACTATGTGATTCTTATGTTTCTTTTGTATGTTCTTCCCCCATGGTATAACCCCTGTTTTCACTGTATTTGATTCTAGTGTCCTGCATCTTGTATATACATTTTTAAAATTTGGGGAGGGACTGGGATATAACAAAATGCTAAATAAGGATACAAGTTTCTCCACTGTAACAATGAGATATGCAAGACAATATGTTGAAAACGAATTTGCAATTCTGGAGGTGTGGGGGTGGAGGAATTGGGAGGGGGATTAGGAGGGATGATAAGGGAAAAACAAAGGAGATAACAGTGCTGGACAGGAAATATACTCATTACCCTACTCATGTAACTGTAACCCCTCTGTAGAGTATTTTTACAATAAAAATATATGTGATAAAAAACACTTGGTAAGAATGCAAATGGAACAATTCCAAGAAATAATATTGAAGCTCAGTTACTGAAAATGGTAAGATGTGTGGACGTATTCTGTGGAGAAAACAATACTAGACACTATCAATCAAACAAGTAGAAAAAGGCAGGATACAAGAATGCTTCAAGACTTCCATAAATAAATAATAAAGATATTCAAATAAACAAGCACTGAACTTGAACTCTAGGCCTGAGCACTGTCCCTCATCTCTTAGGCTCAAGACTAGTCCTCTACCACTTGAGCCATAGCACCACTTCCGGCTTTTTCTGCTTATGTGGTGCTGAGGAATGAAACTCAGTGCCTCATGCATGCAAAGCAAGCACTCTAAGACAGAGCCAACTTCCTAGCCCCTAAATATGATATTCCTTGAAAGAAATATTGACCCAGGCAGAAATACTAAATTAAAATGATTGCTATATAGCTAGGTACATAAGAAACCAAACTTTAAAATCTCAGTTAAGACACCAAATGAGAATTGAGAAGGAATCAACACAAGCCACTTCATGAGTCCACACAGGTGGCCCCTAGGTGGCATCCAGGTCCTCAGAGGCAGTGACAACAGGCTGGAGATTTCCTGCTCTGACTGTGGCAGAGAGGGACACCTTGGCTCAGAAAATAAAGACAAAACAAACATGTCAACAAGATATATTTGTATATAGAAACACATGTACATACATACCCCGGGTTAAGTCAAGTGCATGATACATACATACAAACTAAGACATACAAAAATGAATTACTAAAAATTGAAGTGAACACACAGGTAAATCCCAGGGTTCAAAACACACATACTGTACAAAGAAAACAGTATAAATGGCTAGAGAAGAATGGGAAACTCGGCTAAACTGGATCCTTCTAATCAGAAGAGGTAACACTTCAAAATCAACTGGCCAGAAAAGTCCAGCAGTTTCCACTAGGAATGTTTTCTTTCCCTTTTTTCAAATTTTATCATAAAGATGTTGTACAGAAGAGTTAGATACATGAATAAGGCAATGAGTACATTTCTTTTCCAATATTGTTACTCACTCCTTTGTTGTTCTCCCACTATGTCCTCGCTCCCTTACTCCTCTACCTCCACCCCAATTTGTAAAGTCCATTTCTGACATGTATATATATATATATATATATATATATATATATATACATGTATGTATATATATATACACATACATATATATATGTATATATGTATATATATGTATGTATGTATGTATATATATATACACTCTTCCATATATATATATATATATACACATATATATATGTATATATATGTATGGAAGAGTGTACCATACTCAAAGAATGTGATTGCCAGAAATATTAAATATAATAAGAACTAGATACAGTACACTGGGGACAACACGGTCAACAACCCCCCCCAAAAAAGACCTGTTGATACAATGTCTTGTAGTTTATTTCAATTAGCATCGTTTTGTATGGTCATATGTGTATAGCTATTGAGCTATCATAATACTCTGCCAGTACTATCCTAGGCATAAACTAGGAGGGAAATGAGGGAACCATAGAGCCTATGGTTTTTGAGTCTGTTTTATTTCACTTAATAAGATTTTGTCCAAGTCTTTCCATTTCCTTACAAAAGAGATATCATTATTCCATTGTGTATGTATGCCAGATTTTCTTGATCCATTCATTTATTAAGGGGTATCTGGATTGGTTTGATATCTTAGCTATGGTAAACAAAAATGCTGCAATGAACAGAGTTGTGCTGGTGGTTCAAGTAGAAGTGTGCAAACTAACTGAGATAGCAAGCACAGTTCTACCTGAGAGATCCCATCCACGTTGAGATAAGAAAAAAACAAGAGGCAACCTAAAAATACAACTGTGAGACAGAAATGAGGATCCATATGTGTGACTCTGATACTGAAAGGTGGTAAATGTGGGAGGGTGCAGAGCTTAGGACATGTGTGGCCTTCTGTACAACAGTGAGACAAACAAAAGGAAAAAAGCACAATAATAATGAAATATATATATATATATATATATATATATATATATATATATAAAGCATGAAGAATGTAAGTGTGTCAATGAGTAGAATTTATGTTACTGCCCCATGCAGAGGAGTATACGATACATGAATGTGTCTGTGCACAAAAACACAATGGAAACCACTAAGAAAACACTAAGAAAAAGCCAGACTGTCTAGATGCTTCAAATCTAACTTGGCCATATATGGAGTAATGTTTTCAGAAAACAACTACTGATTGAAAGATTGATGCATGCATACACATATCAACAAAAGTACATACATTTATCCACAAACCACAGAAAGAATGAGTATGAAAAGCAAAGAAATCACCTCTTGGAGATCACAGTGAAGACCAAAAAGGAAAAAGAAAAACAGTTTAAAGAAATACTCTTCAGTAAGTGAGAAAGAGAGGTCCACATGTGTTATCCAGGTAAAGAGAGGCAGATGAGGAGGCCGGACAGTTCAGGACACATCTGGCTGAGGTGGCAATACCTTGTTCTCACAAAACAAGCTACATTTCCATCAGTCTCTCATACATTCATTCAAACAATCACTAATTCAAAACTCTAAGAAAGATTGCAAATGGAACTATTCCAAAAAATAATATTGAAACTCAGTTGTTAAGGATGGGGAGACATGCGGACGCAATCTGGGGAGAAAACTATACTAGACACCAACAATCAAACAACTAGAAAAAAGGCACTCATATGTAAAAACCACACTAATAAACTAGTAGAGAAAAACTGAATTAGCAATCAAGGAAATATAGTCCTGGAATCCAAATCCCAGCCCACACCACAAATGAGAATTGAGAAGGATTCATAACAAGCCATTTCTGTGAGTCTCCACTGGTGGCCCCTAGGTAGCATCCAGGTCCTGGGAGGCAGTGGCAACAGGCTGGAGGTTTCCTGCTCTGATTGTGGTAGGGAGGGACACCTTGGCTCAGAAAATAAGATAAAACAAGCATGTCAGTAAGAAATGTATGTGAATACAGAAACACATGTACATACATATGCAGGGACCACTCAGATGCATGATACATTTGTAGTTAAGATGAAATACATAAATGAATCACTAGAAATGAAATTGAACACACAGGTAAATCCCAAGGCTCAAAAAGATGCATACAATATGAAGAAAGGATATACATCACCACGGCAGAAGCAGGAAACTAGTGTCCCTCAACTCATAAGAGAGAGCCTTGCACAATCAACCTGGGCAGAAAACTCCAGGAGATTCCCTCTAGGAGTGTATTTCACCAAAACAACCAATCTGAAAGCATGGCTCAAGTCTAGTTGTGCAAAGTCTCTGAGATAGCAAGCACAGTTCACCCTTGGAGATCACATCCAACTTGAGATAAGAAAGCAAAACAAACAGCAACCTAAAATAGACAACTCAGAGACAGAAAGGGGGTCTATATCTGTGATCCAGATACTGAAAGGTGGT